>NW_022631043.1:1102620-1546944 GCF_010015895.1 Lontra canadensis
CATCTCCTCGCGGCCCGGCCTCGAGCTCCTGGTCCCGCTCCCGGCCCGCCCGGGCATCTCGTCCCCAGGGAGGAGGCCACCACCCCACACCCGCCCCGACTGCCCCCACCACCCGGCCGGGGCGACTCCCGCCGGAACTCGCGCCCCATCCTCGGCCTCCCTCCTCCTCTCCCGGGGCTGCACCTGCCCCTCGTCACCCCCGCGCAGGATGCCCACGGGAGCATCCCGGGCCCCCTCCCCGCCGTGTGCACCTTACCACGGATCCGGCCCCCTTCGGTCGCACTGCATCCCCCACCGCGTTTCCTCAGGTTTCTCTACCCAGAGTGGAATCGGGGGCCTCGCCCCCTTGGCTCCGACCCCGTCCTGCCTCCGCGGCCTGACATTTATCTCCCAACTTCTGAGAGTCCAGCCTTTGCCTGCCCCCCTGCGCCTGCCTTCACCCCACCCTCTGCCCCCTGCGCACACACGCGCTCCGCACGCCCATCCAGTGTCCCACACCTCGGGCTCCAAGCTGCCCCCTGGACTGTGCCCGTGTTTGTGTCTTAAGTGCTTGTCCTTCGGTGTGTCCCTTGGAAGACACCTTTATTTCCTGTGGCCAGGCTTGTCCCTGGAGGAGAGGGGCCAGTGCATCTCTGCAGCCCGTCCGGAGCCCCTGCCCTGCACATTTCTCTGCATCTCAGCACCGCTTCCCCTTTCCCGAGCAGCTCCTCCTCCTGGAGCTCTTGAATTTAACCCATTCCTCCCCAAGGTGTGTTGCTTCTGATTCGGTTATTGGGGAGCACTTTGCAGCTGAGGGCTTTTCCAGGGGAGCTATATCAAAACGGGGGCGGGGAGGGTGGTTTGGGAAAAGCCCCGCCTCTTGGTTAGGTATCTATACTGATTCTAGAAAGTGGTGGGGTGGGGGGAGGGGAAGGGGCCCTTGATCTTCTGGGAAGTGTGAGATTGTTGTTTTTCCAAGGGGAGCTCTGAAGGGTCAGACTGAGCCCCCCAGCCCCACTGGGTACCTCAGCTAACTCCAGCAAAAGGGGCCTTGGAGCTCGTGGGTGTTGGGGCATCTTAGCCCTAGGTCCTGGGAAGGGAGGGTTTGGAGATGAGTGACTGAAGCAGTTGTTGTGGGGTCAAATGCTTGTCAGAATCAAAGCCTGTTTCTGCTGGGGAGACCCAGGGCGGATCTTGGCGGTGCTCTGTGTGTGTGTCCTGCATTTTCTTTCACTACGACCACCTCGCACCGCTCTCCTGCCCGGACAGACAGGTAGGGCACGGGGTCAGCGGTCATCTCTATTACTTTGTGTTTGAAAAAAAAAAGGGGGGAGGGGATAAAAAGCTGGAGGGCTGGTTTATTGATTAAGTGTAACGAATGGTTGGCTATCAGAAACCGTAATCCCTAATCTCCTTTTAAAAACGGGAGTAATTTCCTTGCCCTTTTGCTAGATTGGAATTAAGTATTAAAAGAGAGAGTTTATTTAAGGCTTGGGAGAGATTTTGCAGAATCTGCCTGAAGTTGAGTAGTGGCAGCATTCGCAGCCGGCACCTCTGCAGGCCCCTAAGTGGAAAGACCCAGGCTTGATCAGGATCTCAAGTGCTCTCCGGTGAGAGGGTGGGGAAATAGGTTGTCTGAAAAATCAGGAATTTCAGTCCCAGGCAGTCTAATTATTTTTATGGGCAGCAGCTGTAAAGGACGGAGGTGGACCTTTTGAGATGCATTTGAAATGCATATTAGGTCTTTAGTGGGGTTTTTTTGTGTCCCAGGTGCCCCCCAGGGCAGGCTGCCCAGCCGCTCTGGGGCAGGGGCGGGGGGTGGGGGCCGTGAGTGAGTGGCCTGCTTCCTTTGCAGTAAGGAGTGTCCCAGTCATGGGTGGGGGGCGGCGGGGGGGCAGCAGAGCAGAGATTGGACTGGGTGAGCTTCGAGGTGGCTTGCAGCTTTTAACATCCTGGGGCTGTGTCCGTTCTCCAACTTTGCTTATTGGAGAGGAGGGGAGCTGGGAAGGGGAAGGAGGAGTCTAGGGAAGGGGCCCAGCTCTCTTGGAGCCAGGAGATCCCGCCCTGCAGGTCTGCAGAGGGGGAGGGGCTGCGGCAATGGCAGCTCCCCCGTCCCCAAGGGAGGAAAGGAGTCCGAGAAGGTATTTTGGCCGGTGATTAGGTCGCTTGACGTTGGACTGGTTCCATCTGCGTCGTCAGGGGCATAGTGGGGCGCAGAGCTGAGTGGGGTCTGGGTGCTGCTGTTACTTTCCGACGGTGCTGCCTGTTTGTCCCTATCGCTCGTCTGCACCCTGTGCCCTCTCTGCCTTCTTTGCTGCCCCACGAGCCCCCAGAGCCCAGCCCCGTGCAGCAGACGAGCAGCCTCACGGCCTGGCACGGAGTGAGGGCTGCTGGCTAGCGCCGTAGGTGGCCAACAACCCCAAATTGCCCGTACCCTCCTCGGGAACACCCCTGGCAGAGCCCTGTCTGTAATTTGTGGAGCTGGAATGCGCTAGAAGCCGTGTTCCCGGGGAGGCTGCCGCTGCACAGTTGTTGCCTCTGGCTCCCCGGGTTGCTTGGTCACAGCACACCCGTGGATGGAGGTGCACTCGGTGAAGCACCATTGAGAGGGGTTGCTTCCACTCCAAGCCAGGAAACACGAGCGTTTCAGCTGTGCTGAGTGGAGATCTGACCAGAGGGAGAGAGCCTCCCAGCCAAGAGCAGCCACATGGAAAGAGGGGGTGGGGGTCGGAGAGGACCCTGGAGCCGGAGCAGTCAGCGTCAGCAGGGGGGGGCTCCTGGCCCAGGCCAGGCCCGTTGCACCTCCCCCACAGGCGCCCAGACAAGGCCCCCTTGTTTACATTAGCGTAATTACCCCACCAAAATCAATGAACAAGGATCTTTTTAAACATGGAACTTTCAAAATGTGCTTCGAGTGGCCCCCCCCCCTTTTTTTTTTTTTTAAATCAAAGGTATCAAATGTGAGGCCTTTGTGAAATAAGGCACTTGGAGCGAGCCGGGGGATTGTGGATCTTTTCATTGTGTGCAAAGGAAGCTTCCCGGCCCTAGATCAGGAGGAAGCTTGCCAAAAGTCCGACTTCACCAGTCTGCACGATAGATCTTTCGGACCAGCCCGCTGCCTGCGGGGGAGCAGTAGCATTGGAAACACTTCGTGGGGGCCTCCCGGCGTCTGCGAGCCTCCTTCCTGGGCAAGTGACTTTTAGAGGAGACATTTTAAGAAGATTAAAACGTCCACAGACTTTCGAGGGCAGCAGCGTAATCCACTTACTGTTTGCATGTCACGGATAGAGTCTTTTGAAGCTTGGCGCTCCTGCGGGGCCCCTACATGGCTGCGGGGGGACAGATGGTGTCCCCACCTTCACCGATGGGCAGGCAGAACAAGGGAGGCTGTGAGAAAGGACACCAAACCACGAAGTTGGGCGAGGAGGACTTGGAGTTCCACATCACTAATTCGGGGCTGCACAGGGTCAGTGGCAGACTCCGGAGAGGAGCCCCCCACGAGGGTGCACGTTTTCCTGGGAGGGGGAATGCCCGCCACCCCAAGGTGGGATACTGCCATCGCAGGATGGGGTTTGCAGAGAGTTTTCTACTTACTGAGCGAGAGGCTACCTTGCCCTCCCACCTCTGCTTGGCGGGCAGCCCAGGTGAGGGAAGCATTGTTCAGACCGAGGTCGTTGGTGTTTTCATCCTCCCAAACCTGTTGAAGGATTTTGCTGGCGGAGAGGAAAACTGCATTCCTGAACCAGTGCCCGCGGGGTACTTTTCTTTTGTTGCATGCAAAAAGGGCCTTCTGACCTGGGGTTCCGGGGTGTGGCTCCTCTCCACGTTTTTTGGTGGTTTGCCGGAGGATCTCTCCTGGGGCTCTGCCTCTGAATCCCGCAGCCGGTTGAATGAATCCATTGGCAACCCAAATGCTCCCCGTCGTGAAGACAGCCAAGTCCTGAGTGCGAAATCCATAGCAGACCCTTGCGGCAGATGACAGAGGGGAGCTGTGGGACAATCGCTGGGGGGCTGTGCTCCAGATGGGGCGGTCACTGTATTTTGCAGGCAAAGCTTATCTCGCAATTTTGAGCAATCAGTTGGACTCTGCAAGGCCAGGAAACAAATCCGCTTCTCATTGCCAACATTTTAGTCATCGTTGTAGGAGAATCTATTTACCCAAAAGTATAATTTTTGGGTTTGAAGTGGGAAGGAAATATTTTTCCACCAATTATTTTAAGGGGGAAGGAGTTTTGCCGTCCCTACCCCAGAGCTGAGCTTGTCAACCCCGAGTTCACTGGCCGTAACAGGGTGGGGGGAGCTGGTTCCTCAGTTGGTGGCTGGTTAGAGTACGGGTCTTGGAGAGTTTTATTTGCCTCTCAGCGGAGACCTTCAGACGTTTTTGCTCATATAACTTCATATATCTTTGAAGACCTCAGGTGCGTTTCTAAGTGGACGTTGAGCTTTTGGCTAATTTTAAATAGAATTAGATGTAATGTCTAGTGTAGTGTGTCTGTGGACACTGAAATTCACAATTAGAATGCCCTTGAAAGGATCCAAGGCTAAGTATGTTACTGACCGGATAACCACTGTCCACCCTAAAAACCACACCCCCCAGGCTGTTGATGGTTGTAACAGGTGCATCTTTTTTCTTCTTGAACTTGGACGTTTGCTGTTTTCAGCTTCTTTCCACATCAGAGTCTTTCATTGATCCTCCTTTCCACTTGTGACACAAGTGTATGTAAATTGGAGTTTAAACTATTTCTGTAATCATAAGGCTGTGTTCACGCCATCCAGAAGTATCTTTTGTCATTGTAATTACCAATACGAAATTGATCACAGAAGCTCAAATGCCTCATTGATCTTCGTAATTACTAAATGCACAAAATAAAAATACATTGGAAAGGCATGTTGTAAAGAGCTGAGTGGTGGTCCCATTAAAGGAATTAGGGATTTGCCCTTGGTGCCTAGGCAACCCTTGTTGCTGGAACATTCGCTGAGAGGCTTCCCTCCTGCTGATGGGGCAGGAAGGGAGAGTGAAGGCTGGGGCTTCCCCCACTAGCCAGAGCTCAGGCGGTCTAGTCTGGGACGATGAGGTCTGTAAATTCAGTCTCTCAAAGGCACTGCTCCCGAAAACCCCGGAAGTGCTTCTGCTGTGCTGCATTACTGTGCTCCGTAGGGGGAGGGGTGAAGAGCATTTGCCACTTCGTTAAACGATGACAGTGAGTGCTGACCCATGTGTACTTTAATATTTAATTGCGTCTTTTCTAGATTTACGTGTTAAAGGGCAGAGAGGATGGTAGATCTCGTAAACATGTATGCTTTAGTGAAGGGGCCATGCATTTTTATTGGGTTGGGTTAAAATTTAAGCCTATGGGATTGTACCTTGAGTTACATTTTAATTTTCCAGAAAGATTTGTTAAAAGCAGACAGGACTGCTTGGCTGGGTGTTGGATTCCAAAGAGGTTTTTGTCTTGCAGGAATCTAGTGTGCCTGCTGTGCCGAGCTTTTGGAAACGGCAGAGTGTGTTCTGGGAGGAGGTGGAGAAGGGTGTGTTCTTGGCGTCCCTCTAGGGTACGGGCTCTTGGGGTGGGTGAGAGGCGGGGGGGTTGGGGTTGCAGAGGAGCTTGACTGCTTGGGATTTGTAGAGGTGGGGCTCTCTCCCTGAGAAGCCTGGATGCACTGAGAACTTCCTCAGATTGTTGGAAAGTCCTGGGCTGGTCCTCTCTCAGGCATGCTGGAGATGCTCTCAGCACACGCGTTTACTGTTGCTAGCCCAGAAAAAGAAAGTGCCTTGGGTTGAGAACTGTTGAGCTTTGTATTACAGGATGGTTTTATGACCTCCAGGTAGCCTCCGAATAGCAAGGGGTCTCTGGCTTCACCCAGCTCTGTGGGGAAAGAAAGCAAGCAAGCCGCCGCCTGGCTCCTGGGATTTTGGTGATGTGTGTGGGCTTGAAGTTTTATCTGTCTTTTGTGCTCAGGGCTGGCTGTTAAGAATCCACTTAAGAATGCTTCCCCACAAATTTGGATTTGTAAATATTTGGGAACAAGTCGGGTCCTCAGATTGCGAGCGAGGCAGTGTCTTTGTTCCCAGGGTTAAGTGAAGATAGGAAGGAGCTAGTTCCACGATCGTGTTCTAGGAACCCTGTGGTTTCCTCTAAGCCGTGTGGAATGGCACTGGACAAGGCAGCATAGCCAGGACCCAGCCTGGTAGTGAACGGCGTGGGACAGCTCTGGCGCGGACCCTTCATTGATCTGTATTTTTTTATCTTTTATTTATTTATTTATTTATTTATTTATTTATTTGACAGAGATCACAAGTAGGCAGAGAAGCAGGCAGAGAGAGAGGAGGAAGCAGGCTCCCCGCTGAGCAGAGAGCCCGATGCGGGGCTCAATCCCAGGACCCTGAGATCATGACCTGAGCCGAAAGCAGAGGCTTTAACCCACTGAGCCTCCCAGGCGCCCCTATCTTATCTTTTTTTTAAAGGTTTTATTTACTTACTTGAGAAAGTGTGAAAGCGAGAGAGTTCACAGAGCTCCAGAGAGGGAGAAGCAGACTTGCTGCTGAGCCGAGGCCCCGATGCGGGGCTCAATCCTGAACTGAGCAGGAGGCAGTCACTTAACCGACTAAGCCACCAAGGCCTCCCTGCACCCCTCCCCATTGATCTCTTAAACACAAACCCTTGCTTACACTTTCTTAGCATTTGAACCCGGACCCCGAAATCAAGGTTTCAGGCTTGTAAAACAAAGCCTAAGAGGCTTGGGCTGCTGAAGGTGAAGGGGGTACCCAGCTGACCCTGCACAGAGGGGTTCAGTTCTAGAAACCCTGCTGTCCTCTGGGGCCTGACACAGATGCCCGTTTACTGCCAGCCAGTCCTGCTGCACGGAACCGGAGTCCCAGGGGGACTGTTGGTGGTTCTGCGGCAGCAGCTCAGGACAAAATCCTCCCCATCAGGCCTGCACACCACCACCCTCTGCTGGATGCAGCCAGAGCTTCTGGAGGGCTGAGGCAGCCTCTCTGTCCTTCGCTGTCCCGTGCGCAGGAGCTCCAATTCCATGCTGGGGATGGATGATAGAGCTGAGGCCAGCTTGCTTTTTGCTTTGCCAGCACGGGCCCGGCGGGCCTAGCGGGACAGGGAAGCCGAAGGAGAAAGCTCAGGGCTGTTTCAAATGTGTCTAACTCATCCCTGAATTATTCAGACAGCTAAAGTGTTTTTAATTCTTGAGAGGGAGGGGTCCTGGGCCTTTTATTCTACAGTAGAAACATCCTAGAGTCTGGCATTGGGGTGCAGGGGCCATTTCCATCCTTGGCTGGGCTGTCCTGGCTTTGTGACCTTGGCTCAGAAGCAACCCGCTGCTCTGAGCTTCAGTTTCTGTGTTACAATCTGGGAAGCATAATGAGTATTTGTTCCTGGTACTTAGCAGGCCCTGGGAAATGATCTGGGAGGCCAGGTCCTATGCTGCCCGCTCAGCCTCATCCTCTGCAGAACCCCATGGGGACGGTCTGTTACTACCTGCATTTTTGTGGAGCGGGAGAGGAGGTGCGGAGAGGTAAAGCCGCTTGTCCAAGGCCACACAGTAAGTGACTGAGCCTGGGGGTGAGCCCTGGGACCCACACACGGGGCTTTGGGCCCGTAGGTCTCCTGTGGGGCCCTGAGCCCCAAGGATGTGGCTCACCTCCCACCCCCCCCCATCTGAAAAGCAGGGTTTGCAACGTGGAGTTTCCTGTTTTTGTGTTTACTATGGTGTGTATAGAACATCGGTAACTTCACAGAATGAAACTTTTTGTTAAAAGATTTTGTTTATTTGACAGAAAGAGAGATCACAAGTAGGCAGAGAGGCAGGCAGAGGGAGGGAGAAGCAGGCTCCCCACTGAGCAGAGAGTCTGATGCGGGGCTCGATCCCAGGACCCTGAGATCATGACCTGAGCCAAAGGCAGAGGGTTTAACCCGCTGAGCCACCCAGGCGCCCACAAAATGAAACATTTAACGCGAATCAAATCCAAAATAAAATTGAGACTGTGTTTTCAAAGGAACTGGGCAGTTGAAGTGAGTGAGAAGAGACCGTGCTTTCGGCGCCGTCCCAGCAGGCCTGGTGAGTGGAAGCTTCTATGGGGCCGGTTCAGTCCTTGGTTAAGTCTGCACCGTGTGGGCAGCCTGTGCAGAAGTGAGACAGTGCGTGTGCCGGGAAGAGTCCTGTGTCGGTTTGTGGCTGCCAAGGTCATGTAGGTTTCTGAGGAAAGCCTGCGGGTCTGTGGGAGAGTGGGAGCCACATGGATGCAGGCTGTGGCTTCTGTCGGCTTCGGATACCGTTTTGGAAACAAGCTTACAATTTTATTTATTTATTTATTTATTTATTTATTTATGTTTAAAGATTTTATTTATTTATTTGACAGAGAGAGATCACAAGTAGGCAGAGAAGCAGAGAGAGAGAGAGAGGAGGAAGCAGGCTCCCCGCTGAGCAGAGAGCCCGATGCGGGGCTCGACCCAGGACCCTGGGATCATGGCCTGAGCCGAAGGCAGAGGCTTCAACCCACTGAGCCCCCCAGGCGCCCCCAAGCTTACAATTTTAATGTGGATTTCCTCATGATCTCCTCAGAACCTTGTTCTTCTGGCGGTTGATTTTTGCCCACAGAGCTGGGCCTCGGCTTGGAGCCCCTGGAGATGTGGCCTGGGAGCCCAGTCCCGCCTCACTACAGCACACTCTGCTCCCGGGCCGGATGGTGGGCTGTGAGGCTGGAGGCCTGGCCTCCCTGTGCCGTGGTGACCCGGTCCCTTGTGGTGGGAGCCCAGGGGGCACTTGGTTTTATTTAATTATTTATTTTTATTATTATCATTTTTTAGAGATTTTTATTTAATTTACTTGACACCCAGAGCGAGATAGCAAGAGAGAGAGTACAAGGGGGGGGGGGCAGGCAGAGGAAGCAGGCTTCCTGCTGAGCAAGGAGCCTAACGCGGGGCACATCCCAGGACCCCGGGATTATGACGTGAGCGGGTGGCAGAGGCTTAGCTGAGCCCTCCAGGCGTCCGTGCGCTTGGTGGAATAACCCAGTTGAGGGACGGGGGTAGTTGCGACGTTCGGACTTTCTAGAACAGCACGTGGCTTGTATGGGCATGACTGAGGAAGAGTCTCGGCCTACTGAGGCCCTCGCTGGGCAGAGCGTGTGTGCGTGAGCGCGCGGCAGGCGTGGGGGACTGATGACTAGTTCTGTTCATCTGAGTCACCGGGAGACCCCAGAGGCCCTGTGCTGGCGCCCTGCTGAGTCCTGGCGTGCTAGGCCTCCCTGCGTGTTGGCGGAGTCCCGCCAGCCCCACCGCGGTCCCGTGGGCGTTTCTGTCTTGGGTAGCCCCTGCCAGCGTGGCCACGGGCCGGGCTCTGAATGCCACCTAGACTCCGTGCTCGCTGCTGGGTTTTCCTGACCGTCCTGCATGGAAGCGGTGATATCCCCATTTTATAGATGAGAAAATGGATGCCCAGAGCTCTTAGCACCCCGCCTGGGATTCTCTCTCCTGACCATATGTGCTGCTGGGAAACTTCCGGGGGCAGTGGGAGCTGCATAAACAGTTGGAGCCTAAGCGGGGAGGCCCCCCACGGACCCCACGGAGGCAGGAGTGACGATTCGGAGCTCGTCCAGCACTAAAGATAGTTCCTGCCCCCCTCAGGCGGGCTCCTCAGGGAGGGCTTTCTGGAAGTGGAGGCCCATGTAACTGGCTTCAGGAGAAACAGAGCCTGGCCCCGGGGCCTGAGGGTGTGGACGCCACTTCAGACAGTACAGTGGGGTGTGCTTCAGCTGCGTCGGTTTTAATGAGCGACAGCCCCCCTCCGGTTACCACTTGTCACCAGCCAAGGAAAAGACCCTGCGGAGCTTGGGTGGCAGCCTTGACAAGGGCTGATGGCCTTGGGAGGGGGGTGGCGAGGGCCCTTCAACTTGGGAGTCGCCTCCCGGCTTGGTGCCCGGTCTGTGCGCCTCGAGTGGCCTCCACGTGAGTGGCTGCCGGCTTGGGGCTTGGTCTCTGGGACAAGACGCTTGCCTGGCCGCCTTCCCGGCCTCATGGGGATGTTTCCGTGGTGGCGCATGAGAGACAGGCTGCGGAGGGGCGGTGGCTGGTGGAAGCCTGTGCCGCTGCCACCCTCCTACACCCGCAGGGGTGTCCGCGGAAGACGGGTGCTGCAGACCAGGTGCCCACGGACCCCCTGCAAGATAACGGGGTGGGGGCTCAAGGAAGCATCTCCTGGACCTTCCATCCGCCGAGTGTCCTGGAGTCGACATGCAGCTTCTGGTAACTCACCGTGGGGCTGTTTCAAAGTTCAGTCGTTACGTCCATTTTAAGAATGAGATCTCCTTGTCTCTGTTGGTAGGCCCCAGGGACTGGCGGTTGGTCCCGCACCATACCTTCCGGCTGGTTTGCAGGCGGGGAGCAGGCAGCTGGACGGGTTCCCCCAAGACTGGACCCCGAGGCCGGCCTCCCCTTGGCCCTCTCTGACTTACGAAACGCTCCTTCACCTGTGAGCCCCAGGGCCCCCTCCCAGCAATCGGCAGGAGGGTCATGGGTCTGTGCCCCAGGTCGTTGGAGGACCCGGAGCTCAGGAGTGTCTGACTCGCTGGTGAGCGCCTGCATGCCCCCCTGAGCAGGTCCACACCCCCTGGCCGAGTTTCCCCAAGCACTTCATGCGGGGGTGCTTGTAACTAGGTCGCTGTCTTTATAGCGTGCTGCTAATTCACACCAGCCAAAGGCCCACATTGCCAGTTGATGTGGGGTTGCCTTCGCAATCCCTTTTCTTTGCACTGTCCCCGAGGAAGTGCGCATGTGAGCGTCTCCTACCCATTTCCGGTGATTACTATGCCGGTGGGTTCCTTAGGGCACGGCAGGGCTCTGGTCGGGAGAATCCGGAATAGGCTTACAGGTCCTGTCTGCCTCCAGGAATCCCTTTCAAGGCCGAGGGTTCTCATCTTGATTTGATAACTCACTGAGCACGATCTTAGTCACTGCTTCTAACTACGCAGGGCTGTTGGGCTTACTGCTACCAGCTTCTGCCCCGGGTCAGCGACTGTGTCCGTGTCACGGACGGACTTTGGCCGCTGTGTCTCTCGTGTCCTGTTTGCAGGAAGCAGGTGGGCATTGCAAGTAGAGCAAGAAGCCTTAGGGCCGTACAGAGGGGTGCGCAGGGTTAAGGGATGCCAACAGGGAAGGCTTCACCTGACCCTGCGCCCAGGGGCTCGGGGGTCTGCTGGAGAGGGGCATGGTTTTCTGTGCAGGGGCCTGGTCAACTGATGGTGACCGCTCAGGTTGAGAGCCCGGGAGGCCAGGGACCAGCTTTCCCTGCATGCACCCCTGCGCTCCCACGTGGTCGCTGAGATGGAGTGTGCATGGTTGTGTGGCCTTCTGGCTGCCTGGCGCTGTTCCCTGCTTGGTGGGAGCTGATGCCTATGGGTTTATGGTCATTTGGGGTCTTGGTCAGGTTGCGGAAGGGAGGAACGGAGTTGGCCGGTATAGCTGAGAAATGCAGGCTGAGTGGGCTTTGGCGGGTCCGGGGTGTAGCTGTGATGATGCCGCGTGGGCCACTTCCTCTTTTCCTGGCGTTGGCTGGTTTCCTGCTGTCAGCCAGGTGGCCTGGAAGCGACTGGAAGGCAGTCTGGACCTCTCTGTGTGCACAGTGGGAGCGCAGTGAGCGGGATGGATGAGGGAGGGGAGCCGTGGGTAGGTGGGGTGTCTGTGAACTGTGAGCCCACTGCCCAGGGTCTGGTGACAATGGCGGCCAGCTCTAGAGCCAGACACAGCGGAGAGAGCACAGCTGCGCTCTGGACCTGAGGGGGAGAGGCGATGCCTGGACCCCTGGTCTAAATGCAGCACGCAGAGCAGATTAAGGTTTTACCCAGAGCCTGGCTCGTTTTGGTTATGAAACGTGAGAGCAGTGTTTTGCTGACCTGGTTTCCCTTGCTCAGTCTTTCCCCAGCTGGGTCTGTCCTGGGTTACTTTTCAAAATGAACGAGCTAACACCATATACAGCAGGTTCAAAACAAGCTCATTATCACCCTGGCGAGCCAAGTAAGTAACATTTATCCAGGACTCGATTCCAGATGCCGTGGCCCGACAGAGTGACAGCCCTTTGACTTGTAGTGGTTCATACTTTTGTCCTTTAGGATCAGTTCTAGAAGTCGCGGTTTGAGCTTTCTGATGTCACCAAGTGTTTGGTGAGCTCTGGAATGCAGTAATTTTCACAGCAGAAATCCCTCTAACCAGCTGCGGGACCGTGGACACTTCCCTCTTCCCCACTTTGGGCTGGGGTTGGACTGAACCTTTCTTGGGTCATGGATTCCTTTGGAAAACCTGGTGAAAGTGTGGACCTTTCCCACAAAAATGCAGAGAGGCACCATTTTGTAGATACTTAGGTCTCCTAACCCCCTCTGCCAGGGATGGGCCCTCTCAGCCCCCCATCTCTGGGTCTCAGCTGAGACCTGTTCTGGAACCACGGCTGCAGAGCCTGCAGCGTGGGCTGCCTGGTCTGTCTGGAAGCCCGGGGAGGGGGGGGCGGCCTGGCCAGTGGTCGGTCCGAGCCTATGTGTTTGGTGGCTCAGGAAGCAGGCGGGCAGCTGGGGCTGGTGCCGGCCTTGGGCAGTCTCTCTCCCCAGGAGTGTGCTAGAGATAAACCCCAAGGGTGGCAGTTGGGTTTCCTTGCTGTGGCCAAGAGAGCGGCAGCAGCCGTGCACTTAGAGCGCTGTCTCGGGCCAGCACGGCATCCTGCCATCTTGGGCGGCTATTGGAATCTGTTGTGATGGTGACATTGGGACGCTCCAGTTTACTTTGTGGGGAAACGGAAGGTGGTTAAAATTAGCAGTGGGAGAGTCACGTCAAGGTTGTGTAAAAGAATTAAGCAATGTCACATTGAGATAAAAGTTGGGAGCCACGGGGTGTCATTCCTGACCCCGAGCCAAGCCAAGGTAGAAGGGTCAGGCTTGCAGCGGCATGTGTGACCTGGAAGCTCGTGTGACCTGGAAGGGGAGTCACCCGGTCAGACCTCTGCGTCTGCACCGGTTCCTGCCATGGCCCGATCGGTGCTGTGGCAGAGACTGACCTGGTCTCAAGTGGTCCCTGTGGAGTCACGGGGCGCCTGCGGGGCTCAGTGGGTTAAACCTCTGCCTTTGGTTTGGGTCATGATCCTGGGGTCCTGTGATCGAGCCCCGCATCGGGCTTCTCTGCTCAGTGGCGAGCCTGCTCCCCGCCCTCCCTGCTCTTTGCCTCTCCGCCTATTTGTGATCTCTGTCAAATAAATAAATAAAATCTTAATAAAAAAAAAAGAATCTACAGTCATTGGACCTGGTGGGATGTTAACGTTGTATAATAGACACAATTACAGGGCGTGTTGCATGTGATATATCGTAATGTAGCATATAGTATGAGGTCACATCGTACTGTGTATTTTACTTACTTAAAATTCTTGGTGGGGGAGGATATCTGACTGCCTGGGTTCAAGTTCTCCACTAGCTCATTTTTCTTTTTCTTTTCTTTTTTTTTAAATATTTATTTATTTGAGGGGCTCCTGGGTAGCTCAGTCATTAAGCATCTGCCTTCAGCTCAGGTCATGATCCGAGGGCCCTGGGATCTAGTCCCCCCCAATCAGGATCTCTGCTTGGAGGGAAGCCTGTCTCCCTCTCCCACTCCCCCTGCTTGTGTTCCCTCTCTCATGTGTGTCTCTGTCAAATAAATAAATAACACATTTCTTAAAGGTGCTATTTACTTATTTGAGAGAGCAGATGAGTCGGGAGGGACAAGGGAGAGGGAGAATCAGACTCCCTGCTGAGCAGGGCGCCCCATGCAAGGCTCAGTCCTAAGACCCCCAAGACCCAGACCTGACCCGAAGGCAGATTCCTCCCCGCCTGAGCTAGCCAGGTGCCCTCCCCACCACTAGCTCAGTGTCATTGGCGGGAGGGACACGTGGTTCGTGGGAGGACCGTGGTCCCGTGGGAAGCCGCCCCACCAGGAATTCTCTGGTCCGTTCCTTGTGTCCTGGGCCTGCCAGGCAGAGAAGGTGCTTGGCTGGCTCCTGGCTCACAGGACTTGGGGTCTGCCTGGGGCCTGGTTTGCCCTGCCTGCCCCGCTGCTAGGCTGGAGGATCCAGGTGTGCTGGTTTTCTCTGCAGAGGCCGCAGCCACAGGGGCCCCACAGGCCTCTGGCACGTGGCCACTCTGCTCCCCTCGAAGAAGGAGACGCGCCCTTTTCCAGGGAGTCTCTCCCCACAGTGGCAGCCAGCTTCCCCACAGAAGAGGCCAGCGCTTCCAAGCTGGGAAGAGCCCGGAGGCCCACCCATTTGTAAAATCCCCTCTAAGGGCTCTTCAGTCGACTAGGGGGAATGCGGCTTTACTGTGGATAGTAACTGATAATACTCCGCCATCTGCTGACCCCATCTGCAGCCCTAAAGGTTGGAATCCTGTCCGGACGGGAAGGCATGAGTCAGGTTACATGTGTGACTCCACACGTTCCTGACGGGGTCATGTATTACGTATGGAAGGTGGAGGAAAGGACTTTTATTTATTTTTTTATGTATTTTCTTTCTTTTTTTTTTTAAGATTTTATTTATTTATTTGACACAGAGAGAGATCACAAGCAGGCAGAGAGGCAGGCAGAGAGAGAAGGAAGCAGGCTCCCTCCTGAGCAGAGAGCCCGATGTGGGGCTCGATCCCTGGACCCTGGGATCATGACCTGAGCTGAAGGCAGAGGCTTAATCCACTGAGCCCCCCAGGAGCCCCTGTATTTATTTTTTAAAAAGTAATCTCTGCACCCAGCCTGGGGCTTGCACTCACAACCCTGAGATCAAGAGTTGCGTGCTACACTGACTGAGCCTGCCAGGCCCTCCAGTAAAGGACTGTTTGATTTTTATTTATTTTCTCTCAGAGCATGCTCATGAGCTGGGGGGAGGGGCAGAGGGAGAGAAAGTCTTCAGCAGGCCCCATGCTGAGTGTGGAGCCTGATCTCATGACCCTGAGATCATGACAGCCGAGATTTTGCATCTGACGCCTAACCAATAGCCAGCCAGGCACCCCAGTAAGGGCCTGTTTGAAACTAAGGTTTTTGATCTGGCCAGGTTTTAATTTGTCAGTTACATCAACAAGTCCCACCCTCCCTGGAGCCACACCTCCCCGCGGCAGCCACCCTGCTCCTTTGCAGACCACGTCTCCCAGTCTCCCAGCGCTCTCCCAGCGCTCGCTCGCCGTCTCCCAGCGCTCGCTCGCCGTCTCCCAGCGCTCGTGCCCCTGTGTTCCCGGGGCCCACCACCGCCCGCTTGTCCAGGTTATGGACTCCCCATGTCTCGCGCAGCGCAGTTCTGGATGCCTGTGTCCGGCTGCCTGCCTCACAGGGAGGGTTCTCTCCAGAAATCAGGCCCACAATGAGGCTTCTGCGTCTCCTCGGATCCCCTCTGCTTTCCCCAGCCTAGCACTGACCTGGTGCTGGGAGGGAGCGCTATGGCCGGGCCGCTGAGCCACGTCCTCGGTTCTATGGTGCATCTTGTGCTTGCCAGCCTTGGTGCTGCAGTTTCTGTGTCTGGAAATTAGGCCCGATGGCGGGATTCCCTGTGTGGCGTTGGAGTGTCCCGAGGGCTCAGCAAGTGTGCGTGCGTGTGTGTGTGTGTGTGTGTGTGTGTGTGTGTGTGTGAGTGTGTGATCTAGAGTCAGAATCGGCTTGTAGGAAGGATGGTCAGAACGGCTCTGTCCCCACACGGAGCAGTCGAAGATGAGGGTCTACGGGGAGGGACTTCGGAGTTTCCGAGAGAGAGGGAGTGGGGGAAACTGGGATTCACCTTTCCTCCCTGGAGGCAGTCCTGCCCTCCTGTGTTGGGGGTCAGGGCCAGGCTGGGCGGGCGAGGCCTGGAGGGGTGAGGTGCAGCGGGGACAGAAGGGGCATGAACAGAACCAAGTTGAGCGAGAGCCCGAGGTTCTGGTGGATGTGGTCTCTGTGTGTCGGCCTCTTCTGTGCATAAGCTGGGCCCCTGCTGCCATGGGGGGCACTATCAGGGCATTAGGGACGTGCCTGGGAGAGGAAGTCAGGATCTGGTTGGAGAGGGGGAATTGTGGGTGCAGGGGTGGGGTGGTGGTCAGAAAGGAGCCACTGAGGCAGCCTAGGTGTGAGCCACGTGTGGGCAGGAGACCGGGAGAGGCGCCTGGCCACTGGTGCCATAGGTGCTGGGGGTGCTGCCTGGTCACCAGTCTGAGCACTGGCTGAGGGGCGTTTGGCCCAGCTTGGCTACTGCTGAGCTGGCAGAGCCCTTGAGGAGGCCGGTGGGGCAAAAAGGGGCACAGGGGACCCTTTATGCCTGACTTTTTTTTTTTTTTTTTTTTTTTTGTAGTTGTTGTTCATAGACTTGCAGGTGCTTAAAAGGACAGCCTCTTGAGACAAACACGTGGGTAACACTCGTGCTTGTAGCTAGCTCCCCTAACCGGCTGCCCAGCCAGCAAGGCCAGAAGGCCAGCATCCTGGCCGGCCGTGGGGGTGCTCCCTGGGAGGAATTGGGAAATCCCGATGCGTCATGAAGCGGTGATGAGGGGCTTCGAGGGACCTGGGAGGAGGGAGATCGGGGACGGTGGCAGCCTGCTCTCCTTGCCCTGTGCGTAGGCCCTGTGAAAACACCAGGCTGCATGCAGGTGACCTCACCTGTCAGGCAGGCAGGGCAGCTGAGTCACAGCGCTGTAAATCATATCCGCGAGGAAAGGTTTCTTAGCTGCGGTTATGTCTTCTCCCTGTTAAAATTAGTCTTGAAGACAGAGTGAGGTGTGTTGAGTTTATAGCGCGTCTATTACAGGCTTCTGCCGGCCCTGCAGGCCTTTCTCGTGATGGTATTGCCCTTGGTGTGTGGTTTTAAATTGTAGGATCAAAGCCGTGGAAGTGCAGGAGTAGGGACAGGTGCTTGGGTCCCACCCTGCCATTTTGCTTGTGGCCTGGAAAGGTGAGTGGCTTTCTCAAGGTCTCGTGGTAGCCCAGGGGTCCTGCTCTGGGCCCGTGACTGATACTCGTCGGTCCGGTGATAAAATACTAACCAAGGGTGGATCCATGTGGCTGTGAGCAGCAGGACCGTGAGCACCCCCGCCCAGCTCAGACTGTGACTTGAATTTGGCCTCACTGCAGGTGTGCGTGGTTTCTAATGAGCAGCTACTTCTCTTCCCTCCCTTAGTCCTGAGCTTGCTTGGGGAAGGTGTGGACAGGCTGGGATGCAGGGGGATTGAGGGGAGGGCTGCGAGCCAGGGCACAGGCAGAGGAGAGTCTCCTGGCCTGTGGGAGGAGGGGTTGTGCTCCTGCCCTTCTGAGGACGGCGGGAGCAGGAACCCAGCTCAGAGACAGATTAATGCCATCTGCTGTTTTAAATGCGTCTTGATGGGGAGACACTTAGTTTTGAACTGTGGGTGTTACTCTGCTTATACTCGCCTTATCCTGGAAAAGACGTAAGCCGCTCTAAGTAGAGAATGTTTTTAAGAGGCACTCGTAAAGATACAAGAAAGATGTGCTTGCGGACTTGCCATGTGCTTCCCTTGCTCTGTCTTGGTCCCTTCCTCACACTGAACAGTGGGCGCTGCCGCTAGGCTGTGTGCTTCCTGGGCCACAGAGGGAGGGCCTCGGTCAGGGCCGACTGACATAGGCCACACACCTCCACCATTCCTCCTCCTCTGCCCCTAAGTGCCTTATTTCTAGAGGGCTCAGACAGCACCCCCCGCCCCCCACCTTGGGAACTGGGTGGGGCCAGAGGCAGAGATGGGGGGGCAGTGCCAGGGCTGGTGCTGGGTCTATGCTGGGGCTGGGGGGAGCTGACCAGGGCTCCTCAGTGAGTGGTAGCTCTCCCATGCCAGCACGTCCGCCTGCCCATGCTGCGTCGGCAAACGTAGTCAGCGACGGGGGAGTCACTGCGGCCTCCGGGGACACAGGCCCGAGTGACCCCCACTGCGCCCTCCCCTCATGTTGATGGCCTTGGCGGCTTCATGCTCAGCTTCAGGACTATAGCAGCCCCTGTTGGGGGCTTTCTGCCTTGTGCCCTGGCTCTGCCTCCTGCTGCTTCTCCGGGGCTGGGCGTTTGTACCCTGGATGTACATGTCCTTGGGAAAGACCTTCCAGGAAGGTGGACGCGGGTGTGCAGCAGCTGGAGTGTGGGCCTCACAGTTTGAAAGAGAACTTGGAGGCAGGCTAGTTTGGTGGGGTTCGTGTCCCTGGAGAGTGTTTCCTTCTGCAGGACAGTGGGATGCGCCCTGGCCTGGGCTGGGCACCCCGTCACCCTGGGGCGGGGACTCAGCAATGGGGGAGTTGGGGAGAGCCCTGGGGGCGTTGGCTGCAGTGGGAGGTCGCTGCTCTGTGGTCCTGATGGGAGATGGTAGCCTTTGAGGGGCCGCGGCCTGGGGAAGGCCTGCAGACAGGTGGAGCATGGGCCCTTGCTCAGCGACTGCCCGGACGGAGGACGTCAGGCCGAGGGCCACGTGAGGCAGGCGTGAGCTGAGGGCTCCTTCCCTCCCAACGGGGCCCCACCGGAAGCGGTTGGGGGTGGGAAGGCCTATTGGGAGCCGTCCTGCCATGGGGAGGGAAGCCCATCTTGGAGCCGGCAGACCCCCACCAAGCCCCATGTTCAGCCCTGTTCCTGGTTCCGCGCAGGCCTTTGCAGATCACCTGCTGTCTCGGGGTCAGCCTTGCTGGGTTGTGAGGGCTGGGGTGGGCACGCAGGAGGCGGTTCTCTTCTCCCCTGTGAGGCCACGGTGGGGGCTGGGGGTGTGCTGGACCCCAGCAGGACCCAGCCGAGCTGGCGGGAAGTGCCCACAGCCCCACCCTCCCTGCAGAGTTCAGAGTACCGCGGGCCGCTTGCTGTATTGCTTTAGGTTTTTATCTCCCGGGAGAGGAACCGAGTAAACAGAATAGAGTTTCTTTGGGCCACGGGCCAAATGAGAAGTATTTTGGATCTGGTGACCTTTTTCTTTGGGTCACTATTCACCGTGGAAGGTTTTGACCTGTATTGCGTTTCAGAATAGGAAAAACGGCTTATTTTTCAGAGCGGCAAATAAGGAAAAGAATGAAAGTCTCTCGGAGTCTCTGCTTCCAGAGGCTCCCCCGGGAGGAACATTTTTATAGACACCAGACGTCCTCTCCAGCCGCGGCCAACTTTCCATGGTGCTGGCAGGGGCGCGCTGAGGCCTAGCCCCTCCTCTCCCGAGCCGTGGCCCGCCAGCCAGGGCCCTTCCTCCCCCAGAGAGAGCATCACCTGCCCCCTCATCCCTAGGCCTGGAGCCTGTCTGCCCAGCATCCCCTGGGGCTTTGGTCTCTCTTCTGGGACTCTCCTGTCATGGGTCACAGACCCCTGCATTTTCACAGTTGAGTTGTGGCAGGTCACCTCATCAAAGGTCACTGTCCTTGATTGAATTTCAGGGTAAAGCACTTATATAGTGAAAAGCCACTGAAGGAAATAGGATTGAAGCCGTAGGTTTTGTTCTGCTCAAAGATTGATTTGCAGGGGGTGGGGGTGGGGGTGGGGGTGGGGGGGTGGGGAAGGGCAGGGGGAGGCAGAGAGAGTCTCCTGCAGAAGCACACTCCCCGAGCCCAGCGCGGGGCCTGGCACAGGGCTCGATCCCACCACGACCCTGAGATCGGGGCCAGAGCCGAAACCGAGAGTCAGACACTTACAGGGCTGCGTCCAGACACCCCAACTTCAGCCATTGTTCAAGCAAGTCCGTACTGTTGAGATGAGCACGAAAACATCCTGACTTTCTCGCTCACGCGACGTGCCATGGGCTGCCCGGGAGCAGGGCTGGGGCTCACGGAGACGGTCTGCAAAGCACTGGTATTTGGGGCTGTCCCTTTTCCACGCGTCCTCTGACCCCGGGACTCAGGTTTGCACACGTGGTTCCGTCGGTCTTCTGGACTGGAGCGCACCCAAGATGTGGCCTGTGTCTCTGTTGCCACCTGCCCCCTGTGCCTTCCAGCTGCAGAGTGGCCACTGCAGGACGGTCCCCAAAGCTGCCCATGCCAGACGCTGACCGAGTGTCGCCCCTTTGGGGCCCTTGTCTGGTGGGCCCCCGGCTGCGCCCGCAAGTGCAGGAGCCCGCGCTCTCGTCGATGCCCGGAATGTCTGGGGAGGTTGAGACATTCTAGACTGCAGCGTCAAGAGCTTCCTTGTTTGTCCCCAGCTCTTCCTTCCGCTGCTACTTGTCCCAGGGCACTGGGCTCAAGGCTGTAGACCGTCCTAGAACTTTCAGGCGGGCAGGGAATCTTGCTGTGTGTGTATCTCCGGCCGGCTTCAAGCAGGCTGGAGGACAGGCTGCGGCTGGCCTCCACAGGAGGAGAGCCAGGTGTCCCCGCTTCTCCCAGAGCCCAGGCCCTTTGGCAGCGCCCTGGTGTCTTGGGTTTAACTCCTTCCGGAGAAGCTCTGCACAGGCCCAGGTTGTGGGGTGTTGTGTGGTGATGTGGTGGCGAGTTAGGGGTAGCGGTGGCTTCTCATGAATTTTGGATACAGCCAGTAGTAAAATAACAGACCTCCTGTGGATGGTTGGGGTGGTTTGGTGCCCTTGGTCGGGTGCCCTTGGCCAAGGTGGGCTGGGAGGTCCATGCTGGCCTGGGTGTTGGGCTCCCGTTGGGCAGACCCTGTCCTGCCACCTCTAGTTCCTGTCTGGTCTAGCTTGTCCCACTTCTGGCCATCCAGATGAGTTGTAGTAGAAAAGGACGCTGGGTCAGGCCCCTGGACCTGTGGTGGCTTGTTCAGAAGCTGGGGGAACACGGCAGACTCATGGGACATCTGCAGGGGCAGTGTGACTGATGTGGAGGGTGGCCGTAGTTTGGAGTCAGAGTCTTGGCCAGACGAGGACTGGTGTGGACCAGTGTGGGTTTGCTGTGCTTGAGTGGTGAGGAGGGTGGGAGCAGATGGAGCAGGAGGGGAAGTGGTGAGGGGTGGGCAGCCGGAGGGGCAGAGTCGGGCACAGAATGTTCTGGCCATACCTCTTGCTGGGGACATAGTAGCAGGGAGAGCTGGGGAGAGCTGCGGGGCGGGAACAGTTTAGGAGGTTGGTGGGGGGTGGTGGGGGTGGTGGGGGGTAGGTTAGACTGCTGGGGAGGCAGGGACAGCCCGGAGAGCAGGGCCAGCAGGTGGAAGGGAGTGCTGTCACCGGCCACAGAGCCTGCCTGCATGGTCCTGGCAGCCTTCTCTCCTTAGCCCTGGGCGAGCACACACTCATTCTTCACACCTGTCTGGGGGAATATGTCCTCGATCCTGGGTCCCCCGGCCTCTCGGGTTCCATTTCTCCGCTGAGATTCCGGTGGGGCTGGACCATGCCCGAGGGACTTGCCGGCCCTGATGCTGCCGTCTTCTCTTATTCCTTGAAGACCCCATGGCTGACCCAGGTCAGGCCAGAGCTCCTGCCCCTCTCTTTGCACTGGCAGCCCCCGGCCCCCTCCCCTAGCGCCGCTCTGCTGCTGCAGACCTCCTGGACGTCACCTCTCCACGCCCCAGCTCCCCGGCTGCCAGGCGGTGCTGCCCCTCGACAGGGGGCGGGGGTCTCCCTGGGTGGAGCTGCGGCGGGGGTAGGTGCTGCTCTTGGGAAATGCCTCGCACACAGTGCTGTCCACAGCAGAGCGAGCCCACTGTCCTGCTCCTGCTGACGACAAGGCTAAAATGAGCCCGTGCCCTGCACTGTGCCTGGGCTTCCACGTGCAGCACCCCACCTGCCCCTGGGTCGGTCTAGGCTTGCCTGCTGCCCTCTGTTGTCTCGTGGGTCTCCTCCACCTCTGATACACCGTGTGGGGGGTGGGGGCGGTCTCACTGGCTGTGCCTTGCGTTGACACCGCTTCTCACTCTTCTCTACCCAGCCCCACACCCCTGTTTTCGGTGCCTTGAAGGGAGGGACCCTATCCTAGACCACAGGTGGCAGCTTCTTTGTGTCCCCAATGCCTGCCCATTACGCAGGTGAGGCCGAGGGGGTCGTCCTGACCACGTAGCTGATCTCCATCCTCCGTGGTCAGCATTCTCTTGCTGGGGAAGTCCCGTGCAGAAGGCTCCGTGGTATTCTAGACCTGATGCACAGGTCCCTTCCTTTACAGCGAAGTCGCTGGCTGTGCCTACTTTCTGATGAGGGAGCAGAAGCACTTAACCTAAAGTTTTGTGTTTCCATCAAAGATTTTTCTTTGACAGCTCTGCGTAAAAGTTCCCGTGAAACCAGGCATGTTGGCATTGTTAGATTACTTGCTGGAGCTCCAGGCCGGTCAGACCAAAATCAGACCGCATTCGTTCACGTACGTTCTGCCTAATTGTTCTCTGCTCTTCGTGCGATTTCTTGGCTAGGGCCACGCGCATCGGTGTGCTCGCCCCAGGACTGGGTCACGCGGGAGATTTCGACACTCTCGCGGGTGAAATCGGAGGCGACTGCTGTCCTGCGTGCAAGGGTTTGAGGGTGACATCAGCTCCCCTCCCCGAGAACCCGCAGGGCTTGGGCTCCGCGGCGATCACCCGTGCGGTCTGGAGGTGTGGTTGCCGGGGTGGATGGGGCACGAGAGGTGCACTGGTGATTCAGGACATCCTGCGGCCCGTGTCCCCACCCCACCGCCCGCAGCTGTGGGAGGCAGCATAGCTTGTGTCAAGTGTGTGAAGTGCTCAGGGCTGGGAGGGCGCTCAGCGTGCTGCTCTGTTTAGAGTGTGAGGAGAGCATGGCCTCGGAAGGTCAGAGGGGTGGGTGTCAAGGTCCTGGGGCTGGTGTCACAGGGCCTGTGGTGGGCGAGGCTGTGCTTGGCAGGTGCTCGGTACCCTCTGCCCACCAGGCTGCACAGAGCCCTGGGCCCAGGGCCCAGCCAGCTCCCCGAGCTGGTCCCTCACTGGGGAGCACTCGTGTGTCCCCCACGTGTCACCTGCATGGTGGCTAGCTTCGTTCTGAGCTCACTTCCAGTTCGTACTGAGTTGTGAGCTACTGTGTTAACCATGAAAAGACCCCGCAGGTGCGGGGGTCAGTGACATTGGGAGTCGGGGCGTTGGCAGGATGCAGCGCACGCCCACCAGGCCTGCTGCTGACCCGGGCCCACTCTCCCCGCACTGCGCTGCCCTCGGCTACCCAGACTGCTTCACTGTCTTCCAGGAAATTAAGTTTAAATCAGATTGAAGCCGTGATGCTCCTTGTTCTTTTCCATCCTGACAATTATCTTAGAATCTCTCCTTTTAATTAACTCAGTTTTCCAGGTCTTTCTGTAGGCCGGGTGGTTTGTTTGTGGAGGGCCTGGCGCTGTGCCCCGGATGGGGAGACGGGGCTGCGGCCCTGCCCTCCTAGGCTGGGCGGGCCCAGGACGGGTGGGGTAACGCGGCTCCGAGGCCCAGCCATGGCACAGCGCTCTTGGCCTGGGGGCAAGGGCCCAGCTCCTCCCTCCAGCTGAAGCCGCTCCTGGTTTTTCTTCTCTTTTTTAGAACTGCTTCTTTGGCGGCTTTCACTTCTCCTGTAGGCAAGTCTCGAGCTAATATTTATCCTGCAAAGTATCTTAAAAATGCCAGAGGGCAAGTATTTGTGGAGAACTTTATCAGTCTTTGAAAGAGCGTTATTGTTACCTCGATAAACTGAGGGGCTGTTTACAATAGGCAGATTGTGTTTGAACTTGCAACCTTTAATTCAACAGTTAGTTTTTGTTAACAGATGGAATCGTTTTGGCCCTGCTTCTAGAGAGGCCTTTGTCCCCGCGGTTTTTGTTTGTTGCTGGCGAGCCTAAAACCTGCGCTGGGGGAGGGGAACCTGGGCCGCTCAGTCTGCGTCCGGTCAGGTGTTAACTGCTTTTGCAATCCCACAGGCTTTTCAGGAATGCGGACTTTGGGGCTTGAAGCCAGCCCTGCCTCTTCGGGATTGTCTCTTCGGGATTGTCTCTGTCAGGCCGGAGGTGCTTCCTTGCCTGGGGAACCTGGGCCTCACCACGACCTAGACCAGGGGGCAGGTGGTTATCCTGCGTCCCGTCTGGAGATTGCAGGAGAACAACACTGAGAGTGAACTCATTCCTTAAAAACTCAAGTAAAATCTTTCCTGTAAATCTTTCAGTAAAAGGAACCACTTCCTGGATCTTCTCTGGAGCCTGTGTCCTCCACCTGGCAGCCCTCTTTGACTGTCAGGTGAGGGAAATGCCTCCTGGTGCGTTGGGGTGCAGGGTTCCGGCTCCCACGGGGCCGCAGGCTGTCTAAGGCTCCTCCTTAGCTCCAGGCCTGGTGCTGAGGGTGTCAGGGACCAGCGGTGGGGACTGGCGCGGGCTTGGGCAGGAGGAGGTGAGAAGCGGTGCCCGAGAAGGCTGGGCCCTGCAGAATGTCACCATGATTCAGCTGCAGCCTGCGGGGGCTGGCCAGAACTGGAGACAGAGGCCTTTCTCGGGGACCGAGGGAGCCTGGGTAAGGGTGTCAGCCGGGCGGGGCTTGTGCGCTGGACCTTGGGTTGGGGTGGGATGACAGGGGCCGAGGTGGCTGCTCTGGTGGTGGTGAGATGTGGAGCCTGGGTAAGGGTGTCAGTCGGGCGGGGCCTAGCGGAGGTCAGGGGGCGCCCGTGGAGTCTTGTTTGTGCCCTGCGGGGAAGCTTAGGGCCGTGCACTTCCTCTTCGGTCAGCTGACTCACTCTTTCCTGCTGACTTGTTCCTCCTCCATCTGCTGGTCTCTGGCTGTTTGTGTCTCGCCGTCTCTGTGTGTCTCCACCTGCCTCCCTCCCGACTCAGGCCCAGAGCTAGATGTGTGGCTGCTGGGGGCCGTGGCAGTGTGTCCCCGGGGCCTCCCCTCCGTGGCGCGAATTTGCAGCCCCATCTGCCCCAGTGCCCGAAGGCTTTCAGTGTGCCCAAGATGGGGGCTTGGCTGAATTGTCTGGGGGTGCGCCGAGTACCCACAGGGGCAGATACCCCACTGTCTTGCTGATAGGGCGTTCCAGGTCATTTCTAGGTAAGTTTCTCATACTGCACTGTTCACTTTTATCTCACCAAATACACCCAGCACACCGTACCATCCGAACCGTCTTCAGTTCCAGCCTTGGGTAGTCGTCACCACGTGGCCTCCGTCACCGCCCTGCGTCTGCAGAACCCTCTTGTCTTCCCAGAGGGAAACTCTGGCCCCCTCACATTTATTTCTAATGCATCTGAAAATCCGTCCTAACAAGTGAGGTCCCGTGGTGGGTGCTGCTGCTGTCCGGCCTCAGGGCGGTCGGGCTTGAGGTCCCTGGGCTGGCCGGAGGGGTCACCGGGGCTGTGTGCCGCGGAGCTGGTCTGGGGTGGAGAGCACCGTATGAAGCGCAGTGACTTTCTCGCGAGTGCCCGAGGATCTCCAGGAGATGGAAAATCTAGCCCGTTGAGCCCCGTTCGTTTTGCGCACGGGGGGTCTGTCTGTGGTCACATGCTTAGGTCCGACCGTCGGGCTGAGTTTATGGAAAGCCGGTGTCACTCTCTGTTTCTGAGACCTGCTTGTGCCCAGAGGGGTGGTTTGAATTCATTCTTGGGCCCCGATCTCATGAGCTTCTGAGCAGCCAGGCGGCCAGGTACTGCCCTTTGGGGGAAGGTGGCTGTGGTTCTCCATCTCTCTGGGCTTCCCCACGGCCTGTGGCACACATTCCAGTCGCTACCTGACTTGGCGTCAGCATTAGGTGCAGCTTGCGGGTCTCCTGGGAGGGCGCGTGGGGAGGCTGAGGGCCACAGTGGGCTTCCTGTGTGTGGATTTGCCCTGTGTGTTGGGGGGGGTGGTAACACTTGGCTGTGCTGGCTGTCACCTGCACTGCGGGCATCTGGGGATCTGGGCTTCCCCTTGCTCAGGGAGGCCCGGCCGTGAGCCCGGCGCTGGGTTTTTGGCCGTGTTCTCTGCGCGGGCTGGATGGAGGCAGCCTTCTGCTGGGTCACGGATGGTAATCCAGTCCCGGAGGGCAGTGCTGAGAGCCCCGGGGAACGCCAGCACCCGCAGAGTAATGAGTGGGGGGCAGCGGAGAAGCACACATGAGGCTTTGGGCCTCGGGAGCCCAGTTCTGTCTGGGTCGCAGGTGGGGAGGGCTGCGTGTCACCTGGACAAGATTAGGGTTTCTTCATCCCGCGTTGGGCCTATTTGATGCGGTGCTTTTCTGTCTTGTCTCTTAACCCGGAGAGAAGAGGAGAGAGCAGTTGACTCCTTTCTCCTCGGTGGGCACAGGGCCTGGTAGACAGGCTGACCTGGGAGTACCTCTAAGTGGGAGAGTCTGATGACTGGAGCGGGTGGTTGCCTTCCGTCTGGTAGGCAGGGGGCCAAGTGCAACCGAGTGTCCTGAGTTACAGGGCGGGGGCGCACAGGTGCTGTGGGCAGGAAAGCCATGGGGTTGTGTTTGGGAACTGGGGTAGAAGCCTGGTGACGACCCAGCCCAGGGTACCGGAGGAATGAATAACTTTCCTGCCCCAAAACGCGTGGGACGGGTGTGCTGCTTGCTGAGGGGGGTTGGAGTGCAGTCTGCACCTTGCCAGTGTCGAAGGCGGGCTGGGAGCAGCTTCTGAGCCGGTTCCTGGTAATCCGCGTGGAACCTGCACTGATGGGGGGACCTGCCAGTCTCGCTCCTGCGAGATTTGACTTAGTGATTGCAGAACGCTGTGTCCCACCGCGCGCCCCCATCCTATCCTGCACTTGGAGACCACCAGGAAATTTATTTTTAAAGATAATTTACTCTGTGTGTGTGTGTTTTAAGATTTACTTATTTGAGAGTGAGTGCAAGATGGGGGTAGAGGGAGAGAGAGAATCCCAAGCATACTCCCAACGGAACCCGACGTGGGGGTTCATCTCACAACCCTGAGGCCATGACCTGAGCTGAAATTAGGAGCCACCAGGCGCCCCTACTGTTTCTTTAAAAAATTTTTTTTTAAAGATTTTATTCATTTATTTGACAGAGATCACAAGTAGGCAGAGAGGCAGGCAGAGAGAGGAAGAAGCAGGCTCCCTGCTGAGCAGAGAGCCCGATGCGGGGCTCGATCCCAGGACCCTGGAACCATGACCCAAGCCAAAGGCAGAGGCTTTAACCCACTGAGCCACCCAGGCGCCCCTCTTTTTAAATTTAAAATAAATTTAGGTCCTACAGAAGAAGAACAACTACAACTATAAGTCACCCAGAAATAATACCTTTTTCTCTGCTTCTGTACTTAAAAAGAAAAACTTGTTATGATCGTAACGTGCGCTTGACTTCTACCTGCCTTTTGCACGCGGTATGGGCTGTGTTCCCCCGCCGGCAGGGAGGCATGGCGCCGAATCTGAGCCTGGTGCTCCATGCTTTATGTATGGACGCTTCGGGTTTCTAGCGGCTTCCTCAGCGTTGCCTGTGCCTTTGTTTCTAAGGACGAGGTCCGAAGAGGGAACGGCAGCCCAGGGGTATTCACATTCTGAAGCTTTGGACACACAGTGACCACAGCTTCCATGTTTCAGAAGTCTTCCTCGTGGTGCCGGGGCCACCCTCACGAATTCCACGGGGAGAGTCCGCCCAGGATTCCCAAGGAAGCCCCGGTTCTGATTTGCTGACTTCTCCGGGTGGCGGAAGGGTCCGTCGGAGAGGTACCAGACTGGGTTTCTTTGTCCCAGAAAATCAGGGAGCCTCCAGGTTAAGGGGTCAGTCTTGTCTGTGGAGGTAGAGTCTGACTTATGCCGTTTAGAAAACTAGAGCAGCCTCCCGTCTCCCCTTCCCCGCTCTGTAAGAGATTGTCTCTGCTCCCAGCCTCTTCCCTGGGCTGAGGGGGGGTCGGGGAGTGGCCACCCTGCCCTCTGGGCAGGGCTTCCCCTTGGGGTCCCAGGACCCTGCGCTCCTCGATCTAAAACCAGCTGTAGGTGCTGTAAGAGTTGTGAGATGGAGGGATTTATGAAGGGCATAAAAATACAAAAGACCGCGTTTTTAGCGGTTCAGTGACGCGTGCTGCCTGTTGGTGTACACACGACCTATCCCATCCGTGAACATCGCCAGCCTGGGTCTCTGGCTTCATGTGTATGGAGGGAAACAGGCTGGTTTTGTTGCTGTCATTGTACTTCTTAGAAAGTGAGAGTAATTTTAATTCCAGGCCATATATAGAGCGCATATAAGTTCTACTCACTAACCAGCACTTGACCTTTTATAAGAAAACTAGGTTTGGTTTTGCCATTTCTTGGGGCGCCTGGGTGGCTCAGGGGATGAAAGCCTCTGCCTTCGGCTCGGGTCATGGTTCCAGGGTCCTGGGATCAAGCCCCTCATCGGACTCTCTGCTCAGTGGGGAGGGAGCCTGCTTCCCCCCACTCTCTGCCTGCCTCTCTTCCTACTTGTGATCTCTGTCAAATAAATAAATAAAATCTTAAAAAAACAAAAAACAAACAAAAAACACCAGAACAGGCATTTTGCGTTCACCTGACAATGTGGCCCATAATTCAAGTCATTCCATGTTGTCAGACCAGTGTCTGACTCCGTGGCTCTGTGGCCTTCTTGCCTTAGGATAAAAGCGGAACCTGGAAACTGCTTTGCTTTGGTTTGACATATAAGTGCTGGCAAAAGGTCTCAGGGTTTCGTTGTGTCTTGGCCGAGTGGCTAGTGGTTCTCCCTCATTCCGCTGGCTCTCGGAGATGTGTTTGTAACGTGAGGCGTTACGAGTGTCCCGAGGCAGCTTGCGGCCTGCCTGCGTCTCCTGTCCGTGGCCTGGAGAGGGGTCCGTGTGCGCCGGGCTCTGCCCTCAGAGGAAGTCCGTGCACGATCAGAGCTGCAAGTGCTGAGCGCCGCTGCCCCTCGGCATCGCGGCCGGTCCTGAGGCTTTGCTCTGCCTGTGCTCACCGGGGCTGCCGCGTGGTGCACGGCCACGCTCTTGTTTCCATGGCAGCCGAAGCTTCTGCAGACGCCAGTGGTTTGCTTGGGACATGGAGAAGAAGGGCAGGGGAAGGAAACCAACCCATCCCACTGAGTTGATGATGCAAATCTGGGAAAAGTCTCTGAAGGCCAGAGGTAGGAAGTATTTATGGGAGAAAGTCTCTGTATTTTAGCAGAAGGCAAACATTTCAGGGAATATTTTCCTCCGGGGGCAGTTTGTCCTCGTTCGTCATAACCTCCTCCTAAACGGACTTGCCCTTGCTTTCCGAGGGTTGGATGCTGGCTGTGTTCCTCGTATCTGGGAGCAGCTTGTTGTAGCACGAAGTGCGGACGGATTCTGTGTAGAGAGGTCCTTGGGGTTGGTCCTAATGCCTTGCCCCCTAAAATTGGGGAAGAATAGTGCTTTGATTTGGTCCAACCTTCAAAATATGTACCGTCACATAGACTGTGGAATCTGCTGATTTAGCTTGGATGTATTTTCCTGCCCTCCCCACCCACTGGAGGTGTGACCCCAGGGGCCGGTGGGGATCAGGACAATGGGACAGGTCAAGTCCTCCCGGGCACTGCACTGGAGCAGAGGCCAGAGCCCCACCCACAGCATGTCCTGCAGAGGCTCAGAGGGTACAGGGTGACTCACCAGGCTCACAACCAGCCTCACCCCGTACCTACTGGCACGGGAAGGCAGCAGAAGCAGAGCCCTCCGGGCAGGGCACTAACCTATCGACCGCAGTGGCACCGAGGATCTCTATCTACTCGCCGGGCCCCAGAGCCGCCCTGTGGGGCACAGCCAATTCCAGCAGCCACTTTTCCATCCACGGGGACAATGTCAGGGTGCCCGTAGAGCTGCAGGAACCCGAGCAGGAATTTGTAGGCCCAGGGGGCCACGGCACAGCTACAGGTTCCTCAGGTCGCAGACCTGCCCAGCCATCCAGGAAGGCGTCTCTTAGGAAACACACAGCGGGAGGGTGGGGAGCAAACAGCAAGCACCTCGGCAACTCCCTCCTGACCCCATTCCAGAAGCCAGGAGTCGCTGGGGAGAGCCCGGGTGTGCCTGAACCCTGTCCCAGGGACACAGCACCGGGGCACTGCGTTCCAACTGGAACTGGCGCACCCCGCCGCCCCGCTCCCTCCAGGCCATGACCACGCCACACCTGTCACAAGCTCGGGCTTAGTTTAAAGAAGCAGGTTGGGGTGCCTGGGGGGCTCAGTCGGTTGGGCGACTGCCTTTGGCTCGGGTCATGACCTCAGGGTCCTGGATAGAGTCCTGCATTGGGCTCCCCCTGCTCTGCAGGGAGCCTGCTTCTCTCTCTGCCTCTGCCTGCCACTCCCCCTGCTTGTGCATGCATTCTCTGTCAAATAAATAAATAAAATCTTGAAGGCCAAGAGGCCTTCCCTGGCACAGGGGGTCCCCAGTGCTCCTGTGACAGCTGGCAGGCCACCGCTGGCTCTCATTGCCCCCAGCCCGAGCTCCATGGTGACTAGAAGCAGCCTCCTGCCCTGGTCTCTCCCACCCACTGGGTGTGTGACCCCAGGGGCCGGCGGGGATCAGGACGATGGGACAGGTCAAGTCCTCCCGGGCACTGCACTGGAGGGGAAGGCCTCTTGGTGTCTGTGGTGTCCTACTAAGAATGTAGGCCCAGCGGAGGCCTCCCAGCTGGGCCGGTACCAGTCCCCTCGACTGCCCGGGCTTCGGACCCAGCACGGAGAGCCCTAGCAGGTGGCCGGGTGCTGGGCTGGAGGACGCTGCCTGTGAGACGTGGCTGGGCAGTGTTTTATGCTCTAGGCACCCCTGGACTCAGGCAGTTTGATCAAAGCAGAAGAATTCCTGAGAAATTCCACCTACCTGTGAAATTGGGAGCTGCTGTGATTTATTTGGAGGGTGTGGTTCCTTAAAACGAAAGAACACTGTAAGTAGCGTGTGTGTTTTGAGAGTTTACTGGAATTGCAATATGTCAGTCTTAAGGCTTTAAAAAAATCATCTCAGCTACTCATTAGCACTGACACACTGATGTCTGCTTCCCATTCAGAAGAGAATAAGCCTCGAGGCTTATCTCGCTCTTCTAAGGGAGAAGGCAGTTCTAAAAATCGGTTTTCTTTTCCTAATGGAGTAATTATGGGTTGGTCTCGTCCTCCACCCTTTTTTTTTTTTTTTAAAGAGTTTATTTATTTATTTGACAGAGATCACAAGTAGGCAGAGAGAGGCAGGCAGAGAGAGGGGGGGAAGCAGGCTCCCTTCTGAGCAGAGAGCCCGATGTGGGGCTCGATCCCAGGACCCTGAGATCATGATCTGAGCCGAAGGCAGAGGCTTTAACCCACTGAGCCCCCCAGGCACCCCTCGTCCTCCACCTTCAGCGTTCACGAATCCATTTCTTTCCAGTCGTCTGGAGTGCCTGCACTGGTTAGGCATTGGACCACCCAGTGGGGTCCGAGCCATTCTGCCCTCAGGGTTGGCGCCTGCTGTCTGCTGTGTGCTCAGGCTGCCTTTCCCCCGGGGGATGTGCTCCTCCCTTTACCAGGCGGCCAGCGTCGGGGGAAGGCAGACAGCTGGTCCTGGCTCTGTCCTCAGGCCAGTGGGACCTAAAGGCAAAGCAGAAGGGCCTGGCCAGCCCAGAGGACGTCTTGCTTGCCAGGCATGTGGGCTGGAGCTGCTCCTTCCTGTCCTGTAGGCCTGTCCCTACTCCAGGAGCTTACAGTGGGGCTGAGGCTGCTGCTGAATGGTCACGTGTCGTGCCCTGGCCTGCTGCAGGAGGGAATGTCCTGGCCCAGGTCTCTGCTGGAGGCATCTGTGCGGGGTTGGGCATGTGTTTGAGGGGGCAGGTGTGTAAGAGGGCAGGGGAGGAGACCACCGGGGCTGTCCAGCGGGGAGGGGTCGGGCAGTATGGTCAGTATGAGAGCCGCCTGGGAGGAGCGCTGGAGGTCCCGGGCTTGGGCCCCTCCTGCTTCCCGCTGGGATGGGAATCCATTGAGAAACACTTTAATTAGACTCACTTGTTCACAGCAAAGCAACACTTTCATCCCTTGCTCCCAAGGGGCCTCTTGCCACATTTCCTTTGCTGCTCTGCTTCGGTCTCTTAACACAGCAGTGCGCACACATGCATCTCTCCCTCCGCCCCCTTCCCGGTGGCAAGTTCCCAGCAAGCCGACCCACAGGAGTCAAGTAGAGACCGCCGTCCGGTCCGACGTGGCCGCCTTTGGTTTCTGAAGTGCCCCCTACGTCTGGTGACACAGAACACTCCAAGGTTGGGTTATGAAAAGGTTCAAGTCCCAGCTAAGCTTCTGATCATTTATCTCCGGAGTGGCGATGCGCTGCCCGAACCGGGACACCCGAGAGCGGGAGTTGGGGGTGCCGCTAATAACCGTGCCACGTGAGTGAGACACGTGGTCCTCGTACCCGTGGGGAGCGTCTCACGCCGGGCTGTGCCATGCGTGCGTGTCGGGTTGGCGCGGTCTCGGGCTGTCGGGGCTCCTCGCCAGCACACTCGGAATTCTCACAGTCCCGGAGGCGTTTTGTCTGTCTGAGGGGCGTGCTTCCCGGTTCAGACTCGCTTTCTCGCCGTGGCCTCACCGTGCATGGGGGAAGGAGCCAGAGCGGCCCGGGTGTCTTCCATGAGGGCACGAACCCCGTTCACCAGGGCTCTACTCTCACGACTTCATCACCTCTCAGAGACCCCAGCCCCTGATCTGGCAGCCCAGCAATGTGGTGGGGGGCACGACACTGAGGGGCTGTGTGCTTGGGGACACCACAAAGTCACGTGCCTTATTTATTTATTCATTCATTTTTAAAAAGACTTTATTTGTGAGAGTGGAGGGGCAGAGAGGGAGCAGGAACAGAGGGAGAACCAGAAGGAGCAGGGGGAGAAGCAGACTCCCTGCTGAGCGGGGAGCCGGACGCTGGGCCGGACCCCGGGTCCCCGGGATCGAGACCTGAGCCGAAGGCAGACGCTTAACTGAGCCCCCAGGCGCCCCAGGTTCCCCCGCTGTAGCGCACGTGCCACGCTGCTGGGGGACCCCTCAATGGGGGCCACTTCCCGTGCCTGAGGACGGGGAGATACAGAAAGTGGTACTTGATGCTCAATTTTGCTGGGAACCTAAACTTGTCTAAAAAATAGTTTACCAATTCTTTAAAAAGTGCCCTTTACATTAAAAAAACACACACGGTCCAAAATCGCTGACAAGAGAGGACTCAGGAGGTAATCAGTCTGAACATTCCGTACCTGGGGGCACCTCCTCACATCTGAAATGACCGTCCCGTAGGGACTCGGCCTCATCGGGCCCCTGCTCGGCGGGGGCCCTGCTTCCCCCTTCTCCCTGCTCACACGCACTCGCTCTCAGATTAAACAAAAACAACTCAGAAACCTGCACTGGCGCATCATCATTACCCAAAGTCCATAGTCCACGGTAGGGGTCACTCCGCGCTGTCCACTCTGCGGGTTTGGCAGCTGTGTCATGACCGGTATCTACCGTGACTGTACCCTACAGAGCAGTCCCACCGCCCTGAAATGCCTCTGCACGTGTGCGTCTGTCCCCTCTCCCCACCGCACCACCCCGCTCTGTCCCTGGCCGCCACACGTCTTTTTACTGTCTCTAGCGTAGTGTTGCCTTTCGCGGAGTGTCAAGGAGTTGGGATCACGCAGGGAGTAGCCTTTTGGGATCGGTGTCTATTGCTTAGCGATATGCATTTAAGGGTCTGGACATCTTTTCATGGCTGGAGAACTCCTTCGTTTTCGCACCAGATAACCTCCCACTGTGTGGGTGGATCCCAGGTGACAAGGGGGCCGCGGTCGCTTCCAGGTTTGGGCAGTTAATAAAACTGGACACATCCACGCGCAGATTCTCGAGCAGACAGAAGTTTTTAGCTCCTTTGGGTAAATACGGACGAGCCTGGTTGCTGGGCCCCGTGGGAAGAACGTGTTTAGTTTGAGAGAAAGCGCCAGTCTTCCCGTGTGGCCGCGCCGTCCCGCGTTCCCACGAGCCGCGAGGGAGCGGTCCTGCTGCTCGGCGTCCTCGCTGGCCCCTGGTGTTGTCTGTGCGCGGACCGCGGCCCTTCTCGTGGGTGCGCCATGGGGTCTCGTTTGTCTTAGCGGTTCCTGATCCCACGTGGTATGGAGCGTCTTCATGCGACGACTCGCTGTCCGCGCACCTCTAGGGAGCCGTCTCTGCGGCCGTCTTGCCCTTTCGTAAGTCAGGGTGTTCGTGTTCTTGTTGCTGAGCGTGTCCTGTGTTCTGGAGGAGTCCTTCCGCAGATGTGTGGCTTGCAAATCCTTTCTCTCCGTCTGTGGCTGCTCTGTCTCTTGATACAACATTGATTTGATGTTGGAAGTTGTGGGATTTCTTAAGTGCTCTGCAGGAAACAACCCTGTGAACAGATCTGCCGGAGTGCCGCTTTCTTATCAAGGGCACCTTGAACCTGCTTGATCAGATTTTACATCTTCTTATGCTCTTGGTCCGAAAGCAGGTCTTCCTTCTTGCCCGCTGCCCGTCTTTGGTCTTTGGCTTCCCTGGGATTTGTGTCGCGTGCGGGTTCGGGTTCTTTGCGGTGGTCGTTGGTGAGGGAGAGGCAGGCCGAGCACCGGACAGCCGCTCTTCGACAGGGTCCTCGGAGGGCAATAGCTGATGACGTTTTAAGGTGTTGGTAGTTGCGTGGATTTTCTCGGGGTTACGGATGGCGGGTTTGAAAGGGCGGGTGTACGAAGCCAACGGCCGTTGCCATTAAGCAGCCACCGTGGCCTCCAGTGCCCAGAGCTCTGCCAGGGGAGGGGGCGGGGGGGTGGAAGGAGCAGGACATGTTGGCGTCGCTTCGCGGACCCGCATTCCCTCCTCCGACCGCGTTCCCGGAGACGGATGGAATCGCGGAGCTGAACCCCGGAGCTCGTGGGGTCTGTCCGAAACGGCTCCGCAGTTAACTGCTTGATGGCATTCCCTTCACAGCCAGCTTTCCACAGAGCAAATTGTAGGAAGTCACGTGTTCTGGCATTGGTTACCCTTAAATTAGAAACAGGACAATAGAGGAAGTTGTTGATTGGAACAATGGTAGTTTCACTGGTCTAAGTGCATCTGCAAATCCTACCCTCGTCGCTGTCCCTGGACGCTGCGGCAGCCCCTGCTGCGGGCCCCGGAGGCAAGCGCGTCTTCTCTGCGGGGGGGGAAACCTGTCTGAAGCGTGTTTCTGGGTCTTCAGGACGGAAGGCTCTTGGGAGCACCCCCTTGTCCGTGCTGCGGGGCAGGAGCAGGCCCGTCCTTGTCCAGCTGCTGCCGCGGGTTTGCCAGGTTCGAGCTCGGGCTTAGTTCGGTCCTTCAGAAGGATGTGTGTGAAATGTCTCCTTTTTATAGTTTTAGTTCCTTTGGTTAATGGTCTACCATTTATATAAAACAGCTTCCTTGAAGAAAACCGTTGGCGATAAGAAGGCTCGTGGGCAGCGCAAACCTGCTTTTACGGGGTCCGGTGGCTCCCCTCAGTGCGATGACTCATCCTCCGCCCAGGTGCTCAGCTGATGGGAGAGCAGTGGGGGGACCTACCCCGTGAGCTCCTGCCTTTCCTTCTCGAAGCCATCTTCCTTCCTTTCCTTGTGGAGTCCTGCTGGCAAGGGCCCGCGAAGTAGAGCAAGTGAGGGGAGACTATGTCAGAGTCTTCGTGCCCAGGACACGTGCGGCCCTGTGCGGCGCGGGTCCTGGTCCCTTGCTCCTGAACCTGTCGGTGCTGTGATTTAGTTCAGTTCAGACGGGGGGACCCTGAGTTCTGTCTCCGAGGAGCTGACCATCAGGTTCCAGGCAACGTGTACGTGAGCTTTGGAACACAACCCTGTTAGGCCAGGGCGGGGACTCTGTGTAGTTTGGTGACATTTGATCTGTTGTTAACTTGGTGGTAGCCTTTTTGTCTGTTCTCAGACACTTAAGTAGAGTACCGAATTAAAATGTGAAAGTCATTAGACTTAACTATAGGGGAAGGGACACTTGGGGACATGCCAGAGTATTGGAAGTGTTCTATGTCAGTGTAAGTTTGTCTGACAGACTGAACGTGGCATGATTTCATCATGTGTAAGTCCTGCCTGAGCAAATGAACAAAGAACACTTACCAGTCTTCTTGTAAGATGACGAGACAGTTGGAGTACAAGGGAAGAGAAAATCCTGTTTACAGTGCCCACAAAGAAAAAAAAAGATAAAATCGTTAGGAAGAAACTTAACTAGAAATGGTCAAAGCCTGTGGAAAGAGTATTTTGAAATTCTCACAAGAGGCACCAAGGTGGTCTCGGACAAACAGAAAGCCCGTCCTCCTCCGGCTGAGGGTACACAGAGGTCCTCCCTCAAGTAATGTATAAAATTAATGGAATCACAGTAAGAATTACCAACAGAAGCTACTTCTTTCCTGAGCTAGTCCAGCTCTTCAAGCTCGTCTGCGTGTACACCAGCCTGCAAGGAGAAATAGGGGAGTGAGGGTACAGCCCCGGCAGAGTCTGAAAGCTCCAGAACCCTCTGTCCTTACAGCGGCAGCGTACTGGGCACGGGCAGCAGACGGTCGGACGGAATGGGAACCTGGGGAACAGACCCAAGTACTGGTGGAAATTTGATGGGGGATAAAGAGGAGTCTCGGTGTGGCGGGAGTGGCGGGAGTGGCCTTCCAGATAAATGCCGTTGACACGATCCGATGGCCACTGTGAGAAGAGAACGGTGTGTCCTTCCCTCACACCACACACAAGAACATGCGTCCGAGATGTCACACGTGCTCCACGAGATGTCACTGCGAACTAATGGCTGAGGTGGACAACCCACAGCCTGTGTGCACAGCCTGACCCAGAGTCTGTGAATCGTGCTCTGTCCTCTGGGGGTCTCAGAATGGGCTGGTACGCCTCCCACGTGCCGTGGACGTTTTGACCGCGGCTTTTGTTTGCAGACTGATTTGAGAGCACACGAGTGGGAGTGGGAGGGCAGAGGGAGAGAGAGAGAATCCCATTCAGACTTGGGGCCACGCGTGGAGCCTGATGCCGGGCTCCATCTCCCCACCCTGAGATCATGACCCGAGCCGACACCAGGAGTCGGCCGCTTGACTGACTGGGCGCCCCCGACACGCCTCGACTGTGGCTCTTCAGCGGAATTGCTTCCTTGGGCTCTTCTACCTTCTGCCCCCACAGGCTTGCTTGCCGTGGGTCTCCGTTTCCGTCTTAGGTACCCAGTGTTCATGGTTCCAAGTGCGTGATGCCTAAACTCGATTTGTAAAGTGTCTTCTGTCACCCCCTAAAAGCTTATAAGACCCCCAGGGCTTGCAGAGAGAGCGGCCAGAGCCCAGCTCCGCCCGGTGATACCTGCCGATGGGTGCCCGGGTGTTGTCTCTGGGGCGCCTGGCTCTGAACCGGCTCGGCCAGATCTGGAAGGAGCCCGCTGTCTGCTGACGGGGCTGTTAGTTGAGCCCCAGTGGAAGGTACCAGTGGGACAGTGGCTTCGCTCTGGGGACTGTGCCACTGGGGCAGCGCTGCTGCCTTGGCTTGAGAGTGCGGATGTGGGGCTCTGTCGGGCCGTGAGGCGCAGACGGACGGGGTTTACTAACTGCTGCCACGGAGCAGACTCCCTGAAGATGCCAACGGTGTTTGTCGTTTCCATCACTGTAGATGACAGTGAAGCCGCGTGAGTAAAACCTGGTCACTGTGCCACTGCGCTTGAGCAGGAGGGAAGCCGGCTGTGTTAATGCCTAGCCACCCTGAACGACAGGTAAAACCCCGCCACGCTCGTGCCATCGCACGCGGGCCTCCCTGCAGCCTGACGCCCTTGCCCGGGCCGGGGTGCGGGCGGGGGTGGTCTCCACTGCGCGCAGCCCCTGGGACATTCTGCTCAGCGGTTAGCTGGCCTCACGCGTTCGTTCATTCATGTGTTCATCCGCTCTTCCCGGGGCCGCCCCGGGCTCCTGCTGTGTGGCCGGGCACTGGGAGGTGCAGAGACAGATGAAGCGTGGGTGGCGGCCCCTGCCCCGGGAGCTTGTCGCTGTCCGGGCTGGGGTCGTGTGACAGAGGTACAGGCCAGAGCCCATCGCGTGACGGGTGGGGCCACGGCCCGATTTCCGGGGAGGGCTGAGCCCGAGCGGGGCCCTCAGACAGGCCACCTGAGCACATGTCGCCGGACACTGTGGCGGCGAGCTGGGGCTTTCTGGAGAATTCCCCAGAGATGCTTAGGCTCTCGGGAGGGAACTGCTGGCACCCTTCTCCGTGCCGCAGGCTGCATCTCAGAGGCCACCTCCTCCCGCTCTGGGAGAGTGTGGCTTGGGTCCGCCAGCATTTTCCCATCCACTTTGAGCAACGACTGATTTGGTTCCACAAAGAGGCGATGACGTTGAGTTTGCCACATCTGGCCCAGTTGATGGATTCAAAATGTAGTCGTGTAAAATGTAATGTTTCGGCATTTCTGGAGGAGACTTCTCCCCATTTCATAATAACCTTCAAGCAGTTTCTCAGCTTTGATCTGGTTGACCCTGGGGGCCAGATCATTCTCTAGCGTGGGGCTGCGCTGAGGGGCAGCCTGGCCCCCACCCACGCTGGGAACCTGTCCAGACGCCGGCTGCTGTCTTCAGAGGGGCAGAGTTCCCGGAGACCAGGGCCTTTGAAGAGCTCGCAGATACCTAGTGTGGAGCTCAGCCGCCTGATTTCTCGCTGGTGTGGACGTGGCCTTGGCAGAGGCCGCCCTTGTTCAGGCGTGGGTGTCAGGATGGCGGCGGCCCTGGGCAGCAGTGCGGGGACTGAGCTGGACGGCTGTGTGTTCATGACTAAGTCGCTAGGGTTCTTGGAAAATGATGATCGTCATTCCTGCCCCTAAAACCCCAGGTCATCAGTGTGGGCTTTGGAAACCTGTCTGGGGTACATGTCCCTCACATAAAAATGATCTATCTTATTTGGTGGAAAAAGGCATTTAAAACTGTGGACCCAGGGATGCCTGGGTGGCTCAGTTGGTTGAGCGGCTGCCTCCCACTCAGGTCATGATCCCCCTGTCCTGGGATCGAGCCCTGCATCGGGCTCCTTGCTTGGCGGGGAACCTGCTTCTGCCACTGCCTCTGCCTGCCACTCTGCCTGCTTGTGCTCGCTCTTGCTCTCTGACAAATAAATAAATAAAATCTTGAAGAAAAACCCACAAAAACCACGGACCCTATTTTGATGTAAGATTGGCGGGCTGACAAATGGATTTCTTCTCTTCCATTTTCTTAGGACAGGGCTCTCTCCCAAGGTAGCGAGGGAGTAGGAACAGCGGGTATTGGCATTATTAATGCAGGACAACTTGGGTTTATTGTTCTTTTTAACGCTGTTTTGTTTACTGTGTATTTTAGAAGTAGTTTCAGAACACGTTTTTTAAAAGATTGAGGTTAGTTAGAAGTCCTGGTTGTTTCTGTTTTGTTTGGAGGGACAGAAAGTGCGAGCGCGTGCAAGGCGGGAGGGGGCAGAGGGAGAAGGAGAGTGTCAAGCAGGCTCCATCTCACGACCCCGGGACCATGACCTGAGGTGACTCCAAGAGTCAGATGCTCCACTGACTGAGCCACCCAGGTGCCCTCAACCCCCTGGTTTTGATGGAGCTGTTAGGTGGTAGGGGGCTCTTGGGGCATTCTGAGAGCTGTCTTGAGGACGGGGGTCGTCGGAGTGAAGCGAAGGGGCACGGGGTAGGGGGTGTGTAGGATGCACCGTGAAGACAGGACGCGTACCTGTGGGCCCCAAAGATGTTCCTGTGGCAGCGGGAAGGGACCGGGAGGGAGCCCTGCCGTGGTGGCGGGGTGAGGGAAGGGCTGGGGCCTCTCCATGGCCTCCGGGGCTCCCCGAGGGGCCGCTCCGTGTGAAGGCTGCCCTTGGTTGCTCACAGGTTCTGGGGGGAAGGGGAGAAGGAACTGATGAAGTCCATCCTGGGTTAAGTGAGTATTAACTAGAAGTATTTTTATGTAAACGAGCTGTTGAAAATCTCCGTAAGATTTCAACTCACAGACCTTGAAACAAGATGGGAAGGCAGTGGTGTGATTTCAGGGCCCATCTTCTCTTGCAGGTCAGGGTGAAGAGAACCCCGGTGCCTGGGGCTTGTATCTGGCCAAGCACGTGGGTTGGGTGGGGCTGTGTCCTTAGTCTGCCTTGCATTTTCCTAAAACCTTTCTAAGGGGAAAGTTCTAGTAGAAGGGCGGGGTGGGTGCTTTGTTGCGGTGTGTCCTGTGGGTACAGAATGCGCTCCCAAGCCCATGGAGGCGCCAGGACAGTGGGAATGTGGGGCCAGGGTCAAGAGTTGGTCACCGGTAGGAACGGCGTGTGTGGGTTGGGAGTCTGTGAGCCCCTAGACAAGATACTCGAGTTTGTGATGCAGGCACTTTTCTCCTGGAGAGGGGCCGTAACCCGCCAAGGTCAAAGACCACCGCTGTAGACAGCCCACAGCATGCACTCAGCTGCCTTTTGGTGGGCTTGGAACACCCCCCCCATCCCCACCGCCCCTGCCCTGCGGGTGGCAAGCCACCCATCCTTGCTCGACCCGCCTCCCTGCTGTCCACTCCTGGGCGGCATCTCTGCTCCTTTATCCGGCCTCCCTGCCTCCCCAGCCTCTCCTTCCCACCCCCAAAGGCTGCTGATTCTTGCTAGTTCTCACTGTCTCAAGAGCCAAAAGCGGAACCCTCTCCTGCTGTCTGCCCTTCCTTGTCCTGTCTTCACCCCAACCTGGGATCAGATCATACAAGAAGACGCTTCTCTAGGAGTCAGGGTTTGTCTTCTCCACGGCTGAGCCGGAGGCAGCATCAGAGAGCTGTGGCGATCCGAGGTCGGGGTCTCCCGGGTGGCCCAGAACCAGTCCACAGAGCACCTGGACAGCCAGGGGGTGGGAGGCCACATGGCGGCCACCCCCGACTGACTCTCTGCTGGGGTTGTTTTCCTCTTTTGCAGATCAACCAGTCGCTCGATGGGGAGCAACGGCGGACCCCCTTCTTGTGTCACCTTCCCACCTCTCTGTAGCAAGAAAAATAACTTCAGCACCGCTTCGATAACGATGATGGAGCTAGTATTAACTGAATGGCAATTATGGATTTTTAACTCTAATTCACAGTAAACCAGCAAGCCGTGTGCTTACAGTCCGACCAAACATCATTTCGTTTTGCTGCGTGCCTCGCCCGTTCGTGAGAAGTTGAGAGATCTCTGTCTGTACACGGAGGGATATAAGCACCGCTCGCCAGAGGAACACAACTGACGCGGAGAGAGAAGGCGTCCTCCTTTATCCTTAACGATACCCGATAGCATTATCTATATAGGCAGAGGAGATCCATATACACGCATATATCTATGTTTCTGGTGGTAATGAGAATGGCCCCACAGAACGCCGACTCGGAGTCTATGCAAGTCCAGGAGCTACCCGTGGCCCTGCCAGACCTGCAGAAGCCAGGCAGCGCCGACGCCCGCGAGGAGACCATCAGCGAGGGGTCCATAGACCGGATCCCCGTGCGCCTGTGGGTGATGCACGGGGCCGTGATGTTTGGCAGGGAGTTCTGTTACGCCATGGAGACGGCGTTGGTCACACCGGTCCTCTTACAGATTGGTAAGTGCCGTCCGCGCCTCTGCCCGGTGTCCGGTGCCGACCGTTGGCAGTCGCGCTTGGAGCTCGCGCGCATGTTGGCACGCCGGGCTTGTCAGTGCGCTGGACAGCGTCAGGAGCCCTGGGAGCCAGCGTCCCGGGCTTTTTGCTCCCCTCCACCTCCTCTGGCCATTTTTTTCCTCCGGCGGGTGGGCCTTGGGTGTGGATGAGGAAGTACCTGTTTTGGCAAGGGGGCAGTCGAGTGCTGGGGTGTGCGTGGTCAGCTTCCGGTCACTCTAATCGCGGGGGTGCCCGGCTCCCCTGCGGTACCTCCCACCCTTCTCCTGCCTCCCGGACGTGGTCACCAGCCTTGTCCCGGGGCAGGCCAGGGAACCTCCCTGACCCTCCCTCACCTTCCTTCCCAAGGAGGGGGGGTGGCTGCAGACCATCTCCCAGTCAGGCACAAGGCAAGTGCTTGGAACAAAGCCCGGCCTGGAAAACCCAGAATCACGTTGTTTTTATCACCAGCTTCTTGTTGATGACTTAAATCTGAGTTTCGAGTGGACGTTGCATGGCTGAATGACAGGTATTTCCAGAAGTACTGGAGTTCGCGGAGTTGCTCAGTGAGCCTTACAAAGCCCCATACGGGAAGACCGTGGCGTCCCCTCCGGATCACCGCTGGGGGGCCTTAGGCCCTGTGTGTTTTGTCGGTGTTCAGTTTCCCTCTTGCTTAAGGGAGTTTGAAAATCTGCAACTTTCCAGCCTCTGAGCCTCCTGGATAAGGGGCTGAGCTGTTAAACGTCTTCTCTTTCGTTCCAGAACTCCGCATGTGTGTAGTGTCCGCTTGCTTTGGTGGTTTTAGGAATGTTTCTTTCTCCAGACATGATGCTTCCTGTTCGGTGAGCGCTCACGGCTCCTCGGCTCCGTCGGTCAAGTGCAGGGGTCTGAAAACCCCGGCGTTGCCGTCAGTGACAAATGGTGCCCTCGTTTCCCACCTTGGTGGTGGCAGGTACTTGGATGGTTTCCGATGCCGTGGTTACGGGACACACCCCTGCCTCTTCTCAGCATCGTTCCTTCTCTCCCTGCTGAGCTTACCACCCTGTGGCACGTTCTCTCTGTAAACCCGGGCCTTACCTAGTTCATCTTTAAAGGTGTCCTGAGGAGGCTTCATGAGACCTCAGGCCGGGTTGAGCACTTTTTACCGGAGAGCTGGGGACAGTGCGGCGTGAGTGATGTGGGTCCCTCTTGCTCTCATCTCCACGCTTGTCGCCTCTGCGTCTCTGCCCTTCACGTTCCACACCCAGGCAGGCGTGCCGGGACCCGAGGCTGGGACGGGACGCCCGCCTCTGCTCGTGCGGGACCAGCCGGAGCCGCCTTGCAGCACTGTGAGCCGGAGGGAGCCAGAGGGAGCGGGGTGGCCGCAGACCTCCGAGAGGGACACCAGCCCCATGCAGGGGCCTCAGGTGACGGTGGGGGATGGCGAGCAGAGGGCACTCGGGGAGATGGGCTTGGCAAGTTTAAGAAACGAAGACTGGCTTTGTGGCCAGACCTCAGGGAATCTGGCGGCAATGGGTTTTACCAGACGTTGTTTGTTTTGGGCCTTCAGCACGGAGGGACTTGGGTCTGGCACCGCTGCTGAGGTCATCCCAGAGGCAGGCAGAACTGTAAGCGGGTGGTTACAGTTCCACATGGAGTGCCACCGTCCAGTCTCTAGACCACTTCGTGCTTCCGGTGACTAGTATGGAATTCAGAAGCTCCGGTTACTGAGAAGTAGGTTGTTCTAGAAGGACAGGTCTGGGGCTCTTATTCCCAGACTTTCTTTGTGATAGGTTATGTGTATCGTGGCTTAAAACCCTGGCACTAACAGCTTCTTGGAATGTTCCAGTTTCTAGGTTGCGAGGCTCAGTTTCTGTACAACTTAGCGCGTTTCCTTGTCGGGGCTTGAGTACCCAATGTGCTCCGGGAGGCTGGTATGGTTTTGGCCAGCCCGGGGCGGGAGACACGAGTGTGTTACTCTGGAGCGTAAAGGCACTTGCTGCGTCTGAGGTCGGGAGGTCGTGGGAGTGGCTGCTGCTGCCCACCTCCACAGGCCCTGACCCTCAGGAGTGGGGGAGGGTGTGGACCCCTCAGCACTACAGGGCGCTGGCTCAGGAGAGCAGGGCTTGGGGGTGGGGGTCCTTGCCCTGAGCCCAGGAGGCCCAGTTTATTTCCCGGGGTCGGGCTTCATACTCAGGGGGGACGTAGTGATCAGAATGTCCTCTCACTCGAGCCTGACTTTCTTAGAACAGTTGTCTGCAGGGCCCAGGCACGTGCTGTTTATCACGGAGTTTTGTTACCTGCAGTTACCGGAGCTGATGCGGAAACAGTAACCTTCAGTCCGTCCACCTGCCTCACGTCTGTGGTGACCGCCGGCGTGACCGGCCCCGTTTGGCCCCTGTATGTGGTCACCACCCCAAAGGGCCCATGGTGACCCCCCGCACCCCGTCCGAGGGGATGGAGCTGGGATCCGAGGAGATGTTCACCTTGTGCGTGTGGCACCTGGCTGAGACTGTGGGGCCACCCAGCGAAGAGGCCTTTGAGAACTAGGTGTTAGAGTCAGCACCTTTCTTGACCCCAGACGGAGCCTCCTCGTGGCCCTGAGATGCCCTGGATGCGCCTGCTTCAGGCGGGCGCCCACTGGGGTCGAGCAGGGACCAAACATCTCCAGTCACCTGGTTGACCTGCTGGGGAGGGAAATGGGCATCGTGAGAACGTGGAAAGTGTTCAGCGACACTTTCAGCTTCAGCGTCCTTGGCCATGAGCTGTTCTGTTGTCCCCACAGGTGGAAGCATTGGGTTTTGCCACGACCTTGTCTGGTTTGTGGTCCTAAAGCCGCGCATTGACACCAGCTCTTGTGGCGTCTTCACTTTGGCTGCTGGGCTGGGCGGCGTGCAGAGCCGGGAGGTGTCAGGTGACTTCCACTTCTGTCCCCCCAGCCCTCTGCATGGGTCTGTAAGCTGAGTCCGGCCCGCCTGCCCTCTGGCTCTGGGGGTCAGTGGTGCTAGAGGGCTCTGGTGAGTCACAGGGCTGGCGTCTCTGGACACGGAAGGAAGGCACAGTGCCCTTAACCCACAGCCTTCCGGCCTGGAGGACAAGTGGAACAGAGGCGACTGGGCTCAGAGGATGGGCTGAGTGTGCAGGGGCCTCCAGGGGAATGACGTCCCCGTGGCCGTGGTCATTTTTACTGGGGTCCCTAACACCGCGTGGAGGTGGGGGATCCCATCCCTTCCCTGCTGGCTGCCCGCTGAGCAGGAGTCTGGGTTGGTAGATACGGAGAGTTCTGGAGGCCTCTGTTAGGGAGATGAAGCATATATCATCGAGGAGGGATGACCCTGCCACGTGGTCTTGGCAGAGATGGTAGGGAGCGAGCTGTTGAGCTCTTGTGATCTCGGGGGACCTGGGCCCCATTAAGGGGACCCCGGAGCTGGCCTCAGCAGCCAACGGCGGCCCCATTTTGCTAAATCTCCCTATGTCTGGCCCCCTGGCTTTCCTGGGTCTTCTAGCATTGACATAATTTTGTGGCAGGCTGAAGGTTAGTGGGTTTTTAACGAAATGGACTTTCTGTTTGGGTGAAACAATTATTGCGTAATACATCTGTAGAACGTACACAGGTTTGGAAAGCCAGCTGGCCGGGTGTGCTCGCCACATGTTGCGTGCTCTGGGAGACTGAGAAGGACCTGGATCCTCTCCTCCCTTGGGAGAGGCTCCCGTTGCCCAGTCTGGGACCCAGGCAGCCTGCTGGATGTGCTCTAACTCCACAGCCACGTTTTAGGGTGTGTTAAGCAGTGACAGCGGGGACCCGTATTTTGGTTGAAAGTCCCCTTCCCAGGGCGTGTATCTGTGTCAGCTCAGCTTGGAGCTTGGAGATGGTGGTGCGTGGACTTGCAGGTTCCAGTGGGAGGCGGGGTCACCTGTCTCCCTGGTGAGTCTGTGAGCTGAGTGGGGGGACGGCCGGAGCCAGCAGGTGGGCGGCCTCCGACTGGGCCCGGTGGCCTGCCAGCTGGGGCACTTGCCCCACACCACCATCTCCAGCAGGTGACCAACCAGGTAACTTGCTCTCGATACCGTGGAGCGTGGCGGGCTCTTCTTCACGCTGGATCCCACAACTGTAGTCACACTTTTTCTTTCTTCTTTTTTAAGACTTTTTTATTTATCTACGAGAGCGAGAGAAAGCGTGAGTGGGGAAGGGGCAGGGGGTGAGAGCATATCCGAGCAGACCTCCCGCCGAGCAGGGAGCTCAGTCTCACAACCCCAGATCATGACCGACCCCAGGATCAGGACTGGGGTGGAAACCAGGAAAGTCAGAAGTCAAGACACTTCACACCGATGGTGCCCCCGGGCGCCCCGTGCGGCTTTCCCTGCTTTGTGGGCATGCAGGGTCGAAATGCCCCAGCCAGGAACCAGCCCACACGTGGTACGCCCTGGAAGTCAGCTGGCCTGGCCTGTTGCCGTCCTCGGTTGGAGAAATTAGGACAACAGTCATAACTCCAGGACTGACTTCATTTCATTGCATAAGTTCCGCTCGTTGCCCAAGCAGGATTGTAAGGAAGAGCCCGGGTCTTGACATTGTCAGCGGTGCTGGTTGGTCTTTCCCGGGGAGGTTGGGTCTTGGGGGTTTTATTTTTGGTCGCACGCCGTCTCCTGTGATCCTCAGCAAAGTGCACGTGTGGTGACAAGCGACCTGGCAGGACTGGTCTGTTTCCGTGCTTCGAGGATGACGGAGGCCGTCTGTCTTCAAGTCGCTCTGGGAAGGACAGGGTCCCGCTGCCTCCTTTCTCCTCTGACCCTGGAGCTGAACTTTGAGGCTGGCTCAGGCCATTGCTGTGCGGGATCTGGTAGGGAGCTCCGGTGCCGAGCTGGCTCAGGAGGTGAAGCATTCGGGTTCGTGCTGGTTTAAGTCCAGACAGTCTGAACTGTGTGTGTGTGTGTGTTGCACTCGAGGGAGGCGTGCACTCCCTGATGGGCCGATAAGTGTAAAGAGTGCCACAGCACCCGTGGCCACACTCCCCAAAGGCAGCTCTACCCCAGACGAGCTCTCGTCCCTGTCCCTGCTTTACCTGGCCATTTGGGGACCCGAAGTCAGCTGTCTCGATCCCACGTGACTGCTTCTTTCTCTGAAAGGAGCCTTCAGACTAGAAGCAGGTGCCATTTCTTGGGCCTGGAAGGGATGCTGCCATGTTGGCTGGGCCCAGGAGGCGGCAGACGAGGTGGAGGGATGATGGTGGGGTGGGCCCGTCCTTCCTGGCTCTGTGCCCCAGGCCTCTGGCTGGCTGGCAAGGGGCAGGACGTTGGCATGGAAAGGACACCGTGCTCCGTGGAAGATGCCACCAGCAGTCCCCAAGCACTGTTCTTGGAGCAGGCCCAGCTTAGCCCCTAGCCCGCGCCTCTGAACCCTTGCTCCCAGGGCAGGCCGTCTTTAAATTGATTCTTCTTTAATTAGTAGCATTGCCACCAAGGTCAGAATTCAGAAGTTCCCGACTGTTGGGATGGTGAGGTTTCCATCCCTCACCTAACCCCCACTCCCCTTCCAGGTTCATTCCTAGAGGCAGCCAGCCCTAGAAGCCTCCTTCTGGAGACTTCCTTTAGGCCAGACACAAGACAAGGGGCTTTGTGACTTTTCCATGTCCCTAGTGGCCGCTCCCAGGGGCATCCAGAGCTGGTGAGGATCCCGACTGCAGGTGGGAGCACAAAGCCGGTCTGTGCTGGCGTCTCATGCCTGCTCAGCGGTCCCCGTCCCTCTCTCTCCTGTTTCTTCCACACTGGATCCCCATCCCCTTTACTGAACAGGTCAGCTTTGGGAGGGGACTTCTAAAAACCGCGTTCTTGGGCCCCAGGCTCAAATATTGGCGTAAAGGAGATCAGACTGGCACCTCCAAGTCCAGGTCCCAGGTTTGGTTTGGTTCGTGCTAAGGAGGCTTCAGCCCTTCTCCAGGGAAGACGCCTCCTGGGACCACCTGCCTGGTCCCACGTTCCCCGGGGATCTGGCAGTGGTGAGCCTCAAGGGGATGTGTGGGGTCACTCTTCAAAGGAAGCCTGGGGAAGCATCTGCCCTGAGCCCCAGAGCAGCCCTTCCTAAGGAGCAGACGCCCCTCCTGGCCTGACCCCTTCCAGCTCCCCTTCACTGGGGAGAAGTCAATCCGTGCCCTGCCCTGCCCCGCCCCACCCCTGCCCCCGGTTTCCTCTTGGTTCAAGGTGTACCCTCCAGGGAAAAGGGAAGGAAAGCCATCTAGAAGAAAGGAGGCCACCTCCTTGAGGAATGAGAACCACGTTTGTCTTTATAGGCTCCTAATTCACGGGGAAAGTTCGTTGTCCGCTTGCCTGTCTCATCCAGGGTGCAGGGTACAGCTTGTGTGCGTTTGGTGCGTGTCTAATAAAAAAAAAAATGCAGCCTTTTCCCCCGTTACAGTACAGCTCTGTGTGAACCAGGATGCCTGGGCTGTGAAGCTCCCCTTTCCTTCTTGCGGGAGAAGCTTACCCTTGAACAGCAGCCCTTAGAGAAAACCTTCAGAATCTGAAGTGCCCCCGCTCCACTCCGCTCCACTCCCAGGATTGCTGAGGGAGGGGCGTGTTGCAGGTGGGTCTGGCAGGGGCCTGGGGGGTGCGGGGGGGGCTGCTGACCGTGCCCTTGCCCTGTAGCGGCTGCCGGCTGGGGCAGCTTACTGCGCGGCCCGTGGGAAGTCTGCAGGGTGCCCCTGCTGGTCAGCACAGTCTCGGTGAGAATTGGGAAACAGGGTCACGCTGCATCGGGACTGGAATCGCAGCTGGTGACTCAGCAAGTGCGTGCGTACGGGCATGAACTCCGGGTCGGAGGCCACGTGGGTGGGGGTGACCAGGTGACCTTCTGTGCGATCAGGTTACCGTCTTTCCTGCAAGGTGCCTCTGACGAACGTGGAGCTTCCAGCAGGTGTGTTGCAATCTGGGTGGCAAGGGCTGTACTGGGTGTCGCTGTGACTCCCTTTGCCTGGGACGTAGCGGGTTCTGGTAACAGGGTACTTTCTGCAGTTCACATGCTCTCAAAGTCTTCCTGCGAGTCCCCTTTGTGTACCTTGACGCCGCCCAGAGGGTCCAGTGAAGGCTTTGTATTTGTCTGACGGTGCTGCTACCCCAGGGCCTGCTGCAGTTAGCACGCTTGGCTGGTTTTCCTGTTTTGCAAGAGCAGACCCAGCGGCCAGCTACCCCCAGTTTCCGCTGCTCGGGAAGCTTCCCCACGGCATAGCTGTCCCGCTGACGTGGGCCCCGCAGAAATCCACGACGGCCCTGCTCAGCCTCGGGACCCAGACAGTTGAGCCCAGGGACATGAGATGAGTCATCGCTTCGGACACCTGGCCTCTTGCTTCTGCTGAGGCGTGGCTCCCCTGCTTGGCAGAATGTGTCCCGGTGGGGGCAGGAAGGAAGCCGTGTCCCTGAAGGGAGATGTCAAAGCTTCAGGTGGCCAGGTCAGCCTGCAGAAGTCAGGAAGGCCTGAGGCCTTGTCCCTGAATGCCAGGTAAAATGGGCAAGTGCAGAGCCGTGAGCCGTCCCCTGGGACCTAGAGCCTAGGAGCAAGAGACAGATCGCCCCACTTACAAGTGACTGCACACCTGTTACCCATGCCGGGGGTTGCCCTCTGGCACCCAGGCATGGGAGGCCCACCCCTCCGGCAACATGAGGACCCTCAGTGTCACGGTAGCCCGGAAGCCCTGGGCAGTGTGGGTACTTCCCCTGCACGGAGAGGTCACTGTCTTGGCCAAGAGTACATTGGGGTTTTTGGAATTTTTTTTTTTTTAAAGATTTTGTTTATTTATTAGACAGAGATCACAAGTAGGCAAACAGGCAGGCAGAGAGAGGGGTGGGGGGAAGCAGGCTCCCCGCTGAGCAGAGAGCCCAATGCGGGACTCGATCCCAGGACCCTGAGATCATGACCTGAGCAGAAGGCAGAAGCTTAACCCACCAAGCCACCCAGGCGCCCTGGAGTTTTGGAACTTAATTCTGTATTCCCCTGTTTTTTCTCTAGCAGCCGAACATTGGGTCAGGCACTGCTGCCTCCCCTGGAGGGGCTGAGGCTCCTTCTCTAACTGTTCTTCCCGGATCAGTGGAAACTGAGGCCGCACAAGCCTGGGGGTTATCAGCAGGCTCTCTCGGGTGGGTTTCCCCCAGGGCCCACCCCTCCTTCCTGGCACTTGGCTCTGCCCTTGGCGTATCTTTGCTTGCTTGTCTGCCAGGCCCCAAGGGCAGGGGCACAACTGCCCTGGTCCCAATGGTCTCCTGGGTATTGTGCCTGCGTGTGCATCTAGCCTCAGACCTGGTGCTGGGGGAGGCGTGCTCACACTGCTTCTAGCTGGACGGGGGGGCACGATCGTTCCATGGTTGACGCTTCCTCGTACGGGGAGTGCTGGGCTCAGTGCCGTCCCCAGCATCGAGGGCTGCAGAGCCAGACCTCCAGGCCCGAGGAACTGAGTGGGGGAGGGGATGGCAAGTGGCTGAAATCGGACTGGCCCTGGAAGATGTGCGTCTCAGGGAAACATCCAGATGCAGAAGGACAATCCTGTGGTGGGATCCTACTTGTTCGAGGGACCCAGACAGTCATATTCCTGGAGACCCAAAGTGGTGGGGGCTGGGGAGGGGGAATGGGGAGTCAGTGTTTCACGGGGATGGTCTCAGTTTTGCAAGGTGAATGCCCTGGGTGGACCTTGGCGACAGCTGCGCAGCCACGTGAGTGTATGCGATACTCCTGAACCGCACACCAAAAAATGATTGAAGTGGCCAGTTTTACGTTATGTGTATTTGACCATGGTTTTCAGAATGTGGAAGAAAATAGGATGGGCCCCACAGACTATGCAGCTCAACACGGGATTTCCTGCTGACACGAGACTGAGGAAGCCCGAAGGCTGCCCCGTGGCCCGGGCTTAGAGTCGGCAGACGGCCGGCCCTCATCCAGCAAGAACTCCAGGGCCCGCAGGCGTGGTGTCCGAGCCTGGGAGTCCCAACCTGACAGCCCTCTGCGGTCAGGGGACCCTTCCTGCCTACCCCCCCACCCACCAGCATCCACACTGACCACTATGGACCACAGGCCAGTGGGAGAGGCACACGTGAAGGTGGGAGTTTGTCAAAATCTCCTGAATTTTGACCAAAATAATTGAAAAAAATTCACATTAGGCTGTTTTGTTTGGATTGGGAAGTCTGGATTTCCTTGTGTTTCAGATCATTGTATTTTAGAAACAATGAAACATCAGCTGTAGTCCTTTTTCCCAAGGAATTACGAAGCCTGTTATTCTTCTGTCGAGGCCTGACTGAGCGCCTACCTGCTCGGTGCTGGGCATGGGGCCAGGTGCGGTGGCGAGGCCTAGAGTCGACATGCAGATGGGCCATGTGACCAGAACAATTGGGTGAGGTCAGAGGTGTGGGAGGCAGTGGGGACCCCTGGAGCCCTGGGTCCAGGGATCAAGTGACTGCTGAGCAGGGGAGGCCTGCGGGGAGGTTATCTATCCAGCAGGCTGGCCTCGAGGGCTGCCCGGTGCTGGGGGCTCTGCCAGGACCTGGGGGAAGGTTGTGATTGATGGGCTGGAGAAGTAAGGTTAGGAAGGACAGTTAGAGTACTCACTGTTGGAGGCAGGCATGGGAACAGCAAACAAGGCAGAAGGCTACCAACCTGTGTGCAGGAAGGGGACGGGAAGTCGGGAGGCTGTGTGGAGGAGGGGACACTGGGCCTCCCTGTTGCAAAGAGTAAGTTGAGGTCATTGAAGCAAGGGTGAGTCAGCGCATTGTAGGCTGTGCTGCTCAGGGAGAGGTGTAGGGGAGAGTGTGGCGTGGCCAGAGGCAGAAGGGCAGGAGCTTGCCACAGAGTGGTGTGAGCAGAGATCTGGCGTCTGGTAGTCAGGGATTGATCACAGGAGGCATTACGTGCCACTCCATGGAGGTGATTTCCAGAGAAACTGGGCAGTTGTGCCTTTTTTCAATATTGAGCATATAAGCATTGGTAAAGGAACAGGTTTTTAGAAGCGTTAATAGTAAGCAGTGTCTTGTAGCAGTTTCCAGACTTAGCAGATTAGTCCTCAGAATTGTGGTGACCAAACATGAAGCAAGTGCACAAACTTGATTAAAGAAGACAGAAAAAATGATGTGCATAATTCCTGCAGGAAAAGCTCATTTAACTGTACAATGAAAGCCAAAGGTCATTTAAGTAAATTGTAAACAAAACATTAGAAGTATGTGTTGCAATGATAAGATACCAGGCAGCCCAGACACTTGAGTGTGCATTTGGGGTGACCTGTGGCACCTGTGTGGTGTCCTGTCCCCCACCCCCCACCTCCTGAAGTGAGCACAGCCAGGTGGCTTCCCGGCTCCCTCCAGAAGTGCGATGTTCAAGGCACAGTTGCAAAGGACTTACTGCAAATAGTATTTTCCTTAAACCTGTATCAGAAATAAAATCAGATCCCAGAGAGGTTTTTTAAATGATAAACTTTAGAGCAAATGCTCTCTTAACTTTTCTCTTAAAAACAATCGGTATAGAATGTGTCCACCCGCAAAATGCTTTCCAGATAATGGTAATTTTGTTTAAAAAAAATAACCACTCACATCTTAACAAAACATGGACACACATAAATTACGTAAATAGCATGTCGGTAGGCTTTGTGTCTGGGTGCAGCATAGGCCATCTGCCCTCCATTTAGATGAAGAGTGGATACCGGTGTATCTTAGCGCTGATGAAGGCTTTTAGGAGCATAAGAGAGAGTAACTTTAAGAAACTTCAGTTGAACTTTGAGAATTTGGAATAACCACGTTAGAAGTACTGTATCTGCAAGTGTGGTCGGGGGTGGGTCTCAGAATGCAAAACGGGAGACCTGAAACCGGAGTTTCTGTTGGAGGTGGTCGGGGCTGGACAAGGGGAGAGTCCCGGATGGGTGAATGGGCCTGGTTTCCTAAAAGTGGCCAGAGCCCTGGAGGGTTCTGCCGGCAGGAGGTGGGCTGGGCGGCAGGGGTGGGGAGGTCTGACCTTGCATCAGTGCGAATAAATTGTCTTAAGTTCCTTTTAGACTTACACTTGCTTACGTTTTGCCGTCATTTGAAAACGTGATTAAGGAGCTCAGCTGCCGGTCCGGGCGGTAATTGTGTGGACCCAGCAGCGGTTCCGTGCTGTGCCCCACACGCTTCCTGTTCCGCCCGCCCCACCAGCCCCCAGGGAGGCCTGAGCTCTGGACACTTCTCCGATCTCACCAGGGCCTGCGCCGCCTGCTGCCTGTAGCCTGCTGGTCCACACTGCGTGCAGACGGCCCCGGGGAGCGTTGGCAGCGCGAGCGGAAGGCCTTTGGTTCCCGATTCTCTCACCTTGCTAGATGATGGCAGCAGAGCAGAATTTAACCACAGCCCAGTCGAATTTGCAGGCTGTGTAGACGTGGTCGCGTTGTGGGTTTTAGAGGCTGTTCTCTGCGCCGCTGTGACTCGGCACTCAGGATTTGTACTTCATTTTTTTAAAGATTTATTTTGAGAGAGTGCGAGAGAGCGAGAACGAGTCAGGGAGGAGGAGAAGGGGAGGGAGAAGCAGGCCTCCCGCGGAGCAGAGGCGCCCATGCGGGACTCGGTCCCTGGACCCCGAGATCATGACCGGAGCCGAAGGCAGACACTTCCCCAGCTGAGCCCCCAGGTGCCCCATGACACTGGGGAGTTTTCGGCGGGGGTCCTGGGCATCTGCTGTGTCCTACTTGTTCACCTCCACGAAGAGGGGAGCGGTGTCTGAGCAGAGGGGAGGACCCGTGTCCCGCTGGCTCTCACCTCTGCGGGGCTCACGCGGAGCCTGAGGGCCCCTGCGGCCCTGGGCCCAAGTGCTTCCCCTTCGCGGGGAGGTGAGGCAGCACGAGCCCCCCGTCCTCAGGACAGACCAGTGTTGGAGGAGGGCGCACGCCCTTCAACCGCTAGTTCACGGCCTCCGCTGGGGCAGCCGCGGGGAGCCTAGCTGCTGGGGAAAGTGGCTGAGCCGAGCGCGGGGTGGCGAGTGGCCATGGAGCGCCAGCTTTCCTGGGCCACGAGGCCACTTGTCAGGGCGGTTGCCGTGGGCCCTAGTCATGGCCGCGTGGAGGGGAGTTCTCTAGAGGCAAGCCGTCGGTCTGCTGGGGACCCAGGGCTCAGCTAGCGCCAGCGTGTCCCGACTGCTTCTGGGAGCCTTTGGTGGTGAACAGCGGGCGCTGATGGGGAGGCCAGGCCCCATGGGACGCCGACTGTGAGCGCGAAAGGCGAGTGTCACAATGGGGAGTTCGCACGCGAGAGCCTGCCCGCACTCTGGCCCGCGCCTCGCCTGCTACGTTGCAGTCTCCTGCGTCCTTTCCTTCGAAGCAGGTTGGCTCGTGTCGGACCCGGCCCAGCCCAGCCCGCCTGAGGCCGCAGCAACGCTTCCAGGGCATCCTGGGGCCCGGGGCCCGGGGGGCTGGGCCTGGACTGGCGGAGAGGGCCGCAGAGGGCCCCGCAGCCATGTCCCCTGCCAGCTCGACGTGCGGGCCTGTGCCGGCTGCTCTCTGGCCTTCGGGGAGCTCAGCCTCCTCTGAGCGGCAGTTTCTGCTTGTTCCTCAGACAGCCGACTGGGGGAGCATCTTGCCTCAGCCGCCCGCCCATCTCGGCCTCAGGCAGCCCTCCCTGTTCTGCGGTCACAGCCGCGGGGCTCCGCAGGTAGTGGACCCGCCGTGGCGCCCAGTTCCCATCGCCCACCTGTGGCCTAGGCATCGCTGCCACGTCGCCGTTCTTCTGCCGGTTTCTGCCAGGAGGTCAGGAAAGTGTCAGTGTCCACGCCCCCTGGGCACGGAACTCTGTAGGATAAGCCGTGCATTTTATATGTTTCGGGAAGCTTCTGGAAGCTTCTGAAATGTCATGCCTGGCCTTGTGAGTTCCTGTCCCGTCGTGAAGGTGCTTGCTCTGGGCAGCAGACCTCAGAGCTGCGAGGTGGGTGCTTGTGCCAGCGGCTGGGGCGAGAGCGGCTGGCGCTCCAGCTGGCGGGAGCGGGCCGGGCTGTGCACCTGGGGTGCTTTGCCTGCAGCTGCTGGGCACCCGGGAGGCGGCAGGTTCGCGCCCCTGGCTTCCCAGAGGCTCAGTGACCCGCCAAGTGCACCCAGCCGGGGTGCTGGGTCTCCCTTTAAGATAGGACCGGCACCCCCAGCACGGACGCATGGGGAGCCCTCAGTGCAGGGCTGGGGGGCTGTGCACGCTTAATCCTGGAAGCAGCCCGGCCTCAGGGCCAGCGCAGGGGCTGCGGGGTGCTTGTTCGACCAGAAGGAAGGCCCTCAGGACTCCCCGGAATTCAGTGCTGCCCAGGAAGTCTGGGGGACTCTGTCCGGAATAGCTCGTCCCGACGTGGCCCGTGGAGCCGCTGGGACCCTCTCGGGCGAGACTTCACCATCGACCCACAGGGAGCACGAGCCAGCTGACCCCCTCCCCTCTGTCTCTGACCCCGCGGGGACCTGCACCCCCCACGGCCCGCCCAGGTTGGGGACTGCACCTTCTGGGTGTCGGAGCACAGCCTGGGTGCTGGGGACGCCGCTGAGAGCAGCCCGGGTGGCGGTGGGCTCCTGGCTCTCTGGGAGGGACATGTGTGCACACACGCAGGGCCTGTTCCTCCTCCCCTGGAAACTCCAGTTGCTTCACCCCACTCCCTGCCTGCCCGCGGCTCTGGGGTTCTAGAACATTCCACACAGATGGAGGAGTGCCTGCCCCCTCTCTGCCCAGTTGTAGACCCTCCCTGTGCCAGGCGCCCTTTCCTCCCTCAGGCCGTCTCTGGGGTACCCATGGCCATCGCCAGGGCCCCCCACACGGCTTGTTGACGTCCGTTCATTAGAGGTCACGCGAGGCTGGTGGGCATTTCCCACGGAGCGCTGGTTCTCACGAGTCCAGCGTTATCATGGAACTCTTGCTGCGGATACAGACCTATCTTGATGTGGAAGGCTTTGTCTATTGAAGGAAAGAATGTATGTTCCCATTCCCGGTTCAGATCTTTTGTTAAACATTTATAGGCCACTTTCCCAGTCCCCTGGCTGCCCTCCCCCCACAAGTACCAGTTTATCAAAGACGACATGGTGGCATTGAATGGGAGCTGCCGCGCGTGACCAGTGTGGCGGCCGCTGCCCGTGACCTCACACGGCCCTCCGACGATGCTGACACACTGAGCATTTCCTGTGAACGGGGAGCCTTCCTGGTCCCACCATTGTTGTTCGCCTTCTGCCCGGGAGAAAACAAAAATTATTTACTACGGGCGGCGTGCTGTTTGTTGAGAGCCGGGCTGGGAAATGCGCTGTTGGAGGTGTCCCAGTGGCGGCCTCGCGGCAGCGGGGAACCCAGATTCGCTCACCCCTGGGCTGCCTGGGGGACGTGATGGGAAATGCTGATGCTTCTTGCCAATGTGCTGGACAAAGAAAGCCACTGCCCCATGTCGCTTCCGCCATCCCCAGCTCGTCCCCCCTCCCCAAGGCCGCCTGGCTGGGGCGCATGGGGCTTCCTGTGGGGGAGCCCTGGGTTCACCTTCGGGAGGACCCGGGACACCACCATTGGGCTGGCACTGCTGTGGGTCCTGTCGGCCCCTCCCTCGCGCTCCCGCCTACCTCAGCCTCTGCTCTGGGGGCCCCTCTGGGGGCACTTTGCTCAATGGGTGCACACTTTGGGTGCCCAGTTAGAGGGGACAGACGGGGCCAGGAAGCCTGGTAGCTGCTGGGCCCGGTGAGTCTGCTCTGATGACGTGTGACGGGGCAGGATCCAGCCCAGCATTCCCGCCCCGAGTGTCCCAGTCCAGAGACACCGGCAAGGCTCTTGGCCATCAAGTGCTGCAGCCAGGCGTGTCTTGAGGAGATCACGCTGGGTATTGATTGGCCGTTTGGTTGGGGGCGGGGGATGATGAGTGGGGACCAGAGAGAAGATGGGAGGCCTGACCCACCTGTCCTGGTCGGGAGAGCGGGCCACAGGGTGAGCCTGCCCCTGGGCTCAGCAGCCACCACGGCACATTCTTGGGCATCCAGAGGGCACGGGGAGCCGTCCACGGTAGTGCCAGGCTGCTGCCCATGCTGGCAGCCCTCTCCCAGAGGGATGGGAAACCCTGGTTTCCAGAGGGCCCCTTCAGTGGAATGGCTTCCTTCCCGGGCCCCTTGACGGCCAGCTTCTCAAGTCCCATCCATGCTGTTGCCTATGCTGGGGAAGACTGTGCTGTGTCTCACACTTGCTGGCACCAGAACTCCTAGGGACACCGTCCTGGCCTCCCGTGAGCTGGGTGCTGGTGGGCCGTGGCTTAGCGGACGGTGGGACGGGGTCAGGGCCCGTCTCACAGCAGGCGTTGGCTGCTCCCAGGTGGTGGTGTGCGCCCGGCAGTCTGTCTTCTGCTGCTTGCCTCTGGCATGTGGAGCCTCGCACTTCAGACAGGAGTGTGGGTGTTTGCAGAAGTTAGGCAAGATCCTGCACACGCAGTTCTCCGTGACCAGCCCCGGAGCCTCTCAGCCTCGGGCGCAGCTCTGGGAATGACGGAGCGCAGCCCCTCCAGCGGAGCCCACGTCTCTAAGGAGCTCCTCTATGCAGCTTTCTCTCTGCCCGTTGGCTCAGTGGGACTGGGTACTGGAGCTGCTGCCCAGGAGTGCGGTGTACCCCACCTTCAAGACCAGCCAGTGGGGCATGCACGCCCGTCTGCAGTTGCTGAGCGACTGTATCATGGGGGCCAGAGGGCGCTGCTTGTTACACTGCGTGCTGGAGCTCGGATAAAAGCAGAAAGAACAGAACAGGTTTCCCCGGGTCCTGTTGCAGGGAGGGTTTTGAGTCCAGCTAAGTTATGTGTTTAAAATGAGAATCGCAGCACTCTTCAAAGGAATGTAGCAGAACGTAGAGTGTCTACAACACGTCATTTACGGTGTGAAGGGTACAGCTTACTGGTGTTAGAAGAAATAGGGAAGCCGAAAACGTGACCCTCACTCCAAGGTGGTGACTCGTTGTAGTCGTCAGGCGTGTGTAAGTGTGCTCGAGTCTGTGACAGTGGGAAGTGGGAGAGCTCAGCAGAGAGATGCTGCTGAAGAAGCAAATGGAAATTCTGGGACTGAAAAATGTAATATGTGAGAGAATTAGGGGAGATTGGGTTGACGTAAGACGCAGCCCACTGAAGGCTTGGTTGGCAGAGATGAAGAACAGAGGGGACAAAGGCGGAGACCAGAAAGGGACGGGGCCACAGGATGCGGTGGAGCAGTGTCCGCGGGTCGGATGCTCTTGCGATTGGGGGTCCCAGAGGAGCGGAGCTAGAGAAGGGGGCAGGAGAAAGTTGGGGTACTAACAGGAAGTTTCCTGCGTGTGCTGGAAGGCGGGTAGGTACAGCTTCATGGAGCTCAGTGGCGTCCAAGCAGGAGAAAAAGGAAACTTAACTTAGGTTCATCGTAGTCAAACTGCTAAACGCCAACAAGAAAGAGAAAATCTTGAAAGAACCCAGAGGAGAGGAAGACGATTGGCCTCTCCAGTCACGTGAAATGTCACCGCCTTCTCTGCAGAAATGGGAGTGACCGCCTCACTGCTCCAGAGGGGGCTGCAGGAGGAGTTAACCCAGAATTCTTTATCCAGCAAAAATACTCTGTCAGAATAGAAGAGAAAGAGATTTTGGGTAAAATAACAAGCGGGTTTGCCGTTGGCAGATTGCTGGAAGGAAGGCTGAAGGAGTTAGACAGCCCAGAGGCAGAAGGGACGGGCTACCGTGTGAACACTCGGGTCTTCAGAAAGGGAGGGAGACATGGTTCAGTGGGAGGCAAAAACAAAGGGAGTTTTCATTTTAATTCCCTTAAACGTGACGGTTTAAAGTAAGGACTGTCGCACAGACGGAGTTGACGCCCTCTAGATGGGACACGTGCCTGACGCGTGCGTGAAGAGCCTCAGGGGTGAGGACAGCGGCCTCCAGAGGTCCCTGCTCGCGTGCTGGGCTTCTGCACCAGACTGGAGAGTGCTGTGTAACGAACTCTCCCGAGCAGACCCTTGCAAGATAAGGCTGAAAAGCCAAAGTGTAAATTAAAACAGAGCGTGAGACAGTATTCCGTGAAGTTGGCCGAAAGCAGGCCGAGACAGGAGGTGCGGAGAGACAAGGCGGGGGCGCGGACAGTAACGTGGCACATAAGCGTGGAGCCGTGAGGCAGCGCCACGGGGGTGTGTGTGCTCCTGACACAGGGCCCGGGGCTACATAAGGCAAAGGTGAGCCTAATTCGAAGTTTCACCGCCCCACCCCCAGGCAGGCCCCACAGGTCCCCCCTGGTCGTGTGCACGGGTCCCCGACACTGGACCAGCAGCGCGCACATTGCGGGAGCCTGGAGCCGCGGCGGGTGCTGCTGGGCACGAGTGCTTGTGGCCAAGGAGGGGGCTAGGGGCGCGGCCGTTGGAGGAGACTTGTCCTCTCACTGGAGAGCGTGGGCCTGGTGGGAACACCTGACGTTACAGGGTGGGTGTCACAGGGTGGGTGGAGACAGGCCTGGCGGGTGAGAGCAGTCCAGGGATGGAGAGCACCAGCCACAGCCGAGAGCTGGACTGGAGAGGGGTTCACGGGCTGCCCGAGGATGGGTGAAACAGAGGGTTCGACGGTTAGGGTCTTCCCGCCGGCCAAGCAGTGTTTATTGGTAAAATTGTGCCGTATTAAAAGCTCCAAAGAAAGTAAGAGTCTATGTACCCGGGGTCAGGAACACTTTCCATTCTTTGACAGGGACCGTGTCGCGCATGTGACTGGTCCTTTCCGAGGCTCGTGGTGCTACACATGGGCTCCTGCCCAGGGACAGCGTGGGCCCTGCCCGTGTGGCTGCTGCTCTCCGCTCTGCCTGCCTTTGAGGAGGGCGGAGGCCCCAGGCCTGTGGGAGAAACCAGAGCCGGCACCGGGGACGTGCTCAGCCGGCCGCTCATTTACTGAGACATCTGTCCGTCTGGTGACTTGCAGTAGGAACCCACCCCACCTTCCCTAGGGCTCCGTGTGGTATAGATGTCAGAGCCGATGCCTTGAACTGTGGACTGCATGCCTAAGTGTTTTAGGGGGTGCTTCCCTCTGCCAGATGGGTGTGGCTCCTAGGGGCACAGCCCAGCCCCCCATTTCCCAGGGCCCATGGCTGGGCAGAGTGCTGGCCGGGGACCGCTGGTGTGCGGAGCGCTGTCGTCGTCTGAGTCAATGTCTCATGGACGCAGGACACTGGCAGCCTGCAGCAGGGTGGCCAGTCCCTAGTGACCCCCATCCAGATCACGAAGAGAGCACACAAGCCCCAAAGCCTCCACCCCTCCCGTGGGCTGCCACTGCGCTGGCTTCTGCCAGCAGAAGCTCTGTCAGCCACTCAGACCTCATGTAAACGGAGCCCACGGCGTGTGCCCTGCCATGGCTGGCATGTGTGGGGTGTGGCTGGCCATGCCCAGCTGCAGCCGGGACCCCCGGCCACTGTGTAGTGCTCTGGTGTATGGAGTGTGCCGTTCCCCTGGCAATGGGCACGGGCTTTGTGCAAGGGTGGTCTTACCTTGTCACTGTGTGACCCTGTGCAGGTTACCTAATCTCTCTGAGCGTCACATTCCCCTGCCGGACAACGGGCACGGCAATCCCCACCTCCCTGGGCCGTTAGGAGGTTAGAGCAGAGCGGTATCCGGTGCCTGAGGGAACACCTGGGCTCCAGCCGAACACCTATTCATGCCTCCCCTCTCGGGGGCGCTCCCTGCCCTCATAGAAGCCCATGGCGGGGGTCCTTGAGCACATGCGGCCCCTCAGTGAGACTCTTGTCATCTGTTCTGGCCAAGAGGCCCAGGATGGCGCGGGGGCAGGGGGTGTTTCTCACCACTACCCCCGTTCTGGGTCCGGTGCCTGCGATGCCGCGTTGAGCAGCTGTAGACGCGGGCCCTGGTCAGTGTGGTCAGTGCCACGGGTGCTCGGTCTCCCTGCACGCGGCAGGTCCAGGTCTGCCGGCTCTAGCAAGTGCCCCTTGTCTCACTGGGCGCCCGGCTGCCGGGTACACCTCCGAGGCCCAGGTGCCGGCCTCCGGCTTCTCAGTCGGCGTCGGGTGCGTGTCAGATGTCCCGGGCTCGGAGCCGGGCGCTCAGACCCTGCGGGGTCCCCGCCGGACCCAGGGGCGCGCGTGTCTGCGTGCGCATGCGCGCCCCGTGACCGCCCGCCCCCTGTGCCCCAGGCCTTCCGGAGCAGTACTACAGCCTGACCTGGTTCCTGAGCCCCATCCTCGGCCTCATCTTCACGCCCATCATCGGCTCCGCCAGTGACCGCTGCACGCTGAGCTGGGGCCGACGGCGGCCCTTCATCCTCGCCCTGTGCGTCGGCGTGCTCTTCGGCGTGGCCCTCTTCCTCAACGGCTCGGCCATCGGTGAGTGTCCCCCCGCGTCCCGGCGGGAGGGGCCGTGCTCTCGACGGCGCCCGGCGGGCAGGCGCGGGGCTTCCGGGCGCTCCCTGCGGGGCTGAGGCCGGGCCCCACGTGGGAGCGCCGTGGGGACGTGTTCACAGGGCAGCCCTTCCTGTTGTGACCCGCTTGTCTGCCCCGCGCGTCCGACAGCACGTCCTGTTTCCAGCGCGGCTTCAGAACCCCCCCCTTCTTTCTCCTTTTCTCAGACGTGGGATCGAAAGTGTCCAGACCCGGTTCCATGCTTGTTTTTCTGTTCGTGTGCTCGTGCTTTGTTGTGTTGTTTTTAAGTCAAGCAGCTTTACCTGGGAAAATGGGTTTGCCCCGAGGGAGCTCATCAGAACTCTTAGAAACAAAACCTGTTTTCTGGCAACGGCTTTTTAAGATCGAGGCCTCATCTGTGTTCTGACGTGCACACACGTGGCCTAGGTCGACGTCAAGTGCGCTGGACACTCACAGAGAGGCCCAGAGCCCCTCGGACTCTCAGAGGCCTGTGTGGTGCCGGGCTGGGGCCCGGGAAGGGCAGTGCAACCGCTGGCGGAAGTCCGGGGGCGGGGGGCGCTCTCCACAACCCTGTGGGCTCGAGGCTGCTGGCTCTCGGCCTGTCCCCTTCACCCTACGGAGCTGGTGTCCCTTCGCAGCACTGTCCCCCGGGGAGACAGCTGTGGCATTCTCTGAGGCTGCGCCTGCACGTGGGCTGGCTGTGGCACCCTGTGTCTACCCGGGCTCACACCTCTCCTGGCCTCCCCTGTGCTTCCCGTGCTGCAGCTAACCTGCTCTGGGCCCCGGGATTTGTACCCCACCTCCCGCATCTGTGGGCACAGGATTCCTGCCGGTCTCAGGACCCAGCTCTAGCTCAGCCGTCGGGGAACCGGTTCGGTCTCTGGGCTCAGGGCGTACTCCCCAAGGCCAGTGAGAGGTGGCGTGTGACCGCTGCTTCCTCTGGGTGCTTACAGCCTGCTGCGGGAGGCATCGTTCTGGAGATAGGGCCGTTCCCATCGCGCTGCAGAGCCGCCCCTTTCTGGAACCTGGGCTGCTCCGAGAAGGCGCCTGACGACCCCAGGGGAGGTCATGAGTACTTCCTGTGGTCTGGGGTGGGCTGTCATCTGGGGTCTGACTGTAGCCCTCTGCACAGCTGGCCCATGTTTCTGGCTGGGTGCCTCGGGTACAGTCTGATGTACAAAATGTTGTAAGTGTTAGCCTTGGAAAAGGCTAATTGGAAAAGAAACATGCTCACTGGGTAGCATCAGGAGGACAGCTTTCAAAGTCTTCCATTGGAAGATGTGGAACCACGGTGGACGGACCAGGGAGACCCATCACGTGTTCAGGGAGCGCCATAGGAGCGCCCCCGCAGACCCTGGTCCCAGGGCCGACCTTGAACCCCAAGGTGGTGCGTGTGCATATGTGTGTGTGACTGCACGTGTCACACGTCACATTTTCTCCTAGATGTTTACTTAGTGCTCCCAACATGCCCCTCCTTTCCCAGTAAAGGTTAGGGAGGAAGGATCCTTTTTTAGTTGCAAAACGTCAAAGTAAGTAAGCGTTGAGGTTCACGGAGCAGCTAATGGGACGGGAGAAAAAATAACCATGCGCATAACAGAAGTGGAAAACACAAGGCCTGTCTTCCGCGCCAAGGAGCACGCGACTTTTTGGCGTTGGTGAGAGTGTCCCCACCTCCCCTTGCCCGGGGGCGGTCTGCTCTCAGGAGCTGCGGTCTGACTGCCCCGTGTGTGTGGGTAGGTCTCTCCCTCGGCGATGTCCCCAGCCAGCAGCCCATCGGCATTGTCCTCACCGTGCTGGGGGTGGTCGTCCTGGATTTCAGTGCCGACGCGACCGAGGGCCCCATCCGGGCCTACCTGCTGGACGTGGTGGACAGCGAGGAGCAGGACATGGCCCTTAACATCCACGCCTTCTCTGCCGGTGAGAGCGCACCCCTGCCGCCACCCCACCCGGCACGTGGCACGACCGCCGGCATGGGGGAGGCTGTTCCCATGGCCGTCCTCCCCACCTTGGGCGGGAGGGCAGGGTGCTGGATGGTGCTGGTCAGCCCCCGCTGACCTCTCCCTGTGCTCAGGCGCTCTTCTCATCTGCTGGGAGCGGCAGCTTCCTGAGCTTGAGGGATGGCGGTCGGCGCTGCCCAGAGTCGCGGGCAAGCATCTGTTTCCTATCCTGGCAGATAGCTGCTCCTGATTCCTTGGACAGGACTCTGTTAAGTCAGAGCTCCAAACCTAGGGTCAGCTGGAGTTTCTCACTGTGTTTTTCCCACCACTTCATTTTCCATCCCCAAAGGTGTCCTGACTTGGCCAGAGCTACGAATGCCAGGCCTGGTCCGTGGTTAAGGGCACAGGCCCTTTGGGATCTGTCCTGGGTTCTCCCCCTCTGGGAGGGAGTGTCGAGGTGCCTGACACTGCTCACAGGCCCCCTCTGTCTCTCCCACCCGCTCAGGCCTCGGCGGGGCCATCGGCTATGTGCTGGGCGGGCTGGACTGGACCCAGACCTTCTTGGGCACCTGGTTCCGGACTCAGAACCAAGTGCTCTTCTTCTTCGCGGCCATCATCTTCGTGGTATCAGTGGCCCTGCACCTGTTCAGCATCGACGAGGAGCAGTACAGCCCCCAGCAAGAGCGGGCCGGGGAGGCGGCCGACACGCTGCCGCCTGCTGCCCGCGGGAGCGCGCTGGACGGTGGCGCGGGGCTGTTCCCCGAGGAGGTGCGGTCGGAGCACGAGCTCGCGCTGGACTACCTGGGCGCGGGCATGGTGCGCAGCAAGAGCGACTCGGTGCTGCACGTGCCCGACGCCGCGCTTGACCTGGAGCCCGAGCTGCCCTTCCTGCCCGACATCGAGCCCTCCATCTTCCACGACGGCTCGTACCCCGGCACCCCCCGCAGCACCAGCCAGGAGCTCGCCCGTGCCAGGCCGCCCTGCCTGGCCTCACTGCTCAGGGAAACCGCGAAGGAGGACGACACGCTGCTCGAGAATCACGCGCCCGAAGCCAAAGTCCCCAACGGCAGCGGCTCCCCGCCAATGGACGGCCCCGTGGGCTACACCAGGGTGGACGTGAGGCCCGTCGCCGCCGCGTCTGGCTCCATGCGGCGGCGCAGGCACATGTTCCGCCGCCAGGCCTCCAGCACCTTCTCCTACTACGGCAAGATCGGCTCCCACCGCTACCGCTACCGGCGGGCCAACGCCGTGGTTCTCATCAAGCCGTCACGCAGCATGAGTGACCTGTACGACCTGCAGAAGCGCCAGCGCTGCCGGCACCGCAACCAGAGCGGGGCCACGGCCTCCAGCGGGGACACGGAGAGCGAGGAGGGGGAGGGCGAGACCACCGTGCGGCTGCTGTGGCTGTCCATGCTGAAGATGCCCAAGGAGCTCACGCGCCTGTGCCTCTGCCACCTGCTCACCTGGTTCTCCGTCATTGCCGAGGCCGTCTTCTACACCGACTTCATGGGTCAGGTCATCTTCGACGGGGACCCCAAGGTGAGGGCCGGGATGTGCCCGCCCCGGGGCCTGGCGGGCATCGGCCTCTGTGCCCCGGCCGGCGGCTGGCTGTCTCCGGGGGCTGCGTTGCCTCACGTTGGGCCCCATGGCCTCCACCCGGGCTCCGGTGCCGGGCGAGGCTGGGAGGGGCTGGAACCACCTGTGCGGAGCCCAGCCGCTACCGGGACTGCATCTCCCGTCGGCGCAGCGTTCATCGCGGTTCATAAACAGCCCGCCTGCGGTTGAGATGGAAAGTCCCCTCCTCTGCCCAAAGGCTGTGGCACGTGATCCCTGCCCCCGCCCTGAGCCCCAGTCTCTTTTCTGGAACAGGCCCCCTCCAACTCAACCGCCTGGCAGGCCTACAACGCGGGCATGAAGATGGGCTGCTGGGGCCTGGTGATCTACGCGGCCACCGGCGCGATCTGCTCAGGTAGGCCGACCTCCAGGTGGAGCAGCCGCACTCCCTCGGGGGTGCTCAGTGGCGGGAAACAGGGCCCAGGTCGTCCTGCCCAGAAGATGGGCCTGACTTGGAACAGGGCTGTGGCTCAGGGCCAGAAGCATGGAAACTCATGTGTCTGGATTTGGGCATCCTCAGACCACGTGCAGGCTGTCCTCTGTGCTGGTTCCTTCCCTGGGGGCGCCTCAGAGAGGGGCTCTGGCAAGGGCCGGGCTTGGGGACAGCAGGCACCGGGCCCACGGGCTGGGAGAGAGGTCTTTTGTGCTTAGCCAGGAGTACAGGGGGAGGTGGGGCCTGCAGACCTCATGGAGGAGAGGCCTTTCCCTGCAGGTGTGGTTTCATCCTTGAGGAGGGGGGTCGGGGTGACAGGCCTCAGTCTTGGGAACAGCATGCCTAGGCCCACCTTCCGGGAATGGGGCACAGCGAGGTCCAGGGTCCCCTGAACAAGTCTGGCCTGGGTCCTTCCTGTTCTCTACATGTACCTAGAGGGGGAGGTCGGTGTTTTTTCAGCCTGGCCTGGACTTGAGGATGGCCAAGGTCAATGGAGCAGCGGGAAGCCAGCCTGGAGGTCACACGTCTGTGAAGCCTCAGAGAGGCTTCCTGGGGGAGGTGACATTAAGCCGCTGGGCCAGAACGGGCGAGCAGGAGTCTGTCCCTCTAGACTCAGGGGTTTACCCCCTGGGGAAACCAGCCACAATTTGAGATCTTAAGTCAAGACTGGGTGTCGGGATGTTCTGGCGGGAAGGGTCTGGGCCAGGCAGGCCTGCAGGGCGAGGAGGCCCCAGGGAGCTACTGGGTGGGACCAGGCGCTGGACTCTGGGACCCAATCTAGGAGGGCTGACGTCTGAGGTGCCAGGGCCCCAGGGAGCTGAGCGGGGTACCATGGGCTCACACGCGTGATGGGGGCAGGTGGGACTTGGTGGGGCGGCGGGGCGGGGGTGCTCCGGGTAGCAGCAGCAGCGGGGGTGGCCGACAGGAGTGGGGTGAGCATACAGCTCCCGGCCCTGTGGGTCACTGTCCCATGGCCGTACTCTCCCTGCAGCGCTGCTACAGAAGTATCTGGACAACTACGATCTGAGCATCAGGGTCATCTACGTGCTGGGGACGCTGGGCTTCTCCATCGGCACGGCCGTGATGGCCCTATTCGCCAACGTCTATGTGGCCATGGTCATGATCAGCACCATGGGTATCGTCTCCATGAGCATCTCCTACTGCCCCTATGCCCTGCTCGGGCAGTACCACGACATCAAGGAGGTGCGTCACAGCTGGGGGCTGGGGCCGGGGGCAGTGGATGCAGTGGTGGGGCCCGAGGTCACCAGCCCAGGATGTAGCACAGGTCAGATTATCCGACTCCTCTGGCTCGTCTCCACTCGTCTCTAGGCAGAGAGCTCTGTACCTTCTGCTGGGGGGGCATTTGGAGTGCAAATGGCCCCCCCCAGGTCTTTGGTTCTGCAGTGCCCCCGACTTGGGTCGGTCTGAGGCACCGGCTCCTTCCGTGGCCTACCTGACGGCCCCCCAACTCCCAACCTGAGCCGGCCGGCCTGGCGGCTTCTGGTGCATCTTAAGGGACTTTGGTCGGGCACGCGGGAGGCTGCCTGCCCCTTGCTGTCCCCTTGCAGACCCCAAGGCGGGGGTGCTTGGCCGGCACTGGCCTGCGTAGTAGGGCGCGAGCCCCCTGGGTCCGTCTGTGTTTTGAGCAGCTACATTTAGAGATGGAGCAGGCAGGTGCAGTCAGCGTAACAGCGAGTGCTGTTGGTCACCGTGTATCCCAGACGCCACGATTTCAGCACGTCCCATGTAAAACTCTGATTGTTCTCCCCGAGCCTTGGAGGGAGTGTGTATCTGATGCCAGCAGTCCCTCTTGGCTCTGACCAGCCGCATCTCAAAGTGCTCCGTGGCCGCAGCGCTGGTGTAGACCGTGGTTCTCAAACTCAGACTCTAAAAGGAGAGGAAAAAACAGAGAAAGGAAAAATAAACCCAAACTATGTTTAATCTTCTCTTGCACAATTAGGGAAGCAAAGTAAATCCACGGTGATTAGGTACCTACGAAATGCCAAACTAATGAAAATCCAAGTAACCACATCGTGTTTTTTAATAAGCTGTGGTGCTGGAGTAACGCGACTACATAAAAGTACACACACTGTAAGCGAACACCGTAAGTGGGTTTTTGGACAACAAACTGGAAAGGGTAACGCAGACGCAGCAACAACAGCAAGCTGGTCCTTGTCCTCACCTCTGACGCCGTGTCGTCCTCTTGCTGGTGTTTGAACCTCCTGGGACCAGAGTGTCTGCCTTGCCTTCGTGCCTGTGCTTCCCTCCTGTGGTTGCAGAACGCGGCTCTTTCCCTCCCGGTCTCACCATCGGCCAGATCTGTGCTGCACTCTGCTGGCGGTGGCATTGGGTGGCACCCTTGTCCCGTGCGCGTCTGCAGTCCACCTGGGATACGGGGGTGTGTGTGTGTGTCGTAGAGGAGCGTGACTTCGTTTCCCCACATCCGGGGAGCTGTGTGACCCAGTGCCACTCACATGAGGGCCACCTGGTGTCCACCCGCACTACGGTGCCGTCCTTGTCCGAGCTGGGTGGCGTTTCTGGTCCCTCTGTCCTCTTCCACTGGCCGGTCTGTTCTCAGACAAGTGCTCTGTTCTAAAGTAGCTTCGTAGTAAGACCGAAATCTGGTGCCGCGGGTCCTTCATCTTTGCTTTTTGAGATCATCTTGGGTGTTCCTGACGGTTTACTTTTCATCTGAGTGTTAGAGCAGTTTCTGGGCTTTGGCATTGGAAGTACGTTGGTTGTATAGATCATTTTGGGGAGAGTTACGAACTTGATAGTGCAGAGGCCTTCTACCCATAGAGATGCCACATTCTTCTATTAATTCTTCCAGCGCATCCGTAGGTACTTCTGACATCACACACAGTCCCACCACCCGTGTACGATGAGATTTATGTTTTCTTTTCCAATCCTTAATACGTTTTCCATTTTCCTTGCCTTATTGCAATGGCCAGAGTCTCCAATACAGTGTTGAATAGAAGTGGGACGGGGTCGGGGAGACAGGCTGAGTGGTCGCCAAGCAGCCGACGGAAGGCAAGTTCTGTTTCCAGACTTCTGAGCTCACATTCAAACCATGGCGGTGTTGACTGATGGGCCGACCCCCGCCGCGGCCCTCACTCTCGGGCTCTCTCTCTCTTGCAGTACGTCCAGCACAGCCCCGGGAACTCCAAGCGCGGCTTCGGCATAGACTGTGCCATCCTGTCCTGCCAGGTGTACATCTCCCAGATCCTGGTGGCGTCTGCCCTCGGGGGCGTGGTGGATGCCGTCGGGACCGTGCGCGTCATCCCCATGGTGGCCTCCGTGGGCTCTTTCCTGGGCTTCCTGACAGCCACGTTCCTGGTGATCTACCCGGAGGTGTCAGAAGAGGCCAAGGAGGAGCAGAAGGGCCTGTCTTCCCGGCCGCCGGGTGACAGCAGGGACGGCAGCCAGAAGCCCACCGTTCTGACCCTGTCCCGGAAGGAGGGCCTGCAGGGGCTGGTGGAGACAGAGTCGATGGTCTGAGCCTCGCCCCTGTGCACACACATTCCTGGGGGGGGGGGGTTGGGGATGGCGGGCGGGTTGGTCACTGTGGCTTTGGTGACGGCACAAAGCAGAGTTCCTTCACAACACGGGTAGGGGTGCGGTAGCTCTAGGGTAGGCCTGGGCCTCTGGGCAGAAACACCACACTGATTACTTTTTCCACGATTAAAAAAAATCATTTGAAAATTTTTTTTTTAATTGAAAAGGAGCTTCTGATTTCAACTGTTTAATTTCGCAGGTATATTATTCTGCATGTTTTTAAATCGTAAGGCAGATTTACAATAGACGCTAGCAATCCAGAGAAAAATAAGATTTTCATTTCCAAGGTCATAATTGAAAACCACAAGTCCTGCTGTGGCTCGGTGCCTGCGGTCTGCGGATTAAAGACAGCAGCCATGTGGCCAGTCACTGGGCCTCTCTGCACCCTCTGGGGGCCTGCAGGTGTCAGATCTCACGTTCTGTTGGTGCTGCCATTATTGGAGAGTATTTTTATCATTATTTTAGAAAAAAAAATGTTTTTTCTCTCAAAACTGGTTTTCTTAAGGAAACCACATGTTTTCTTTTTCTCCTCAGAGATTCTGATGGCGCCGAGGGGCAGGCCCGCCTCTGGGCAGCGGGAAGTGGCAGCCGCCCCCCCTCCACGTATCCCTATCCTGAACCTGTGCTGCCGGGAGGGCCCCAGGGCACCTGGGGGGTGGGACAGGGTCAACTGGGGGTGGCCTGCGGGGACGGCGGGCTGGGACAGGCACCTGCGGCCAGCAGCATCCCAGGGAGCAGACAGGCCCCCGGCAGGTGCACGCCCATGTCTGCGCCTGGACCCCCGACCCCCTCATCGTTGTCCGGAGTTCCCCAGAGAGGAGATGGACTCTTTCATTGCACTTTGACTCGTGTTTAAACCATTTTTGGGAAATCATGAGGGCAGAGCTCCAGGCGCGGCCTCGGCCCCTGGGACCTGCCGCCAGGCCTACCTCGGGTGCGTGGGACGCGGCCCCGGCCTCTTCTGACCTCTTCTGACCTCTCGGGCCTGCTGGGCCCACCCGACGCCGGAGTCGGGGCAATGGCGAAGTGATGTGAGTGTCTGGGACCTGAGGACGGTCCCCTCCCCCGCAGGACCTGGTGGGGTCTCGGCTCTGAGCATCTCAGCCAAACGCAGACTTGGGGGAAGGCACGCGGTTGATAGACGCCGCAGCTGCTGGGGAGTGCTTTCCAGACCATTCTCACGGCTGAGCAGTGCCTGTTTTTCTCACTTGGAACGACCGGTCTGAGCTTCCTGATGGCACCTGGACACAGACGATGGTCATACTTCGCTGCCTCAAGTTTTTTTTTTTTAATGAAGAACTTTCAGATGCATGAACAATCATGCCGCAATATCATTCTAGAGCAGATATATATACGTATATATATATTTCAAGAGGAGACTAAGCAGTTTTTAAATAAATTACTTGAATTTTCTGTGTATTCCAAGGACTGGCTATTTGGTGTGCTTGCCCGGCCTCTGGTCACGTCGCGTCTCGCAGCTGCTGGTGGCACGCGGTGCAGGTGGCGTTTTGGGTCCGCGTCGGTCCCCTTCCACCTCTGAGCTCATCTCCGAGAGCCGACCTCCCAGAGCCGGCGCCGGGAAGCGAGGGTTCTGCGCGTGTTCATGCGGGAGGCTGGCCTCGTGGACGCGGGGCGGGGACAGGGAGAGTCTGTCCGGCCTGGTGCGAAGCCCCAGTCTCCTGCTCCAGCTGGGCGGGCCCCCAGGACAGGTCCCTATCTCCAGCTCAGCCCATCCCCCTGGTGGCTTCCCAGCCCCGGCTCCTCCCGCCATGGGTCCTCCTGATCGCAGGGTCTGAGTAGCCGGCCTGCTCCCGACAGCCAAGAAAGCCAGTGGCAGGAGAGCAGCTGATCCAGGGTCGGGGGTGGGGGCTGGAAAAGTCCCGAATCCAGGTGTGCAGTGAAGCAAGCACATGTCTTGGGTCAGGAGGACCACTCCGGGGCGGGGAGGCTGGTGCTCCCAGACGTGGGAGCCCCATGGCTGCGTGGGCCAGGCGCTTGGGGCCTGGCCAGGTCTTGGTGTTCAGGCACTAGGGGGCTTACGGTGGGGCCGCCATCCACAAAGCGTGTTAACCCTGGACGTCCCGGCCGTCCCCTCACCATGCTCTGAAATAACACGGGCCCCAGAGGACACTCCGTTGGAAGCGGAAGGCGCGCCCCTCCCAGGACCAGCCGGCCCGGGGCGGGGCTGCCTCAGCAGATTCTGGTTGAATGTGGATGTTCTGACGGGTCTTCCTTACTCCTGGGTCTGGTCGGGGCGCAGACCTGTGGGGAGAGGGAGGTGCCTCGTGGTCTGGATCGCAGTCCCTCTCCGTAGCTGCCTTCCTGGGCCCTCGCTCCGGGTGGGAGCACAGAGGGACGCTCAGCCCACCCATGCGGGGAGATGATTTCAGGGTCGCACTGACTCGAGAGCCTCGAGTGTCTTAAGAGCCGCGAGGAGGACCTGGCGGTTTGCACGCGGTTGCGCTCTGGGGCTGGGGGGGGTGATTTCTAATGCAGTAGCCGGGGCGGACCTGGTGGGGACCCAGCAGGAGAGTGTCCCGGAATGGGCCATCTTCAGCCTGTGCCTGAGGGTTCTGCAGCAGGCCTGCAGGTGTCGGTGCGCGGGACAGGTGGCCCTGGGGCTCATGGGCACAGGTCCGTGGGCTGGGAGTGTAGCCTGGAGGGGTTCTGTTCAGTTGGTTGCTGTGTCATGGAAATGGGCTTATTACCAAAACAGGGTAACGTGGCTGACTTGCCCTTTTGTTCCCTGTAAAAGTCAACGAAGTGAATGTCTCAGATGACCCAAACCTGTGCAGCCAAAGCCTGGTCTGTGCTGGAACCTGTGTGGGGGCAGGGGGGCTCCGCCCCTGCACCTGTATCCTTGTCCTGTGTGACGCCGTTGTGACCTTCAGGTGGCTAAGGGTCCGCAGCGTCTGTCCCCGCCCTGGAGTCCCCTGTGAGCGCCAGGCCCCCCTCAGAGGTGCTCAGGTGTGTTCTTGCAGGTGCCAGTGTGTGGGGACGGGGTTCTCAGCCCACCTGTCTGTGGGGCTGCAGGAAGCAGGACGTGGTTAGGAAGCTGAGCTGAGCCTGTGAGCCCCCCAGGGTGGCCCAGCCTCGTGACGCTTCCATAGCACGTCTGACGGCAAGCTTCTGTCCTGTGGCTGCCGGTGGCTGCCGCAGCTGGAGGTGGTGACACCTGTCACTGCCCAAGTTCGTAGCACACCAGCTCCCACCAGACACCGCCTCCCAAACAGGCGTAGCCGAACTTTCCTTTTCACCAGCTGTCCGGCTCCTGTCACCCTGGGGAGGGTGGGGTGCGGGTGGCCGGGCCTCGCGGGTGGCTCATGCCGGGGACAGGCCAGTCTTCCCCATGTTGCATCCGCAGGCATCCATCTTCCTGTTTCCGGGCCTGGGGGGGCCGCTGGCCTGCTCCCCAAGCTCCCCGAGTGGGCATGCGGCTGGCGGTGGACTCGGCCCAGCACCTGCTGGGAAGTGGGGTCGATGCACCCCGGCCCTGAACGTGCATCACATCTGGGAGCCCAGCCTCAGCTGCTTCCTACCCCCTCACGGGAAGCCAGCCACCACCGTCCCTGCCCAAGCCCCCCAGTCTTGAGAGGGCCTCTTGGCCAGCCCGTGCTCCGGAGCCGGCGGTTCCTCCCGGACCTCGGGCTGCTGAGTCCCGTCGCTCTCCCCGGGGCTGTGGGCAGGGGCGTCTCTGATGCTGTGGACCAAGACGGTCTCTTGGTGGCAGAAGGACCGTTTGTTGGAAATGCCTCTTGTTACGGGACGAAGTCCCCATGCATCTCCGAACAACCCTATTTAGTTCCATTGCGATCTTGCCACAGAATTTTCTTATCAACTTATTAAGTTGGGTAGTGTAACAACTTGCTGATTTCAGCAACAATGTAAGTGTGTGTTAGACACACAGTGTCTTATGAGGAAAAGCGCTTATAAAGAAGAATAATAGCGGATATTAAGTTTTTATATTGGGTGCTAAGAAGGGGCCTGACGGTGTGTCTGGGTGCACCGAGCTTGCATGTCCGCCCGGTTCTGTCATGCACACAGTTCTGTCTGCAACGCTCAGTCTCCCCCCAGGGCCTCCCTGGGTCTGTTTTGCTGTAACTTTGTGGTTAAATCTTAATAAACCTTTCCCTACCAGGTGACCACGTGGGTGTGTCTGAGTCACTTCCCCGAAGCCCCTCCCTGTGCCTTCCTGGGGCTGGGCTGGGGACCCAGCCCCCCCCCTCCCCCTGTCCTGAGCCCAGGTGGGTCTGGTGGGGGAGGGCAGAGAGCCCCCAGGCCCACTGCTGTGTGAACAAAGTATGGGCTCAGGAAGTCTCCCCAGAACCCCTTCCCCACCAGTTCCCGAACCTGGGGGCCCGTATTGGAACCCCCATCTTCAGCCTGGGGGGGGGCCACCAGGACAGATCCCAAGCCAGAGGGGAGGAGGTCACAGCTCTGCCTGCCTCCCCGCCTGGGGGCGCCCAAGTGGGAGCTCAGACCCAGCCAGCTGGGGGTGGGCTGGGGGTGACTGCCGCCCAGCATGCTGGCTGGGGCCCCAGGACAGGTGTGGTCGCAGGTCTGTCAGCCCCTCCCTTGAAGAAGGAGCTGCTCAGAAGCTGGGCCTGTACCTCCAGCCACACAGGTAAGTAGCTGAAGCCTGAGATTCAGGATGCCTGGGCCTCGGCCTGGGTGGGGTCCTGGGCAGGGGAAGGTGTTGCCCCCCCCCCCCAACGTGGCCCAGAGGAAGTGAGGGTGGGGGCTTGCCCAAGGCCACTCGGCCAGTGATAGTTGAACCCAGGACAGGGTGCAGCAGAGGCTGGGTGGGGCCCCGGGAGGGAAGGAGGGGCCAGGGAAGGAGGGGGTGGTGGCCAGAGGCTGGAGTTCCCTGGAGCACCCTCGCCTGCAACCGCAAGCCTTCCTGCCGCCTGGAGCCACAGCGCCCCCTGCCGTCTGCCCAGCCTCCGCCAGCCTCCCCTAGTGCAGGTGCCACCCACCTGGCTGGGGGTGGGACAGAAAACTGGGGGTTGGAGGGGCAGTCCGCCAGACTCCGCACATGCTGATGTGTTTTTTTCTTACAAAAATGGAACCACACATGGGTTTGCGATCTACATGTTCTGTTGAGTAAAACCTTGATCATCTTATTTGCACATTTAGGTCTACATCTTTTAATAAGATCAACGGGGTCCGGGGGGCGGGGGTTGTGGCACCTTGGTGGCCCAGTCAGTTAAGCCTGCCTTCAGCTCAAGTCATGATTGAGCCCCACATCAGGCTCCCTGCTCAGCAGGAAGCCTGCTTCTCTCTCTCCCTCTCCCCCTGCTTGTGTTCCCTCTCTCACTGTGTCTTTCTCTGTCAAATAAATTCTTTAAAAAAAAGTTGAACAGAGGGTTTTTGTTTTGGGGGTTTTCTGGCTTTTGTTAGTGAAGTTTATATCTATCTACTGTGTAGATCTCTATCTTCCTAAAAGTGTAGCATTAATTTACTTTTTCTTGGTGATGCACTTGAGGATTTTCCTGGGAAGAGTGGGACACCTCAAATGGGACATACATAGACGAGAACACTTTATTTGTGAAGCAGTGAAGTTGTCCGTGAGAGAGCTCCCCTCTGGTTTTGACTCTGTCTGGACACCACTCTGGTTGTAATCATCAGTCTTTGCTTCCACTAACGTGGCTCTTTAACGCTATTAGGTCACTTCCAACGAAATGGAAAGGAGCAGACTGTGATCATCTTTAGATGAGGACGCCAGAGAGCAGAAGGCGGGCACACATCTATTCCAGGCTGTTAGAAATGATAGAAAACACACGTACACTCAAGACAAGAGAAGGAATCCTGGGCGGGTGGGAGCCGTCAGCCTGAGGGAGGAAGCCCAATCTGAAAGGCTCAGGGGTTCTTCTGCAAAAGGTTGGGAAGGCACCGAGGGGGCGGGGGTGGGGTGGGGGGCAACTAACTTGTCCCACAGCTCCCTGGCGGAAGGTGGCCGGGTCCCGGACTGAAGCCCTCACTGCCACAGCTCCTTGAACAGGCACAGGACGGTGCTGCCCCTGGCCGGGCCCACACAGTACGAAGTGAGCAGAGATCGGGCATCAACTCGCCAATTGGAAAACTGCATTGGTAACGTATATAATTGAAGTTTGATTGTGATTTATTATTTTCTTTTTGCTTTAAAAATTAGCTTTATTGAGGTCTGATTTACATGCAATAAGACTGACTAGTTTTAAGCGCACAGCGTTCCGACAAATGCATACAGTAGGAACTCATCGCTGCCGTCCCAGTCTCACGGCTCACGCGGACAGCCCAGCAGTTCACGCCTTGGGGTGTTTCCCGAGAGAAAGGAAAACCCAGAAACTTCTATCACACATGCTCACAGCCAGATGTCGTGTCACATGGAAAAGTGCTCCCCTCCTCCCGCCACTTCGAACTGACCATCCCGGGTCTGCGTTGTGTCACCGGAGAACCCTGCAGTGTGACGCGCTCCTCCCGCGTGCGCTGCAGTGCGCGGCCTGTGTGATTTCAGGTATCGCGCGTTTGTTCCCGCTTTGTTGCTGCTTAGGACCCGATGACGAGCGTCCACCCGTCCGCAGAGCAGCTGGTGGGCTCGGGGGTTTTGCCACTTCTCGGTTCCTGCAGACGCAGACTTTCCGATCTCACCGTAACTGCTGGAGTGGGTCTGCTGAGTCGAGTGCTGTGTGGTTTTAACTATTAAAAGCTACCGTAGGGCTTCCGGGTGGCTCAGTGGCTTGAGCGACTGCCTGCAGCTGAGGTCATGGTCCTGGAGTCCTGGGTTCGAGTCCGCCCTGGGCTCCCTGCTCGGCAGGGGTTCTACTTCTCCCTCTGACCTCCCCCCTCTCATGCTCACTCTCTCTCAAGTGAATAAATAAAAACTTAAAAAATAAAAAGCTACTGTACGTTCCCAGGGGTTGGTGGTGGACCCACGTCTCTGTGTTACCACAGTAACAAGCGAGGGCTCTGTGGCTGCACCTGCTGGCCTGCGTCCCGGCCAGGCCGGCTGACCCAGTGTCGGCCAGTGCTCCGCTGTGCAGCGCTACCCCAGTGGGGCTCCAGGGACACGTGGGCGCTCAGCATCTCCTGTGTTCGCCATCTTCCTCGGTGCAGTGTTGAACTCGACATTTTGTCCTGTTTTTAGTGGGTTTTTCTCATTACTCGGTTTCTAAGGGCCCAAGTCCTGATCAATATTTTCTCCTAGTCTCGGAGAGAGAGAGGTGTGCACCTTGTTCTGGAGTTCAGAGGGCAAGACTGAGTCTCTGCCCGGGAAGTGCGGTGTCTGCTGGGGGCGTTGGAGCTGCTCTGGGGCCGCCCGAAGCCCTTCCTGTTCCTGCTTTGTGGTTCTGATCCCGTCTCGTGCTCTTCCTGGATCTGTCGAGATGAGCCCGTGTTTGAGTTTGTTAATGTGGTGGTGAAGGACATCGTGGTCTCGCGTGCCGCACCCGTCTTACCTTCCTGGGATGGATTCTACCCCGTTACACGTATTATCCTCTTTACTTACTGCTGGATTTGAATTTCTAGAATGTTGTTAAAGATGTTTATGTTTATGAAGGGAAATGGTCCTGTTTTTGTTTCTGTTTTCCTTTGTAATGTCTGGTTTTGGTAGGAAGGTAATCATTACTATCATAAAATGAGATAGGGAAGAGCTCACTCATTTTTATAAAAAAAACTGGCAGAGAATTTACATGTTTTCCTTGTATGTTTGAAGGGTTTGTCAGTGAGCTTTTAAAGAGATTTACTTATTTTAGAGAGAAAACATTGAGGCGGGCACCAAGCAGAGAGAGAGAGAGAATCCCAAGCGGGCTCCGCGCCCTGCCCGGAACCCAACTCGGGGCTCGATCCCACGACCCTGAGATCATGACCTGAGCCGAAACCAAGGGTCAGACGCTCAACAGACTGAGCCACCCAGGCGCCCCCATCGGTGAATTCTTTAAGAAATTGTCTTCATGTGGAGCTCTGGAACTGGGGTTAACGGTCTTCGTCAGAAATGAGGCTCTTGGGGCTGTATGATTGGAATGAGCTTTGCTGCGTGCTTCTCAAATAATGCTTCCACTCCAGCCAAGCCGTCAAATTTATTAGCATCAGGTTCAAACTAGTCCCTTCTGATCTTTTTCAGCAGCTGTAGGATCCACAGTGATTTTTGTGTTCTGGTTTTTAGTGGAGGTGAGCGGACACACGGCGGCAGGCACAGCGTGCGAGCGTGAGTTTTGACCCGTGCCCACTCCTGAGTCGCAAACACACAGTCTGCATAGCAGACTGGAGTTTTCCCTCCAGAAGGTTCTCTCTTCTGCCCTGCACTTACACTGTGTCCCGCGTGCGCGCCGGTTAGCCATCGCGCGTCCGCTGGGATGAGCGCGGGCGCCACGGGTAGCTCTGCCCGTTCGGAGGAAAGGCGAGTGGAAGCAGGGGTGTGCAGCCTTCCCGCCTGGCTGCTTTCACGCGGCACGCTGCCTCTGGGAGTGTGCACACTGCTGAGTGCCACACGGGCCAGTCTCTCCGCACTGACGAGAGGACAGGCCGCCTCCACTCTCGGGCTGACGCGTGTCTCCAGTGTGGCGCTGTTAGAAGCAGAGATGCTGTGGACACACTCGTGGGAGTGTCTCTGTAGACACGGGTGTTCATTCCTCTCAGGTAAAACACGAGGTGGGGGGGTGCCTAGGGGGCCCAGTCGGTAAAGCGTCTGACCCTTGATTTCAGCTCAGGTCACGATCTCAGGGTCGTGAGTTCAAGCCCCGTGTTTGGATCCCTGTTCAGTAGGGAGTCTGCTTGGGATTCTCTCTCTTGCTCTAAAATAAGTAAATCTTTAAAAAAAACCAAAAGAAAGAAAGAAAGAATAAAACCCCGAGGTGTGGAATTGTGGAGTTGTATGGTAGGTTTGTGCCATGTAGAAACTGGCAAACGGGTGCCTGGGTGGCTCAGTCAGTGAATTGTCTGCCTTTGGTTGAGGTCATGGTCTCGGGGTTCTGGGATCGAGCCCTGCGTCAGGTCCCCGGCTCAGTGGGGAGTCGGCTGCTCCCTCTCCCTGTGCCTCTCCCCGAACCCCTCTGCCCCGGCTGTGTGCTCACTTGCTCTCTCAAGTAAATAAAACCTTAAAAAAAAAAAAAAAAAGGAAAAGAAAAAAGAAAAACAATTGGCAAACAGTTCTCCCCAGTGGCTGTGCTGTTTGCATGCGGCAGTGGGCGATCGCCGTCACACATGGTAGTTCCTTTTGCTTCGTACCCTCATCTGCGTTCGTTCTTGGGACTCTAATGTGAGCTACTCTGATGACTGTCGGGTAGAGCTTCACTGTGGCTTAATGTCTCTCCTAAATGACTAATGAGTTTAAGCATCTTTTCAAATTGGCATCTGCTTATCTCCGTTGGTCAAGTATCCTTTGCCCATTGCTTAATTGGGTTGTTTGTATTGATTTGTAAACGCTCTTTATATGTCACGGGTATAAGTCTTTGTCAGATCTAGCATGTCAATATTTCCTTCCAGCCTGGTTTTTTTTTTTTTAACTTCTTAATGATGTATTTCAATGATGTCCAATTTATCACTTTTTTTCTAGTTAGCTTTTATTGTGTTTTCTCTAAGATGCCTTCATCTGTACCAAGGGTGCGAAGATGTTCTGTGTCTGTTTTGTAAGTTTTAGCTTTACGTCTAGATGAACCACCCGGAAGGATTTTTTTGGGAGTGAGATTAGGGTTGAGCTTCCTCCTGTTTCCATACATTTACCCAGTTGTCGCAGCCCTGTTGGTTGAAAAGACTTGCTACTGGCCTGTCTGGCGATTTCTGTTGACGGTCAGCTGACTGTGTCTACATCCTGTTCCATGCCATCGATCTATTTATGCCCACGCTCTTACCGTCTTAATCACTGCTGCTTGGCGGGGGGGGAGCTTTAAATCACATGGTGTGAGTTCTCTAGCTCCAATCTTTTCCAAGGTTATCTTGACTATTCAACTTGGGGTTTCCATGTGTGCGTGTACACCTGAGCGTGTCAAATTGTCAACGTACGTATGTTTAAATTGTGTTGGGGTTCGGATTGGAATTACCTCGAATGTACTGGGTTGACTTGTAGAGAACTAACGTCTTTACAGTATTTAATCTTCTCATCCATAAACATAGTATACTTTTTTATTTAGGCTTTTTAAAATCTCAGAACTATTCTGTGTTCTTAGTATACCAGTCTAGCACATCGGCTTCATTAAATTTATTCCTATGTGTTTTGAATGTGATCATAAGTCATATTTTTACATTTTTTAAAAGATTTTATTTATTTGACAGAGAGAGATCACAAGCAGGCAGAGAGAGAGGAAGGAAAGCAGGCTCCCGCTGAGCAGAGAGCCCGACGCGGGGCTCGATCCCAGAACCCTGAGATCATGACCTGAGTTGAAGGCAGAGGCTTTAACCCACTGAACCACATAGGCGCCCCTAAAAAAGAGATTCTTTAGGATTTCTGTAATCAGTATGTGGACAAAGACAGTTTGTTCTTCTAGTCCAACCTTTTAATCATTCATCTTTGCCTTCGTGCGAAGGCCAGGACCTGCGGTGTGGTGTTGAATGGGGGGATGAAAGCGCTCGTGCCTGTTCCCGGCCTTGGAGGGGAGCAGCCGGACCACGGCCGTCAGGTGGGCCATCTGAGGAGGTTCCCCTCTGTTTGCTGGAATGTTTGTTATGGACGATTATTTTATTCCATCAGTATTTTCCTGCATCTGTTGAGACGACTTTGGCTTTTCTCCTTTATTCCGCTAATACGTGCATTTACAGATGGCCGATTGTTAAATCAACTTTGCAATCCTGGGCCCAGCCCCACTCGGTCATGCTCTGTTATCCGTTCAAAATGTTGCTGAATTCAACTGGCTAAGAGTTCGTTCAGGCATTTTGCATCTGTGTTGTGAAGGGAACCGATGTGTACTTTTATTTTCCTCTAAGATGATCTGTCGGATTTTAGTACAACATGGGGCTGGTCTCCAGAATGGGTCAGGAGGTGATCCCTGTCGTTCAGACGGACTTGTGTGGGATTCTAGGACTCCGTGCTTAAGAGTGCACTAGAATTCACTGTGACACCCACAGGGCCCGGGGTTTCCTGGGAAGGTTTTTGACTAAAGTCAATTTCCTTAATAGATGTAGAAGTATTAAGATTGTCTATTTCTTCTTGTATAATTTGTACATTTCACCAAATTTATTGCCATAAAGCGGTTCCCTTACTGTTTTGATGTCTAGAAGATGTCAGCCCATCTCTTGTTCATGGTAGTGGTTATGTGTGTCTGCTCCTTTTCTCTTGTTGGTGTTATGAGAGTTTACCAATTACTTTACAGAACCAACTTTTGGCTTTGTTCATTGCTTTCCATTTCATTGATTTTGGTCTTATCTTTGTTATTTCCCTCCTTTGCATATTTGGGATTAAATATGCTTTTATTTTTTGTCTATATTTTCATGATGGAAGTTTAATTTTAAACCTTTCTTTTGATAGAGGCACTTAAAGCAATAACTTTTCTCTAAGCACTGCCTTAACTGCATCCCATGAATTTTGTATTATTTTGATTTCCTGTGTGATATCTTTATTTGACCATTAGGTTATTTTATTTTTTTTTAAAGATTTTATTTATTTGAGAGACAGAGATCACAAATAGGCAGAGAGGCAGGCAGAGAGTGAGGGGGAAGCAGGCTCCCTGCTGAGCAGAGAGCCTGACGTGGGGCTTGATCCCAGGACCCTGAGACCATGACCTGAGCCGAAGGCAGAGGCTTAACCCACTGAGTCACCCAGCGCCCCAACCTTTAGGTTATTTGGAAGTAATGTTTAATTTCCAACATGATTTTAATTTGGGGATTTTGAGGGAATTGCTGCTGTTGATTCCTAATTTAAGTTTGGGCTGGTCTGAGAACACGTCCCGTAAGACTTAAATCTTTGCACTTCATGGTCCAGCATTTGATCTAGCTTGAGGAACACTCTGTTTGCTAGAAAAGAAGGGGGATTCTGCGGTGTGGGGTGTAGCGTTCTGTAATGTCAGGTCGCACTGGCAGACGGTGACAAACTTTGTGTCGTCACTGAGTTTTTGTTTACTGGTTCTCCCACTTACCGAGAGGAGGGTGTGAAAATCTCCCGACTCCTAGTGTGGATTCGTTCTACCATGTTCACGTCCTGCCTGTTACACACAGGATTATCACCTCTCAGGAACTAGTAACCGTCTCAAGGACCTGAACTGCCTTTCTCACATGCGCACACTTCAGCAGGAGGCTCTGTCTTGACGGGAACCGCGGTGCCGCGACGGTGCCGTCTGCCTGGTGTGCTTGCTCCGGCTCTCCCCGCTCTCCCCGCCCCCCACCCCACCCCAGCCCCAGCCTCGGTGTATTTGAAGTGTGTGTCTTGTAGATGACGAGTGTGTTGGTCTGCGTCTTCTGTTCTTCTAATGACACCTGTCACTGCCTTTAGGGCCCGCCCTAACCCAGGATGACCTCATCTAGAGATCGACAGGGCCACACCCACAGGACATGTGGTCAGGACATGGACTGGCCTTTCCGGGCCACTACAGCTGCTATCACGTGCTTACAAGCTCGTTCTGAGCATTTTCACAGGTGCCCAGTAAAGCAGCCTGGCTAGAGTGTTCTCTGGGCTGGTCCTGGGCCCAGCGGGGGAGTGCCCTTATTAGTCGCCATGCCAGCCCAGGAATTCCAGGACTAGGGCACCCAGCCCCTCTTTTCCGAGGCAAAGAAACCCAGAGCTCTGGAGTCCTGCAGGCTCAAGGCCACACTGCAGCCCCGCAGTTAGTAGCGCAAGTGAGAAACAAGCTCCCGAGTGTCTGAGCCTGAGCCCCTGGGGACCCCAGGGCTTCCAGACGTTTCTAGGCAGCAGACACAGCAGGGCACCTCTGCCCGGCTCTCTGGCCAAGCCCTCCCCAGCCCTGCAGGGAAAGCACCTCATCTTCCTAAGGAACCTTCTAGAAACGGACGGAAGTCAGTCATACGCTTTTAATTCAGATGTTACACTCACATCCGATTCCAAGGTTGTCACTGAGAGTGGCCAACGCGTTCGCATCTTCAGAGTGGCTCCTGACGACCAGGCTGAGGGACCATCTGTGCAGTGTCAGCGGGAGTGGGGCAAGCCTGCCACTGGCGCCGTAGCCCAGGGCTGCACCCCAAAGCCAGCTTTCTCTTCTCTTGTTCAAGATACGGCTGGAGCACTGAAATCCTAGTAGCCTGGCTTCCCATTCAAGATAAACACTTTTTTTTTTGGTACCAACTTAATTCCAGTTTCTGGAGCCAAGGCGGGGAAGGCATCGTCTCACGGATGGCAGCTCCCGTGGGGCTTCCCGTGACAAGGCGTTCAACATGGACCGTCCCCCGAGCACAGAGGAGACGCTGAAGGCAGAAAGTGATCTTTCACCTTAACAGCCCCCACCGGCCCCTCTGTCACTGTCATGTAAGATCTTGGAAATTATCACCAAGAGTAAAGGGAACGAAAAGTCGGCATTAAAGTAACTGGAAGTGCGCTTCGTGTGAATCCAGGGCAAACCCCAAACGGCCCCGGCTTACTTTAGGAGCTGTCGCCCACCAGCGAATGTGGGGAAAGTGAGGGTCTCGGACATCAGCGTTTAATAAACGAAGGAATTTATTATCGACAGGTAAAAATAGCTGGTTACGTGTGGACTGACAATCAATAATTTATGAGTGTTTCTGACCGGATTTGACTGTAATTTTTCACATGTTCACAAAAGCAGAATTCAACCTTGTGTCCTTTGCTATGGCAGAGTCTCCCTTCCAGAAGTCAGGAACACCCCTTCTTCGTAAGCACAGTCACGGGGGCGTGAGCCCACCTGGCTGTTCTCTGCACCACATTCCCAGAACACCCCAAAATCTGGGTCTGTGATGTGGACCACGCAAACCACGTAAGTTCTGCAGAGCAAGGCCTGGTCTAAGCTTTCGTCTGGAGGCTCCGGACACTCTGAGCTCAGCCCCATCCCGGAGGCTGGCAGATACCCTCTGACCTTTCAGAGTCAGCGAGGCCTCTGAGTCCGACAAGCCCAGGGCAGAGGGTCCAGCGGCCCCATCTGAGGCTGAGCTCATGGTGGGTCCATCGGGGGACAGGGACAGACCCTCATTTGGTGCTGTCAGGGGGATGCTCCCTCCTGGACACTGAGGGAGGGACATCTCAATATTATAGTAAAAATGTGTAAGAGGTCTTTTTTTGCAAATACTTATTTATAGCTAATAAGATCATTTCAGATAAATAACGGACCATCTACGGCAATAGACAAGATGCAGATGGTTGAAATATATGGGACTGAGTGGCAGCAACGTCACTAGAAAATTCGATCATGGATGCTCTTTTAGGTGGAACTCCTCACCGGTGACCTTTGGTAGCACAGTCTCTCTAGGTCTCTTCATTATAAAGACTGGACATTAGTTAAAGAAACACAGACCTGGCCTCAGCCCAGCCTGGCCACACACCCTGAGCCCGGTGCTGTCCTGGGTCACCTGCTCTGAGCGGGCCCAGCAAGGGCAGCCACCAGTCTCTTTAGCCACAAAGTTGTCATTTAAAAAGCGCCTCCTCTCACGCACGTGCTGGAAATAAGCGGTCAGCCCAAGGCTGTCGGTCCCCTCGCTGATGCTCACTGTACACTTGAACGAACGAAGCAGAGGAAGCCACACCAGGGACTTGAGGTCATGCGTGATGGGGCTGAATCACTTTCCTCCCGCTCTGGTGCCGGCCCCTAGTCGTGAGTTCTGGAACTTTCTAGACAACACACAGGGTAACCTCACGGCAGAGCCTATGAGCAAGTTGATCCAGCTGCCTGCCGGAGAAGCACCCCAAGCTGGCTGCTGGAATCAGGAGCGCGGCACACCGCCCTCCCCCACGGGGGGCCGGACTGGCTCCCCTCCCCCACCTTCCTGGGGGGGGGCGCCGGCAGGGGCGGGACACAGCGCTGCTCAGCACGTCCACCCACGTTTACTCGACTTTCCAGATGGCGATCTTCCCCTCCCCACTGCCCGACCCGCTCAGCACGTATCTGTCCTCCGCCGAGCACAGGGTCTTCACCGTGTCCACGTGGGCCACCAGCTCCTTTTCCACCGTCTTCCTCTCAGCGTCAATCACGTAGATTTTCCCTTTGGACTTGCCCTGGGCCAGGCCTGTGCCACCTACCCAGATCTGCCAGGGAGAAACGGAGGGGGCGTCGGCCACACGCAGACTGTCCCGGGAAGGGAGACCCCTGGAGGTGTGCTTTACCCAGTACACCCCCGAATCCGAGTCCTTCCTGGACAGGCCGCGAGGGGACGCGGCCAGGGCGAGAGCTGGGACCCGGGGGGGGGGGGTGCGTGGCTCCCCGCCTTACCTGCTTCTTCACCCTGATCATGCAGCTGACCTCGGAGCAGTCCTGGAGGCGGACCGCCTGAGGGCGCTGGGTCAGGTCCTTTAGGCTCCAAGTGTAGACGCTGTCGAGGCCAGCACAGGCCGCCCAGAGCTGCTCCTGCTGAAAGACAGGTCACGGTGTGGCTGCCGGTGGCCCTCCGCCCCGGGGAGCCCGCCCAGACAGACGCTGCAGCCCGGACAGATACCTCCGGGAGGAGCTGGAAGCTGAGGAAGGACGTGCTGATGTCCTTGAAGTTCTCGCTGATCTTCAGTTCCTGACAAAGGAGTCCACTGGACGTCATGGCCACGATACTGCTCCCGGTGCCTGCAGAAGGAAGGGCGAGCGTGAGGCCCGGGGGGCGCACCCGGGCACAGGGATGAAGCCACTCGAAATGTCACCTGGGCAGCTGGCAGGAGCCGGCATCGGCCGAGTGCGCCCAGCAGCCCCGGGGGCCGTCTCCCCGCTGTGACTGACGGGGAGCCCGCCGCCCGCCGCGCCTTCCGAGGCCCCGCAGACCCTGTGGGATCACGTTACCACTGGGAAGCCTTCCCCCACCGAGCCCCAGCCAGTCCTTCTCCCGTCGCAGATGAGAATTCAAAGTGACAACGCCACAGGTCGCCAAGTGCGTCTCCATCTGTGACTCAGACAATGTCTGTGACCCGAAAGCCGCTGCAGCTCGACAGCCTCAGGCGGCTGGGCAGCCCGAGACTTGCCCTGCTGGGACGGCGCCCTGGCCCCTGCACTGAGGCTGCCGCACCAGCACCCGGACACGGGGGCAGGCAGGCGCCGCCTCGGGGGCTGCCCCAGGTGGATGCACAGGGAGGGGGAGCCCGCAGGCGGCCGCAGGTCCCCTCGGGCACCCCTGGCCGTGGTTGCCCCAAAGACTTGGAAGCTCAGCGGGGTTCTCAGTCATGGAAAGCGAGAGCTGCCCTCACCCTCTCCTTCCTGCTTCGACGCTTGGGTCAGGGTGGTCTCCCCCAAGCAAAACCTGGTCCTGCAGATGGCCTGTCGGCCAGCTGCACTGTTAGCCACTTGGACCAACCGGTGAGGCCCCTGTGATACCGCAGCTGGCCAGGAACCCCGGGCCCGCCCCATGGAAGGCACTTCTGGCCCCCAGGGCCCCCGTCAGTGCACTGGACACAGAGCCCCAAAAGGGGTCCTGATAAGAAGGGGCCCAGGACAGGACGAGGCTCAAGAGGGGCTCAGCAGGACAGCGACAGAGGAGGGCTCCCGTCCCTGGCCCCTCGCATCCCATGGCCGCTGACGAGCTCCGCCGCGCGAAGGGCCATACTCTAGTTCACTTTGCAAATGAAGACACGGACTCCAGAGAGGCCGCAGCCTGAACCACGGCGGGTGGGAACAGGTCTGCTTCGCCCTCAGACGCAGAGCCCGAGCAAGGGCAGCCGGCCACGCAGCCCTCGGGGAGGATGCGGACGTCCGAGGTGGCCTTGCTGGGCTAGAGAGGATGGCCACAGCCCCTCAGGCTCACCTCACCAAACGCCTGGGGAGGAGCGGGGCGCACCACCTGGCCGGCCCTCCCTGTCAGGCCTGCCTCCGAGCACACACGTGCACACGCGCACACACGTGCATGCACTCTGGAGATCAAGCCTGAGACCTACGTCCTTGAAGAGAGAAGTAAACTCCTACCAAGTACCCAGACCCAGGCTCTCCTTGCCGGTGCTTCCCGGTTCTCCACAGGACCCCGAGGAAGAAGCGTTCTCGCGCTATGTCACGGTCCACCTTGCTCAAGGGTCTGGTTCGGGGCTGCCAATGTGGCTGGGAAGAGAAGGAATACCCCCAAAATGAGGGAGCCCAAAAATGTACGTATAATTCTCAAATCCTTGGCCGACTCCTAAACTGTGTATAAACAGAGAAGGCAGAAGCAGAACAGCTCAGAGTTGGAGCTCATCCAGCTAGGAGGGCTGCATACATACCGCAGGCATCCCCTTGCGACCCCAAAAGAGCCACGCTTACGGAAGTGAAGACCACACACGAGAACGTGTGTCACGTGCTCCAGGACTAAGCTCAAAAGTGAAATGTGTTTAACCCAGAAAAGCGGAACACCAAGCCTCTGCAGGATTAGGACTGGCCAGTAAGTGATTCAGTGACCTTTCGGAACAAAGCCTAATGATCTCGAAAGAAGGCTGTAATCTGCTCTCCTAGACATGTCCACAACAGCCAGGATATGACAAGAACTCCTGCACACGTGACACACGAGGACACGAATGCAGCAGAAGAAACAGCACACAGAAGCAGACCCACAGATGACTCAGGATCTGGCAGAGAACAACCTCGACCCACAATTACAAATAAATTTAAAAACTCACAGGAAGATAGAGGACGGGTGGAAATAAAGACTTTAGAAGAGAAATGGAAATTTTGGGGGCTGAAATGAAAATTTGCTGGACAGGTCCAGCAGCAGACAGGACACTGATGATGAAAAGTTAAGGTCTTAACCAAGCTAAACACAGGAAAGGAAGGAAAGAATTACAGCTGTGCGGAGGCCTGGGCGACATGATCAAGTAGCCTACTATGTTAGAACATTATTGTATATGTTTACATCACGCTCTGATTCTAGAATACGTATGTGTGTATACGTTCACAGACACACATACATACACACACAACGAAAATCCCAAAAGACACGGAGAAAGGATGGACAAAAGAAATACTAGAAGGGAACAGTTAAAAGTCTCCCCCGCTCATGAAAGTAAACCACAAGTGAGACAGATGAGAAGACCTTCACCCCTGAGCACGCTACAGCCTGACGCAGCCTCAGAACCCAGACACGATGTGCTCAGCCGAACAACAGGAATGACTTCTCGTCAGGAACACACAACCTACATGACAACAGAAAGAGATTTCTAAACCGTGGGGGGATCCAGTCCGTCAGCCTGGAATTCACTTACAGCAGACTCAGGTCATAAGAAATTCTAAGGGAGATGTTTAATGCTAAGGGAAGCGATGCCCGAAGGAAACCACGAACGGACTTCTCCAGAAGCGGTTAAATGTTCGGGCAAAAATCAGTACTTATGCAAAAACTTTAAAAATATTTTCGGAAGGGGGCACCTGGGTGGCTCAGTGGGTTAAAGCCTCTGCCTTCGGCTCAGGTCATGATCTCAGGGTCCTGGGATCGAGCCCCGCATCGGGCTCTCTGCTCAGCGGGGAGCCTGCTTCCTCCTCTCTCTCTGCCTGCCTCTCTCTGCCTGCTTGTGATCTCTCTCTGTCAAACAAATGAATACAATCTTTAAAAAAATTTTTTTGGAGGTTTATCACAAAAAAAGATACTGCTTTTAACAACAGTCGCCAAAGGGGCAGGAAGAGGTCAATGGAATTGCCGATGCGGCCGTGAGCTCCCTATGTTCCGCATTCAGGCTGCTAATTGCAATCCTTCGAGCAACCACAAGAAAGTGAAACCAAAAAATGGAGAGCTAAGATGACACTAAAGTAAATTAAATATAAAAAATTCTCCTTTCCTACCTTTAGACGGAGTAACAAAAGCAAAGGGGGAAGGTGGGAAAGGGAGGGGGTGCAGGGGACGGCGGCCTCCCGCGTGAGCTGTCGGCACGGCGCTCGGAGTGAGCAGACCGGCACGCGGACATTTCTGCACAGCACACGCGCACACGCAGGGCACACGCACAGGGCACACGCGCACCGGCACATGGCTGGGAAGGCACTGCGGCCACCGGGGGGGCTGCCGCCACACACAGCCACGAGGGCGTCGACGGTAAAAGCCAGCGGGTTTGGTGAAGATGCCAGCGACCCAGAACCCTCCTACGCGGCTGGCGGGAGCGCCACGCGGGGCAGCAGCTTTGAAGGAGAGTCTGACGGCATCTCTAAGGGGTGAACACGGGGTCACTCGCGGGTGCCGTCGCGGGTAATTGCACAACCACATCGACCTCCCCAAGAGGAGCTGGAGCCAGACATCGCAGGTGGCCTGAGCACACGAGACTCGCGAACCGCGCGGCCATGGCGTCCATGCAGGGAAGGCCCAGGACAGGTGACACGGCGGCAGAATCCACAACGGGTGCCCTGTGGGCGGGCGCTGCCCGGGACGCGGTGCAGGGGAGCCTCCCGCGGTGATGGAGACGCCTGGGCCCCTGGGTGGTTCTGTGGTTGTGCTTCAGTCCACAACCAACAAAACGAGGTCAAGCCTTTTACCTCATGTAAAACAGGCTTCGAGTCCAGAAAGCTGCGCTCGTGACCAGGGCCCTGGCATGTGGCACAGCCAGGGAAGGCTTGGGAGTGCAGAGGATCTGGGAGGCTCAGAGATGCAGGACCCGTGCCTCCAGCCCCAGCCCCTGCTTGTCCCCGTCACAGCCCGGCAGGGTGCCCGGCCGATCTCCACAGACACTCCCGGGGTCTGGGTGGAGACGCGCCTGGCAGGGGGGACGTGGGCCACACACAGAGTGACGGGGCCACAGGGGGCTCCTGGAAGGAGCAGTGATGATTCCCGAGGCACGAGCTGTATTCACGCCCCAAGCAGGGCTCAGCGAGAGCAGAGGCGAGCAGGAGGGAGAGGCAGCAGGTGGAAGGACGCTGGCGTCCTGGTGGCCGTGGAGGAGGCCTGAGAAGCCGCCAGCACGGGAGGGGAGCAGGGAGCCAGCGAGCACAGAGCAGGCCGAGCTGGAAGGTGGGAAGGTGCACAGCAAAGGACGTCGGCCGCGAGCTCGCGTTCCGTCTCCTCTTCCCGGAGCGGGGCTCCGGCACCCGGGGACGGCAGGGGCCCGAGGACTTACAGCACCAGAGGCAGCCGTCATGCAGGCTGATGGACGAGAGCCTGCCCCCGGGCAGCTGGAACCTGTCAGTCACCCGCAGGGTGCTTGCATTCCACGCCAGGACGGTCCCGTCCGCGCTGCTCGAGTACACCTTGCTGGGGGTGTGAACACAACGTAAGTTCGGCGGCAACACGCCCAGAGCCCAGGGTCCCCGTCCCGTCCCAGCAAACGCTGCCCGCTGGACAGAACAAGTAGTTAGGATGGGACCCACGCGGCAGGCGCGGGTGGTCTCCTGAGGGTGCCTCTCGTCGCCCCACAGCGTCTGCTGCCTGCTCTGCAGAACCGTGACACGACCACGGAGTCAAGTCTAGCCCCTGACGCAGGGCACCAGCCGGTGCGAGGCGCGGCCCCTTCACCTCCCAAGAGTGATTAATCTTCAGCTCAGTTCCTTGTGTTCTGAGCCGGGCCCCACTGAGGACAGGCGGTGCCCCTAAAACTCAGGGGACAAGGCATGGAGGAGAGCAGCTGAGCTGGGGGTGCCTGTGCCCCGTGACCGTGCTCCCGGAGCCTCCGCCTCCTTCCTAGAGGGAAATGGGACCCCTCCGCGTTCTCCACTCCCCCTGGGCACCTGCTGTGTGCCAGGCCCGGTTCTAAGCACAGGACCCACAGCAAAGACAGAACGACGGGTGCCAGCCTCTGAGCAGACGTGCTGAATATGGCGGGACAGCGGAGGAAGCAAATACACCTGACAGCACTGTATCCCCAAAAAGACAGGCAGGAGTCCTAACCCCCAGGACGTCAGAGTGCGGCCGTCCTTGGACACAGGGCCCTCAGGGAGGCATTCGAGTCAAAGCTGACGGTGGGGCCCGAGCCCAGCGTGGCTGGCGTCCTTACAGGGGAAACTGTGACGCGGGCAGACAGAACCGTGTGACGTGTGTGCAGCCGCGGGCTTCGGGCAGACGCCCAGACACCAGGAGCGGGCGAGCAGGGCCACGTGCCAGCCGCGCTCACCCTGCATGTGGCCCGCAGGAGCGACCCGCTCCCCCGTGCTCAGGGCCAGCAACGAGTGAGAACGTCACCCAACTTGGCTCATGACGGACCTGCTTGCTTCGCTCTACGTGGCCGGCCCGGCCTCCGCAGGCAGTCGCCCACCATGACTGTGAGCCCCTCCGGCTCGGGGCTCGCCACCCACCCAGGAGCCCCGGGGCCCCTTCCCCCCGCAGAGCCCGGTGGTACCTGGGCGTCCCACTCTGCACGGCCAAGTCTGTGACGCTGGAGCGGTGGTCGGTGAGCTGCTTGTTGCAGGACATGCTGTGGACGTTGATGATGTAGATGACCGAGTCCTCGGAGCCGACCCACACCTGGTTCTGCTCCGCCATCACCATGCAGTTCTGACACAGGGCGGGGAGAGACCGCCGTCGGCTGCGAGGGCCCAGCCTCTGCCTCGCTGCCCCCCCACCCCGCACCTCTGCTCCGGGTCACACGGGAGCCGTTCCTGTGCACGCTGGTCATGTTTTGTCCACGGACCAGTGTGTAAACTTGTTATGTAGTTTTTTTCCCCAAGATTTTATTTATTTGACAGAGGGAGAAAGAGCAACAGAGGGAGGAGAAGCAGACCTCCCGCGGAGCAGGGAGCCGGATGTGGGGTTCGATCCCAGGACCCCGGGAGCATGACCTGAGCCGAAGGCAGACACTAAACCCACTAAGCCACCCAGAATCCCAGTTTTATTTAATTTGTGAGAGCGAGAGCATGAGCTAGGGAGAGGAGCCCGCTGAGTCACCCAGCCACTCCTAAAAATTGGTAGTTTTAATTTTACCAATAAATATTCCCATAAATTAGAAAAGGATGCTAGCTTACTAATTTCAGATATTAATCATTTGAAAAAGCCCTTTCTAGGGGTGCCTAGGAGGCTCAGTCGTTAAGTGTCTGCCTTCAGCTCAGGTCATGATCCCAGGATCCTGGGATCGAGACCCACTTCGGGCTCTCTGCTTCGTGGTGGGGGGTGGTCTGTGTCTGCTTCTCCCTCTGCCCCTCCCCCTGCTTGTGTTTCTGCTCCTTCTTTCTGTCAAATAAATAAAATCTTTAAAAGGAAAAAAGTTTACTTGTTTGATACCAAAAACAGTAAGTATTAAAAGAAAAAAGAAGCTCTTTCTCTTGAAGTATCTGAGAACTGGTATAATTTTAGTAAATGTTTTTCTTTAGTGGCCCAAAGATCCTTCAGATAAACTGCTGTGAACGTCAAGTTTCAGAAGAGACAGTGTCTTCTTGAGATAACGTCCGAGTTTCTTTCTTGTGAAACGGGACGGAGTATCTCAGGAGGCGAGCAGGAGGGTGTTTTCCGGGAAGCGGGGGAACTTGCTGCACTGCGGGGATGTTGTTACTTGGCCTGCCTGGGGGCAGCAGAGATGGCCCCGTAATGTGGCCTTTTGATTTTATGTTAACTAGGATTTTAAGTTATTCTCTTGTTAACAGGTCACTCGGGAATGCACATCACTAAGATGCCACAGCAAAAATCTAGACTTGAATACACGGGATTTCCTCAACTGCTGTTTGTTTGGGCTCGAGCACTACTGACCTTAGTAAGTATCTTATCTAGACCCTGTTACTTTATCGGCTGAGGCTCCCTGTGTGGTTACGGGGGAATAATTCAGTAACCTCACAGTCTTGCCAGCGTGAGGTCTGCTGCCGGTGCGGAGAAGAATGCGCCCGGCCCCCAGCAACATGCGCCTGAATTCATGGTGTTTCTGTTGGTCGCAGCCATTTGGAAAGCCCAGACTGGGCCCCAGATGGCCACATTATTTTAAGTGATGGGACGTGGCCACCAAAGTTGACACTAAGTGATGCTGGACGCTGGGGTCCCTAACCCCACTGGACTGTTCTCATGTTAGAGGAGGAAGGAGGGGAGGACGCTGGGGTCCTTAACCCCACTGGACTGTTCTCATGTTAGAGGAGGAAGGAGGGGAGGACTTTCCAGCAGCACCTCCCAGGACAGCAGCTTCTTCGCTTAGAGCGTCCCGAGCAGATGCCTCCCACCAGGCAGTCGGCGGGAACGTACCCTGAGCTGGGGGGTGGTGTGGAAGCAGACACAGGGGAGCACGTGAAACGTGCCCACAATGGCCCATTGCAAAAGCCCTGGTGCCTGCGGGCGCCCCACTATGCAGCGCGAGATAAGACCTGGTTTCCAACCCCACAGACGTGAAAACATGCACACGTCTGCTTGGGATAGGGGACGCGGATACGAGACAGGACCCCGGATCCGCGTCACTGACATCCATGCTCGGGTTCCAGGCTGGGGGGCGGCTGAGCCACCGTCTGCTCACGCACGGACATTAACAGGCAAGAACAGGTGTGCGGCTAGTGCAACCAAACAGGCCGATGCTGTCGGGCAACGTGTACCCCACCACTGTTGACCGGTGGACGTGTCCGTCCTTCTGGAACGCACGGCCCGACCCGGGTAGCTGCCACGTGGGAGGGCACGGCACTCACTCACCACCTTGGAATTGCCCGCTTTAAAGCAGTGCTGGTGGACCGTCCAGGAGGAGGCGTCAAACACGGTCACTTTGCCCTCGCTCAGAGCACACCACAGCTTGGGGTGGGCGTCCTCCACTTTCTCTGCTGGGTCCAGATGCCCTGAGGGAGGAAGCAACCCAAACACGTCTTTAACGGGAAGCCGGTGACGTCGTTCCTCGGGTGCCGCCTGGGGCCCTGCGTATGCCAGGCCCGGTGCCCACGGGGGACACGCCGACTGACCGAGAACAACACGGACAGCGGGCAGGGCCCCCGGCCAGGGTGGCTTCCCCGAGCCAGGGTGTGGAGGATGGGTGGGCGGTCACCAAAGACCAGCAGCCCGAGTGGGGACCGGGAGCAGGTGTGCGCCGGGGATGAAGGCCGGAGGGCGGGCGGCGGGCGAGCCGGGACGGGAGCCGTCGTGCGGCCCCAGTGCGCGCCCCCACCCCGCGCCTGCTGCGCACACGTCCCCTGGCTGCAAGTCCCCACACACTGCATCTCAGCCATTTGAACGGTGTGAAGATTCTGGGTTCGGGGCCGTGATTGGCCTGCACTCCCCTGACGGCACAAACGGCCGACAGCTTTCATCGCCGCGGAGGGCGTCTTCTGGGGGCGGGCGTTCTGCTCGCTTGCCTCGGAGCTGGCCGGGGCTCCTCTCTGCGACTTGGGCCCGTTGTCGGCTCTGCTGTGTTACCAACATCCTATCCACGTCCGGACGACCCTGTTCACTCTCTTCAAAGGGTCCTTTGTCCTTTTTTTTTTTTTTTAAGATTTTATCAGAGAGCGAGTGAGCGAGAGAGCACAAGCAGGGGGAGCAGCAGAGGGAGAGGGAGAAGCAGACTCCGTGGAGCAGGGAGCCCGATGCGGGGCTCGATCCCATGACCGTGAGATCATGACCTGAGCCGAAGGCAAAGGCTTCACCGACTGAGCCCACAGGTGCACAGAAAGTGTCTTTTTAAAGTCCATCATCTTCACAGTCAAATCCACCAATGTCTTCCTGGCTAGCACTTCCGCACGGTTTCCTTCTCTACCCCAAGGTCAAGATCATGGCCCTCTGTGTTGGCTGCTATAAGCTTGCCTGCGTCACTCGTTTACACTCGTCAGTGCCTCCCCAGGTACCTTCCCGTCCGCTGGGAACTGACCACGTGACCTGAGGTGCGGCCAAGGGATGCAAGATGTCCCAGTGTCATTTATGGTGACGACTGCCTTTCCCTCAAACCCCTGCTCGGTCACACCCCCTCCGGCACTGATGAAGGAAGCGTAAGTGTGTCGCTCTCTCTGAGGTATTCATCCCATGGCCTCCGGGCCCCCTTGGGAGATGCAGCCCCACACAGTCAGCCCCACCAGGGACTGGGACGCTTTGAGGCCGGGCGGCGGCGCCGGAGAGCTGGCTCCGAAACGCTCGGGCAGCGCTGGAGTCCGAAGCCACCACTAACAGCTTTACCGGGCTCCCCTTCTCAGCAGGTCCTGACTGGGCTCTGTCCTCCTCCACGTTCCGTCTGTCACTTTGTGGGGTCCTCGTCTGCTGGGAAACAGCTTTGCCACTGAGCGGCCATTTGTCGCCCTGGAACAGGCGAGCTGGGGGATGCTGTGCAGGCAGAACTGAAGGGACAGGGGAGCACGGCGCGGTGCTCATGGTCGCTCACCGCGCCCTCCGTGAGCCCAAGCCAAGCGCCCAGACACGGGTTCTTTCCCGCCCAGAATGAGGTCCTTCGTTTCCCAACTCTGTAAGCCCGCGAGCAACCCTCCTGCCGCAGTCCCGACAAGGACGGCTTCCGTGAAGGCGTCCTCGTCCCCGCTCAGGCCTGCAGCGGCGCCCGTCCCTGTCCAGCCTTCATGCTGCCGCAGCCTGCGGGGAGCCGGGAGGCCCGTGTGCGGGAGTCAGGCTGCACAGCCGCGCACCATGAAGATCAGCCGTGTGCGCGTGGGCTCGTGTGCTCGGACGCGCCCGCATGCCCACAGCTCGAGGCGAGATCTGGGGCGCAGCCGTCGGGACAGCAGGCCCAGATCAAGCGCCCTCGGAGGAAAGGGTGTGAGTGTGAGCGCTGTCCAAACTGTAGAGCGCCGTGCGGCATGAGGGACTGCTGGGCAGAGTCCCAGTGGGGTGCCCCCCAACTCCATATCAGTCCCCATGGGACCCCAGCTGCCGCCTCCCTGATGCGGTGGGGGGTTTCTGCTTGTTGAGGTGAGCTGGGCAGCCACTCATGGACTCGACCTCAGGAAAACCAGAGCTGGGGGAGCCCGCGGAGACCCCAGGTCCCCACGGACCCTACGTCACGTCCTGTCCCCCTTCACGTCAGGGCTGACCTCGGACACAAACCCAAGGTCCTGGGAGTGCTGAGAAGGGCAGCCAGAAGCAAGCGGCTCTGCTCACCTGGGGTGTACAACAAGACGTCCACGGCATGGGGCAAAGTCTCTCCCGCCGAAGGATTTATCTTGTGCTTCAGGGTCTCTGAGGTCGTCTTTGGAACCGCCATGGGCACTGAAACCCAAGTGCTCTGTTAGCATCCTGTTCTCCGGTAAACTCTCTGCTCTCTCCAGGAGCTTCCGACGCTTGGCCCCAGACCAGAGAGTAAGGCATCCCCGTCCTGGGGCCCTCCCCGCCCCCCTCCGAGTGCGGACCACGGGCAAGACGGGGACGCCACTCACATCCCAGCTGGGAGGCAGTGTGACCTCTGTCTGCACTTGGCCATTGCTGATTATCCACTAAAGACAAGACCTTAGCTGTTTCCCAGTGACGGAACCAAGACAACTAGCCCAAGAACTGTCTCTCAGCCTGGGCGCCGTGGCCATCTCCAGCCATGGCTGTGGCAGCTGTGGGGATGGACCCAGGCACTGCGGAATAGCCAGCAGCAGCCTGGGCGCCCCAGCGGATGCCACGCACCCCCCAACCACAGATGTCTCCAGCCTCCCCCAGTGCCTCCCCGCCGAGTTGGGTGCAGCACTTCATAAGTTTAACTTTTAGACCTTCCATCCTGAGCAGACCCCAGGCTGCTGATGGAAGCCGGGCTTCCTGCCTCTATCCTGTCATGCTTTGCTCACCCGAGAGCAGTTCTTGTGGGTGACGAGGGGTCAGGGACACTGAGCCAAGACCACCCGCCTTGACCGCATGGAGCCAGGTGGACAATTAGAGCAAGCCGGCAGGCGCTGGTGGCCACCAAGGTGACGGTGTGCCTCGTCTGTAAAGGAGTCAGAAGGCTCTGGCAGAGAACTGAGATAAAGAGCTGAACTGAGTGTCTGATTTTGTTCCTAATGAAAAAAATAACAACCGCTGAGACACCTGGGTGGCTCAGTGGGTTAAGCCTCTGCCTTTGGCTCAGGTCATGATCCCAGGGTCCTGGGATCGAGCCCCACGTCAGGCTCTCTGCTTAGTGGGGAGCCTGCTTCCCCCGCTCTCTCTGCCTGCCTCTCTGCCTGCTTGTGATCTCTGTCAAATACATAAAATTTTAAAAAATAAAAAAATAACAAGCCGTCAATGTCTGCTTCTAAGACTGTTGACAAGAGCCCCTCCCAGGCCCTTCTGTGGGGGTTGCAGTGACCAGAGCATCCTGCCTGCTCCCAGAAAAGGGGGTTCTGGGATGGGGGTTCCAGGACAGTGGGGGGAGGGTCTGCGATACAGGACGGGGGATTCTGGGACCAGGCAGCATCAGCGATCCCACAGACGGTGACAGACGTGGCAAAGGGCGACATGCACCAAAGCAAATCAACACTTAACTGAGATGTGTTTTTTCTGAATCTGGAAGAACATTTTAAAAGCCAGCGTCCCCAGCTGTGTGCCCAGGAGCCATGACAGCATGCGCAAACAGAATCCACCCGCGCGTGTGCCCAGCATTATTTGCAACAAACAACCCACATGGTCAACAGACGACGGTGAGCCGAGGGGTCCACCCGCACAGCGGCGCTTAGCCCCAGGACAGAGTGACACGGGACACCTGCTCCAGGACAGGCTCTGAAAGCAGCTTAAGGAAAGACGCCCCTCTCAGAAGGACACGTGCTGGAGGCGGCGCGTATGAGAAACACCCAGAACAGGCAAATCCAGAGAGAGAGAGAGAGAGTGGCTCAGTGGTTGCTTGGGGCCTGTGTGGCTCCTACGTGGTACAGGGTCTCTTTCTGGGGCCATGAAGATGTCCTAAAGTTCCCTCCGGTGATACTACACACGACCATGAGTACGCTAGAACCACAGAGCTGTGCACCGTCCCTGCGTACGGTGTGCAAATTCCGTCTCAGCAAAGCTGTGATTTAAGAAAACAGCGCATACAAACAGGACTAGAGATGGTCTAAAGATGTCCCTCCGTAGTTCGCCTGTTTCATGAACTTGATGTTGTTGGACCTAACACAGGGCGGCCACGGCTTGGAGTGATGGTAACAGGTAAGCAGTCCTCCGTGTTCTCTCCTTTATGCAAATCACAGGACTGCTGGCTTTTAGATCATTTAAAAATTGAAGCACACAGAAGTAGCTAAAATAATGCATAAAGTTGTTCCTACCCATTTGCTATTTCCTAGACTTAAAAATCCACCCCCGACAAATTAAAACAGCCCATGCGACCTGTGTCTGTATGGCTTCCAGAATGTGAGAGCCACGTTCAGTGTGCACGCAGGTGATCAGAGAACTCCTAACGGGGGAAACTGACCACATCCAGGGGAAGAAAAGACCCATCCACCCGGGGACCTCTGCTCGGGCTCCAGTCGATACACCACATGCACACGGCTCTCCGGGGGGGCGCACTCGTGACACACAGCGACCTTGCCAGGGACTCCGCGAGCCACTCAGCAGCCATCCACCGATCCCCACCGCACATGACCAGCTACCGGAGAGCTGCTGCTGCAACTAAGAGCCCCGGCAAACAGCACCCAGCGTGTGTGGCACATCACTCAGAGCTCAAGGGGGAAGCACCTCCGTGGGTCCTGGTAGGTGCAGAGCGCCCCGGGAAGAGGAGAGAAGGACGCGTGTGGCGCAAAAATACATGTGTTAAAGTGTAAAAAGGGAAAAAGTGAGACATTCAGGATCGGTTCTAACGTCAGCCAGATAAAACTACGGAAGGCACAGTCGGGACACCAGGGCTCTGTCGCACACAAGCTTTGCTTACTTTCGTTCTTCATCCTGTCGAAGTAAGACAGCTTAGAGGCCGCGTAGATGGCGCCGGGCGACGGCAACGTGCCCACCACGGCGTCCATCAGCAAGACGTGCGTCAGCGCCTGCTGGATGTACTGCGGGTCCTGCGGGAGAAGGCACTTGTTTCAACGCAGTCAGCAAAATGCCTGCCAGGCCTGATGACATTACAGCCAACACCGCCTTCAAAAAAGCACATTTGTCCAGGCCGCTCGGACGGCGGATGTGAGGGGCCGATGTCACGGGACTGCTTTTGTCCGTCCGAGTTAAGACAAACCCTGGTCATTTATAGCCGGGGTCGGCCCATGTGTTCTGCAGCTACGTGGGCTCCATGGTCCTTGGGATTTCTGTGGCAACCGCTCAGCTCTGTGGCCACGGCTTGAATAGCCAGAGACGGTCTGTGGCCCACAGGCTCTCGCTGGACTGTACGAGTTTATGTGAAATAAAGCAGCGGGCATAAGAGCAGATGGCTGGTCTGAAAGTCACGGAACATTCCAAACCCGGCAAGGCCCTGGGCCCCCTCCCCGCTCCAGACAGACGATACCCTCCGTAGCCACAGTCTGGGCCCTGGTGACTCCTTCACGAAGGCCAGTGCTCCCACCGTGGGCGTGTCTGTGCTTTCTAATGTTTGCCCCTGGGGTGGTGGCTGCCTCCCCAACCTTCCCCCTGATGACTGGGGGCCATGCACCCCTCTGCAGCCCGACCTGCCCCCCGTGTGAGTTCCCATCCACGCTCTGCGCACGCGGCTGCGGCTGCTGGCTGGGTCTAGACAGCCAGACCCTCTGCCCCACCAGTGCCCCATCTGGACCTCCGTCCACGGGCCCTTCGTGCCTGCACCATCCTCACTGTGTGTACTCAAAGCCACCAGTGTGGCCCAAGTCACTGAAAACATACAGATCCCTGGGCTGTAAGCGCAAGTCTAGCAGATGATGTGCCCCTACCAGAACTCTAGTCCTGGGGGATGGGGGACGGGGGGGCAGGGGGTGGAGGAGGAGGCGACTGGAGCAGGGGGTGCCCGGAAGACCCAACTCAGACCTCGGAGTCCGGCCCCTGTTCCTCCAGTGTCCCCAGACGCCACTGGCCACGCACTGGCCATGCAAACCACGGCATCTCCAGTGCCTCTAGAGGGACCTCGTCTAACCCGACGTGTGCTCATAGGGCCACACCCGAACCCCTGAGACGAGCCGGGGGTTGGGATGAGCAGGTGTGCACGCCCGCAGACCTTGTGGTCGTCAGCCAGCTTCTTCCCGGCCCACATCTCCTTCACCATCAGGTGCCACAGGTCACACTCCGTCTTCAGATTAGCCTCAAACACTTCTTTCTTGGACACCATTTTAATTTTTAAAGTGGGTATTCTCAGAAGCAGAAAAGCTACGGTGGTACTTCTCACTTCCTGTGGAGGCAGAAAAAAGAAGAAGCAGGTAGAGAGATGTCCCCTGGTGGGAACTCGGGTCCACAAGGGAAGGTGGCAGAGCGGCAGTCTGGAGATCCTCCTGCCCTGTGCGCACACGCGCCCTGTCCGCACCTGCCTGGGCCCTCAGCAGCGGCCACCCGACCGGGAAGGCAGGCCCAGGACCGAGGGGGCAGAGCTGGGGCTGACTGGGGCACAGGGCAGGGTGCCCCAGGCGGAGCCCAGCCCCGGGCGGGAGGAGAGGGACGGCCCCGGAGAGGGGCATCCGTGTGACCCTGCTGTCAGACACCAGTCCCAGCGACTGGACCCCCGCCCATGTCTGAGAGTTCACAGGCTTTCCTGGCCAACCAAGGCCATGACCTATTGGCACAGCCGCACAAAGGCTCTCGTCCGGTTCAAACAGGGTTCACTCATTCCTGCCTCCCGAAATGCTCCTCTTTCTTTGGAATTCCAGGAGGCAGTCTGTGCAAGCCCGTGTGGGGGGCTGGAGGACGGGGCTGGGGGGGCACCCACAGGCCACCTTCACCGCGGCTGCAGTACCTTCCTGCCTCTCCGTCCCCAGCAGTATTCAGAGCTGGATTAACACATCTAACTCACCTCTCGAAGTTACACATAAGGCTGAAGGGGAGGCCGGAACCGAGTGTCCTCAGGGGGGAAGATGATCACATCTACACTCAAAGGGCCCCTCCCAGCAGCAAACAGCGCGGGCCGGCTGGCTGCACTCTTACCTCTATGTTCCTGAAGGTGGAAATCTCCACGTAGCCCGGTCTCCCTTCCGTCAGGAGGAACAGGCGCTTCTGGGTCATGGCGATCTTACCCACGCCGCGGTTCGTCTTGACAGAGCTTGACAGCTTGTACACGCACTCGTTCTTGTCCAGGTGCTCCATCACCGACAGAGGCAGACTGACCTCCTGGGCCTCTGCTTCTGCCTCTTTCCAGCAGTTGTAGAAATCTTTGAATGTTTCTGGATCGATCTGTTTCTCGTGTCCTTGGTTTGGTAGAGAAGACAGATTTCTTAGAGCTACATACACAGCCTGTGCCTGGCAGATGTCTGCCCCCGCAAGACGGGACACTGTCCACAGACGCCAGCAAGGGGCGCCAGCACCCAGGTCTCCCCACCCCAGCTGCCCATGCCCAGCGCGGGCATTCGATCCCGGGGAAGGGGACTGCTGTGTGGCCTGACCCCGGTGGCCACAGTAACTCTTGGGGCATTTTTCACAGTGTCAAAGCCCTGGGGCAGCACTGGACCCAGTGGCAGGCATCCCAGGGCCATGAGGGGAGCTAGTCCTCAGAGGAAACGAATGCTAAACAGACCAGATCCTTGGTGACCCTCCTCCACCACTGGATCAAGCCTTGCCTGAAGCTAGCACTATCTCAGTATTCTTTGGTTATGTGAGCAAATAAGTTATTTGTAACCAAGAAGAACCTGATACAGTAACCTTTCTAAACGCCCAACAGTCATGGGCTCTAGAGTCAAAGAGAGACCCAGGTCTGGAGCCCAGCCGCCCTGGTTAGTGGTGGGACTTCAAGCAAGCTGTGTAAGGGACCTGCCTGCTCATCCCTACAGTGGAAATGGGACCACCCCAGTCCCACTTCACCCGACTGCCAAGAAGTCCGGCCCACTCTGACCCCCACGTTTCCCTGTGTCTGCTGCTGCCTTGGCCGGGTTCTGCCTCTGCTCTCATCCCTCGGTCATGCAGTGGGTCCCCTGCCCCGTCCCATCCTGCACAGGAACGAACACCCGCACAACCTCGCAGCCTGCGGCCCTCAGCACCCGGAATGCCCAAGACTCAAGAAGGCGCTCCCTCTCTCGCGTTCAAACACTTCAGGGCTCCTCGTCTACATCAGCCCCAAATTCCTCCAGGACGGGGCCCCTCTGGCTCTCCACACACCCACATTCCAGTCAGACCAGTATATTCTGAAACAGGCCTACGTCACATGCCTCCGCACACACTGGCCCGGGACGTTTGGGCCAGAGAACTCTTACGCGTTCTATGCAACATCCTGATAAAACCGCAGGGATGACCATCTCACATGCTCCCTTCCCTGCCACGGTGGCTGTCCCAGCTGGGCAGCCGCCAAGCTGCACACACAACTCACTTCCACACCGCTACACACGACACAGGGCCCCTTCGACCCTCCCATACCCTCAGGAGGCCAGTACTGTTGGCAGCCTGTCCACAAATCAGGAAGCCGAGGCACGGGGAGGAAAAGCGTTGCTGGCAGGGCGGGTGGGTGGCCGTGCCATCCTGCCGTGTCCTCCCTGCCCGCCCGCTGGATGCTGGATCTGAAATGGCCAAAAGACACGGAAAAGGTCCAGGGCAGCCACGTCCCCACTCCAGCTCCAGAACGTGGTGTCGGGACGGTCCCTCGGGGACGTGGCTATCACGGCCACCCGTGAGTATGGCCTAACTGAACTGTCCCTGCAGCTGTCAGCAGGCCTTGGCCACCACCCCCTCTGGGACGGCAGTGAAACTGGACAGTGCAAGCCTGCGGACACCACGCGTATCCATGAGCACCACATGTCAACCGCGCACTTGGGGAGGCGCCATGCACCACCACGGCTCCTGCATGCGCCCCTGTAGACAGGTCACATGCACTTGTCCCCAGGTCTGCCCAGAAACGCTGGCTGTTCCCTTGTGTGCCCCATCACCCACACACCCCCCATCTCGCAGCGCGGGCGGCAGTCCGGGCCCCAAGCTCACACACGTGGCCACCTCCCTGCCCTGCGGCCTGTCAGGGGCAGCTAGCGGTCCTGCAGTGTCAACACCAGACTCTGAAATGTCTATTAACATGTATGACGACACGATAGCGACAGGAATCTTCTGTACAGAATCTCAGATGTGTTCTTAGACCACAGCAATTCGTTCTAAGACAGTAGCGCTCGTCTTTGAGCTCACGGAGCTTTTCTGACACGCGGCTGTTAGGCTGAAACGTCCATCTGGTGTTGCCTGTGCTACAGCGGCTCACACGTCCCAGGGTCGGGACCATTAACTCATTTTGTGATGTGAACGGAACCAAAGTGACAACCAGGCCGTCGATGGCCCATCCGCATGGGCCACGTCCGCTGGTCCCCCCCACCGGCATCCTCTGCGTCGCTGCTAGCATGAGTCTTGAAGCTGGACACTGTCCACATGTCCGGCCATTAAACTATGTTTCCCAGGCAGCTACAGGCTGTGGAACACACTTCTGGCCACAGCAGTGCGGACAGACCCTGATCTTCCACTGGGAGAATAGTGCTCCCTGGGGCCATCAGCGTACCATGCCATGAAGCCACAAGGCCACACCAGGAGAGCCTGGTGACATCTAGGATCAGCCGGGCACAGCCTGGACATCTCGTTCCCGAAGAACAGTAACACCAGTGGCCGTACACCACCATATCTCAGGCCTCGCCACTGAACAGGCTGGCCCTGGTGTCCTCGTAGAGGCCACCCAAAGGGAAGGGGCAGGGTCTCCCCTGAGGGCTGCTGAGTCATGGGGGCCCACGCTTCCCCTTCCCGACAGCCCCAAGCACCGCTGCCCAGGTCTCTCTGTGAGCACCTGTCCCCCTCAGACCCAGCTGGCCGAGGCTGCCCACGGGGGCCCTGGATGAGACCAGGGAGATGCTGCTGGGCTGCAGGGGACACAAGGCTCTCCCACGTGGCGCAAGGAAAAGACGAACATCCTAATGTAGAAATGGACAGAAGACACCAGAGCTGCTCCAAGTGTGTGAGCGGACGCTCATCAGACCAGCCGGACATCCAGGACGGCAACATGGGTGTGTCACGGGCCGTGCTGCCCCCGAGGGCAAGGAGGCGATTTGCCGACAGGATGGCGTCCCCCGACCCCGACTGGGCTTCTCAGCACCAGCCCCCGGGAGACCGGGCACAACCACAGACGGAGGCGGGCACGGTGAAACTCACTAGGTCATTGTCTGGGAAAGTAAGAGGCCCGGATGCTGCTGACGGCCGTCAGACAGGTGCGACGTGCCCTGTTCCCGCTATGCCGCCGTGGGCAGGTCCAGTGAATAAGCCGGGCAGTGAGCTGTGACAGCAGAAGGCTGAGTAATGGCGTGATCGCGGACGATGCGGCCGGACGCACACATGTCATTTGAAACCACACGCACACCCACGTACCACGCTCAGTAAGCTCGTAAAGACCTGGTCAAGCTGGGGACACTGGTCCCTTTGTGGGGGTGGCGGTGGGCAGAAAGGTCCCAAATGAGCCAGGCAGCGGCAGTAAATATGGGACAAGGCAGTGTGCCCGTCCGCGCCATCGGGTCGTGTGAAACGTCCCCCCCCGCCCCCCGGGGAGGTGGGATGGCGCAGTGGGCGGGCCCTGGGATCGCAGCGAGCCTGCCGCAGCTTCCGACTCTGCGCGCTCCCCTAGACCCTAGGGCGGCCCCTCACCCCCCGCAGGTCCTGCGATTGCCCTTCAGGTGGAGCCCCCCGCCACGGGCTCGCAGTGGGGCTGGCGGACTTGGCCGCACGAGCTTCCACCCCGCCGTCCGGGCCCCGCGGCCGCTTACCCACGGTGAGCGCCTCAAACAGTCGGTGAATGATGTCCGTGTCCTTCACGATGCCCGACTCCTGGACCCTCCTCACGAAATCGTCCAGCTGCATGTGCGTCTTGGGCAGCTCGAAGTTCTTCACGCGGTCGTCGGGCTTCGTGGCCTCGCCGGCCTTGTCCACCACCTCGCTGATGAGCCGCCGCAGCTCGGGCACCCGCTCGGCCTGGGCGCGCTGGGGGCCCGACAGGGACCGCACCGTCCTCCGCACGAGATCGGCGGGAAAGATCTGGATGTCTGTCTTGTAGAGACTCTGGAAGTCCAGCAGGGCGTCCAGCAGCTGCCCGTGCATCAGGTGCACCGCCCCGCGGAGGTAGAAGTACCGGGCCAGGAGCACGGAGCTGTCGGGGGCCAGGAGGCTCATGGCCTTGGTGAGCTGGGCGACGCAGTCGGCGTAGTAGGCCTGCACGCACTGGCTCACCAGCGGGAAGTGGATCTCCGGGATCTTGAACATGTACGTCGGCTTCGGACTCACATTCAGAGCTAGAGCCGAGAGGAGACACGCGCACCATCAGCAGCTGCGAGGACAGACCCGGGTCCCCGTCACCTTGCCTGCGTCAACATTTCTGGGCCCTGGGTGCCGTGCAAGCGAGAACCTTTGTGCCTCTTCCAGAAAGCTCCACGTGCCCCCGAGCTGAATGCCCCCCCACCGCTTCTATGGCACCCTGAGAGTTCAGAATGATCTTATTTGCTAGGACACTAGCACTAAATGGAAGCACCTGGTAGTGAGTCTTCGGGGGAGGGTCATGCTGACGACACAAGCACGATACGCCCCTGGGCAGCTCCAAGCCCCAGAAACTGCTGGTTTCGTCCAGCTGCACGGCCGCTCTGTGAGAAGGCCATTGCCATCAACCCCATCGTACAGACGTGCAAACTGAGGCTTCACATGTCCCAGGGGCCCAGAGCCCCCCGGGGCCCAGAGCCAACCTCACCCAGGTGTGTCTCCCACTAATTCCTTCCACAAATGTCACTGAAGGGCCTCTCCGGTGGCACCAGGGGACCAGGACCAGGCAGTCGTGTGGGTAGGCCCTTCAACCCAGGGAGACAGAGTCTCAGCTGTGAAACTCAGAGGAGAGGAAGGCCCCTGGGGTGGGGGGAGCTCCAGGTGAAGGTTCAGAGGACGGAGAGGGCAGAGCACCTTCCCACAGTGAAGTGAGCACAGCCGGGGGTGAAAAACATCCCTGGGTTTGACAAAAGAGGAATTACAGGCCCAGAGAGGGGAAGCCAGCTGCCTAGACTCACACAATGAGGAAGACACCGCAAAAAGAGACCCAGCAGTGCCTTCGGGACGCCTGCTCTGTCATGGAGGGCTTTTCTCTTGGACACACGGCCCCCACTGTGGCTGGCCGGGTGCTCCCCTCCCCTCCCGCTCTGCTGTGTGCGGTCACCAGGGGGCAGCACCGGGTACCGGTGGCCTCAGCCTAAGGCAGCGGCCACGGGACCTCCCCAGGCCCGCAGCTCACGGTGTTTTATCCGGACACAGACACGCATGTACGTGAGGGACACTGAAACCGTGCAGAGCCGCTAGCTATGGCACGTGACTGGTGGGTGGAAAATACGGGTAAGAAAGCATATCCTGTAACGAACAAGTTTGCAAGATAAACACTCGAGAAATATTTCAAACACTTAAGCCACTAAAACAAGAACAACACCCGCATTCCCCTGCACTGAGACAGAGCCCGGCTGCAGTCAGCGACTCGCCGGCGGCGGGAGACACGTGAGGACGGGGCCGGTTTATCACCTATGCTGCCGGTTCCGCAGCCCGTGGTGTCCACTTTGCGAAGCGACGCGTTCCGGGCGGGCACCTCGGGAACCGCGATGTCCTGCAGGTTGGGCATGCTGACCACCATCCGCCTGTGGGCGATGTGCGGGGGCGAGAATTTCCGTGAGGTCATCTTCTCGATGGTGGGTCTTCTTGGGCTTACCAGCATCCCGTTTAATCTGGGGTCAGAAGAAAGCAACACCTTGTAGATACAAGCACGGCCGCAGAACACGTCTCAGCACCCAAGCCTCTTCTCCACGCGACACCCGCTGCCCGCTCTTCCCACACGCGAGCGGGACACAGAGCGGGAGCACCACATCTGTCTCCCCCCGTGCGGCCAGCGGCTGGAGGACAGACTGTCCCCTGGAAGGGACACAGATAAACGAAGTCTGTCAGGAACCGTGTGGGAAGAGCTGGAACAGCATGGGGCAGCGCCGACGCGGCAGGAGAGGGAAGGCCGACGGCAGGGCGTGCACACTGCGCTCGGGGTCCCCCCCAGACAGAAGCTCGTGGGGACGCGCCCCACGTGTTATATGTTTCTGAATGTGAGATTTTCTGGTCAAAGTGTCATTCATCCCCCGAATGAACCCATGCTGCTCAAGCGTCTGGTCCCGAGTCATGCGCGCAGCCAGCGGCACCTGTCGTCTTCGGACTGCGTGTGGAGGTCCATCTGGGCGAAGGCGTCCATCCTTCTGCTGAGCCGGGCTTTAAGGAAAGAGTGAAACATGTAGGTATCCAACACCTGAAACAGACCACGGAAGGCCACTTACCGCCATGCTCTTGGCCTTCGCCGAGCCGTCCAAGCGGCCACCCGGCCCCTTCCCCGTCAGCCGCGGCCTCTCCCCAGCCCCTGGCTCCTCAGACACAAGGTCCTAAGCAGGCGTCTGTCCCCACTGATCGCACCCGGCAGTGCTGGCCTCCAGGTCCTCCCCAGGCCACTGCCACGGGCCGCCATTCCGTGTCTGAAAAGTCACCAAACTTTCAGAAGTTCAACCGCTTCCCCCCATGACAGCAAGAGCCATAGTGCCAGTGCCCTGTGGCCTCTGACTCCAGATCTCGGGGACCAGAGCCTCCTCCTCACAGCAAGCGCCTGTGGCTCCCATGACCTGGCCCTGGTCTCTCACTGGACAAGGCGACCCTCCAGCAGCCAGGGCTTGTCCCCACCTTGTCCCCACACTGCTCCCTGCTGTGGGCCAGCCGCCTGCAGGGAACAAGGCCCAGGCCCACAGGCCATGGCTCCGCTGGGTGACAGGAGGGCTTCAGGGGCACAGGGCCCATGAGGAAAGTGTTGGAAACCCCATGTGCAAAACACCCGCAGATGAATGACGGCAGGAGTGGGCGGGACGGGATGGGAGGCGGCAGCCATGGCTCACGGGGACCGCTAGAGAACTCCCCACGAGCCAACAGACCAGGGAGCTCTGCCCAGGCGCCGGTCACAGCTGTGACCCGACTGCGAGCAGGGCTCCCGCCTTTGCTCTGGCCCTGCGAGCATCCCTGTGGCTTCTCCCTGTGCTTGTCTGTGGCGCCTTTCATGGCAGGGTCCCTTGTGGGCAGCATCTCATGGGCCCACAGGCCAGGCTCTACGCCCTGGGCAGTATGCATGGAGGGAGCGGACAGCCGGGGTGCCCATGAATGGGGGAAGCATGTCTGTCAAGCAAACGTCAGAGCAGACGTGAGGGCGTGGGCAATGCCCAGAGAGAGGCAGAGGCTGCCGGCCAGCCCACATGAATGACCTTGTGTGGACCTCAGTCAGGAGAGGAGCCGCAGCACAGGAGCTCAGACACCCCTCAGGTCATCAGCTGGACGGGGCACCATGGAGGGCAGCAGCCCAGAGACCCGCCTGGAGCTCAAGACTGAGGCAGCTCTGCAGAGAAAGTTCTGGAAGTCTGCATGGGGGCCCCCTAACCCAGGCTGGGTGCGGAGGCTCTGCCCTGCAGGGGGAAGCACGTGGAATTAGGGAGAGAGGAACGGGCAGGGAAGAGCAGGGGGAGGCCTGGGAGCTCTCGGTGGCCAGGGCAGCAGCTCCTGCTGGAGGAGGGAGACCAGCCCCCGGGGAAAGGCTGCTCTCGCCCACCCGGAAAGCGTGGGAACAGCCCTAAGATCGGCACCAGCCGCCAGCTCGAAGCCCCAGACACGAATCCTCATAACAGACACGAACAGATGTGTCCCACGGGCTTGTGAGCAGGGGACCGACCCAGCGCCCCCTGCCGTGTCCGACAGCAGGGCCCTGTGGCCGTGCGCCTGCGACAGGAACCATCTGGGCCGCTGGAGCCGTCTCCATCTGGGCCGAGGGGCGGCTCCCGGGCACACGTGTCTGTCAACATGTCCCAGCCGCTACACATATCATGGGTGCATTTCCTAATGGGGAACTACACGTTGCAGAGCACGTCAAGAAACTGAGATGGAGGGGGCGGCTGGGGGCTCAGTGGGTTAGGCCTCGGCCTTCGGCTCAGGTCATGATCCCAGGGTCCTGGGATTGAGCCCCGCATCGGCCCCTCTGCTCAACGGGGAGCCTGCTTCTCCCTCTCTCTCTGTCTGTCTCTCTGCCTACTTGTGATCTCTGTCAAACAGATAAATAAATAAAATCTTTAAAAAAAAAAAAAGGAAAAAACTGAGATGGGGCCAGAGGGTCCAAAGGAACCAAGCAAGCTGGAACGAACTTTCTGGAAACACTAACACGCTGAGAGAGCAACCCCACACGGCGCCGGGAACCCAGACCGGGCGTGGGACAGGACGCGCGAGTGCGCCCCAGCCCCGCCCGCTCCTCACCTGCCGGTAGAACCGCTGGTCGCCCGGAGCCCTGGTTTTGAGAAACTCCTCGCTGTTGAACACCCTGTGCTCGTAATTCAGGTGGTTCTTCACGTCCCTGACAACGAGAGAGAGACGGTCTAAGTGTGGAAGCATCCTTAAATACGGGAGACAGCCATGGCGATTCGGCAACACGGAAAGGACCAAAAGGACACGGTTTGCAAGCCCAGTCCCACGTCCCCGGGAGGGCTGGGTTGGGGCGTGCTCTCTCCTCCAGCTGCTTTGGGACAAGCACGGCTTCCCCTCCCCGGGGACCGTCACCGCCCTCTTCCCCTTCCAGCCCCTCCTTCGTCCTGCAGATGACAAAGAGGACACGAGGGGGCGACCCGGGACAGGCCGACCCTGGGCGCGAACACGTATGATCTGCCGTGGCTAAGTACAGTCTGCACTGGGGTCAGCGAGCCCACGGGCCACATTCCCTGTCAGCTGAGAACCAGCCGCCGAATGACAAAGGCTCCGTCCGGGCCCTGCAGGGCGGCAGCACTGGCGGGAGTGAAGACAGAGGGAGGATGACGGGGACAGATCCTGAGTGCCGCCGCCCGCTGGGGGGCCGAGGGGGCCAGCTTCCTTCCCGCAGTGACCCGATGTCCCCACTCCGGGCCGGCCCCGAGCCGCAGCCGGCATGAGCCCCCACCGGCGGCCTGGGCCCAGAAGGGCGAGGACCTCAGCTGCGTCCGCCCGGGGCGGCAGGGAGGGTCCCGGTACCTGAAGACGCCCACGAGCAGCTGCAGGGCCGCGTGCTGCACCTGGCGGTTGAGGCTCCGCTGCCAGGCCCGACGGCGCGCGCGCCCCTCGTTCAGGTCCGTGCTGGCGCCCAGGTGCGCGAGGTCCAGCTCGTGGTGCAGCCGCAGGCTCTGGATCCTGGGAAGGACAGTGGGACGCTGAGCACCGCACACTGGGACCGCGCTCCTGGGCGGGGAGAACGCGCTCCCAGGGGCACCAACACTCCGGGTGCTGGGAAGGCGCGTTGGGAACTTCTACACCGGGATGGCAAACACCTGTCCCCGGAGCGTCCGGTCCCTGCTCCACACGAACAGCTCATCCGTGCCGAGCCCGCGGGGGCCTCCGCCGTGGCCGCTCCCGTTTCCACCAGAGCCGGATCTGTCCCTGCCCGGCTCCACCCCGCGACAGCACGCACCCCGCACCCCGCACCCCGGGAAGGACAAAGGGCTTCCAGCACAGGCTGCCTCCCTGCCGGGGCTGCCCACCACCGTGCCCTATCTGGGAGGACCGGATGGACCCAAGGGCCTGTGTGTCACAGCTCACGGCCGCCCACTCTCCAGACACCCAGCACTGGTATCCGGCCACCCCGGGTTCCCCGGGCTCCCCAGCCTCCCCAGCACGATCAAGGCTGCAGCTCTGGAAACCATCCAGCAAGCGTCCGGGGTTACTGCAGAAGACACACACCCAATGCCCTTGAGTCCAACCTGTGTTTCCTGAGCGCCCCCAAATGCCAGGTGCCACCTGGGCATGGGCTGCGTGGGGACCACAGACAAAGCTGCAGGGTGGGGCTTACATTCAAGGGGGAAGAAAGAGAAAAGAACAGAGGAGTACACCCCAAATAGGAGCTCAAGGCGGGGGAGGGGAGGATCGGAGACCAGGACAGCCGGAAAAGAGCCCGCTGGTGGCTGGAGGGGGCCTCTCGAGGACCCTAGTCCTGAAAGGTGAGACGCCAGACAGACGGGATGGCCCTGAGCAGGCAGGGAGCGGCCGTGGGGGGGGGGGGGGGGGGGAGGCGGGCTGAGACCAGGTCCGAGTAGCTGGCAGGGCTAGGGCGGGTTGAGGAGCACTCTAGATTCACCCCTGCGTGTGACAAGAAGCTGTTGCTGGGGATGGTGTCCCAGCCCCGCTGACCCCAGCGGACCCGGTCAGGTACCCCCTACTCAGAAGGAACACGAGCTGGCCGTGCACTGGCAGCACAGGGGCGCGGCGGGGAGGGAATCCACACAGAGTCGTGGTGCTGCCTGTGGCCGGGGCCTCCCCGCTGCGTGCTGTGTGCAGGGACAACCCCTCCGCTGGAGGAGAAGGCTGGCCCTCCTACCTGGACGCTCTGCAACACTCTGCCCCAGAGAGCTGGGGCCCCTATCCTGCGCCGGGGAGGTCGGGGGCAGGGAGGACACCGTGAACACAGATGCAGGTGAGGAAGAGGAAGATGGGGGACAGAGAGGGTGAGGAGGAGCGGGGCTCTCGGGGAAGGGTGCTGCTTCCTGTCCCGCTCCACCAAAGGCCCTGTGTGGACACCCCAGCACCCCAGGACCTCAGGGATACTGACCACCGTCGCCTGGAGCGGCCTCGGAGCCTTCCCGAGGCGCCACGACCGCACCCGGGTTAGCTCACGTGGCTGAGGCTGTAGGAGGCACGTCCCACCAGGTGCGGGTCCAGCCAAGCACAGACACAAGCCACCGGGTCTGTCCTCGAATCGGACACCACCACACGGACGAGCACAGGGCCCCCATCCCACGGGGGACGTGCCACCAAAACGCACGCTTGAGAACCACCGGACACCAGGCCCCGCAGCGCCAAATCGTCAGACTCCCAGAGTCGGGGGAAGGCGGCTTCGGCTCACCAAAACGTGAACGGTTACAAATGTCGGCTTCCCCTTGCAGGCTCACACCGGAGACACTCCGCCAGGACACCCTGCTCCACTCCCCTGCACACACCCAGGGGCAGCCAGATGCGGCCCCCCACCCGGGGACTCGTCCTGGCAGACGAATGACAGCTCCTTCCCCGCCCCAGAAGCAGCTCCAGCAAGAAAGTCCTCGAGCCCCACACGACACAGGCCAGAGCCTAACCTGGCACTGCCAGGAAGAGGCCGCGGCTGCCCGATATGGGCCAAGGCGGTAAGAGCACTGATGGGGGTTGACATTAGTCAACCTGACCCTGAACCCAGACAGGATGACGTCTCGCTCACTTGGGTGAGGCGCCCACCTCTGCGCTGTATGGCGTGGTGGCAGCACACAGATCCTGCCCCGTGGGGGCATCATGTGGGTCTGTATACACGTGGCGGGGGGCGAGGGAAGGGAGGGAAGTAGGGAGGGGGAGGGGAGGGAAGAGGGAGGAGGGAGGGGCTAGGGGAAGAGGAGAAGGGGAGGAGGGAGGAGGGAGGGGAGGGAGGAGTAGAAGAGGGAAGGAGGGAGGGGGAGGGGAGGGAAGAGGGAGGAGGGAGGGCCTAGGGGAAGAGGAGAAGGGAAGAAGGGAGGAGGGAGGGGAGGGAGGAGTAGAAGAGGGAAGGAGGGAGGGGAAGGGAACCTCAAAAGTCACAGGCAGACCACAGGGCAGAGAGGGTGGGAGGTCTCCGGGGGACGGGACCATCACCTGACTCAGTGGGGCCATAACTGGTATCTAGACAAGTTCAGAACAAAGACTAATGACTTCCACCTTAAAACATTCACAAATAACTTCCAAACGCTAAAGACAAAAAGCGTGGCTCTGGAAGGTAAGACGGGAAAGACACTCGCAGCCCACAAGCGCAGAAGTGAACAGAGCCGTCCGGGCGCACTCGACCCCCACCTTTACCTCTGAATAAACGTGTGCGCCGCCAGCAGGGGGATGTCAGGGACATCGACCTCCCGGTCATCAGAACACGTGACGCTCCCATTATCCATATTTATCAGAATTAGACCATCAGCTTCCTGCAAGTTTGAGAAAGATCGATTAAGATTCTGCATTTGCAGACGCCTTTGAAAACACAAAAACACACTTTGCATTGCCTACGGCGGCGTCACCGCTGATGAAATCACACACTGCGCCTTCTACTGTCCCACCAAGGAACGCAGGCTTGCCATGAGTCACGTCCACAAGCTAGACTGGATGGAACCCGCCCCAGTCGGAGTCAGGATTCCGGACGGGTCTCTGGCTTTCCCCGGCCCGGGTACAAACACTGCCGGCCACTTCAGGGAGCCTGGAGAGAACATTCCAGGGCTGGGGGTGGGCCGGGCCCCGGGCTCAAGGAGCACACCCTTAGGATTCCTGCACTGTGTACCGGGTTCCTTGTCAAGCCTAATGCGGGACGAGATACACAGACACTGAGTCCCACTCTGGAGCCCGGCGCCCAGCAGCCCCTGGGCGCTCTGACGGCCCCGCTCTGAATGCGTGTCCAGGCAGCACAGGAACCGAGCATACGTCGTCTTCCGGCCCAAACACACGGCTGACAGGCAAGGTGGGCCGTGAGGCCCCTTGTGAACATTCTCGCACACGCGTGCCGCACGACGGCATCTGAGTCCCCGGCCCCACGGAGGAAAACGTCCAAACCCAACACGCTCTCCAGCCTGTGCCTATCCTGAAATCTTCCAGAACACGCAAGTCCCTGAGTGGGCCTCCTTCCGGACTGCGGATGCGAGCTGCCGGATGGACGTGCCCGTGAAGGTTCCTGGGGGAACGGCCTGAAACAAGGTGGTTTTTTCCCTAATGTCTAAAAAAAGACACACATTTTCAACTTGAGAGCACAGCCTTATTTCTTCCTCATTTGCAGGCAGACTGGGAGACGTTTTCCATTCCTTCTACGAGGGCCTGAATGGCCTTTCCACAAAGTCTGTCACTTGGTGAGTCACTGGCTTTGGCAAGAACGTGGCAAGAACCCGGCTCCTCCCCAGGAGCGGCCAGTCTCCACAGGGCCCTGAGGACCTTCCCGGGATTTGCTCTGAAACGCTCCAGGCTCCACGTGACAGCGGGGCGGCAGCGGGTGAGCGCTGAGGACGGGAAGGAAGGCACGTGCGAAGGTGCTCCGGTGTTAGTCGCCGGGGAAACGCACACCAGATCCACAGTGAGACGCCACGTCCCCCTCGCCAGGACGGCCAGGAGGACAGGAACGCACAGCGCGGGGTGGGGGAGGGGGTGGAGAAGGTGCTGGATGGTGAGCGGCTGCCGCCCACGGTAGGCGACAGCACAGGTCCGCACGGGAGCTCGCACGCACAGGACGGCTTGCAGCTGCGCCGGTCACGACAGTCTAAAGTCGAAACAATTCTAATGTCCGTCGACAGATGACGGACAAAGAAACTGTGGCACGTTGGCATGACGTGATCTGATTCAGCAGCGAGAACCACGGCTACGTGGATGGGCGGCGTGGACAAACCTAGAAAACTCTGTGCTGAGCGAAGGCAGCCTCTCAAGGCCAGCCACGGCCCTAAAACCACACGTGTGGGACGGGCAAATCCACGGAGACACGCGTAGGTGGGGGCGGCCGGAGGACCATGTGGGGTGATGCGAAGCATATGGGTCTTCTCGATGGGGCCAAAAACATCCAAAATCCGTCAGCACAACTCTGCCAAGCTACTAAGAGCCTCTGACTTGCACATTTTCCTCAGGCAAACTTTGTGGTATTTTATGTGAATAAAGGTGTTTTCGAAAGCCAAACCCGCTCTGCCTGACATCACAGCATCACAAATCCATAGGAGCTCACCATCTAAATATACGTTATTAGGCACTTACTGTATGCCAAGTGCTTCTGGCTCCTTCGACCTCAGCCATGACAGCGAGGCCGGCACAGTTACTGCTGTTACAGGAGTTTTGATCCCTCCGAGCCTGGGTTCTTGGTCACACACTTCGAGGAATGAAGAGGGAGACCACACGAAGAGGGGCGGGCAGTGGGGCCAGGTTTCTCGAGTGATGGTGCAAAGCTCCCGGAGAGGCGCCTGGGGGGCTCAGTGGGTTAAGCCTCTGTCTTCGGCTCAGGTCATGATCTCAGGGTCCTGGGATCGAGCCCCACATTGGGCTCTCAGCTCAGCAGGGAGCCTGTTTCCTCCTCTCTCTCTGCCTGCCTCTCTGCCTGCTTGTGATCTCTGTTTGTCAAATAAATAAATAAAATCTTAAAAAAAAAAAAAAAGCTCTCTGAGAGCGAGGGGACCCGAGAGGGCTGCCGCTCTGGCATTCAGATTTTAGACTTTTTATAAGCTCTTTTGAGAAACCATCTTGAGGGGTGCCTGGGTGGCTCCGTGGGTTAAAGCCTCTGCCTTTGGCTCAGGTCGTGATCTCAGGGTCCTGGGATCGAGCCCCACGTCGGGCTCTCTGCTCAGCGGGGAGCCTGCTTCCCTCTCTCTCTCTCTCTCTCTCTCTCTCTGCCTGCCTCTCTGCCTACTGTGATCTCTGTCAAAAAAAAAAAAAAAAAAAAGAAACCATCTTGAGCCTCCTGAGCATGGGCACCAGCGAGGGCTCTGACCACACACCCGTCCACCCAGCAGGTTACTGTTCACCTGCTGCTGGTCACATGGGCTGACATCCAGAGACGGTCTCACTTGTGACGGTGACCCGTGTTTCAGGGATAGTGGTGTTGTTTCAGGATGTCTCAAAAACATCACTCCCACGGAGGCTGCTAGACAGGATGCCGCTGTGGTCTCGTCTAAGGTGTCAAGCGGGGTGCCAGTGCGGTTTGGTCTTAGCTGCCCGGCTTTTCTGCTTTCTTGTCGGGGACCCCAGCCCTGACGACCTAAGTGTCCAGTAAGCTCTGCGAGACAACACGGCTGAACGCTCTGGTGCGGGTCTGGTGCGAGTGAAAGGTCACTGCGTGCAGCGAGGCCCACACCCACCGGCACTGTGAGCGACGCGTGGCGTGGACAGGACCTTCCAGCAGGAGGGTCCCCAGCAGTACGGAACCACAGAAGCTCAGCCAAACAGAGAAACACGAGACGGGGGGCGGGGGCGCCGGCCGTGTCAGCGGGTGTGCAGTGGTCCCCGCACGGAGCCCCGTCCAGGAGGACGAGTCATTCAGACTCAAGGAGGCTGAGGCTCAGCAAGGGCTGGCACCTCACTCGAGGCCACAAAAGGAGAAAGCGGCCACAGCCAGGCCAGAGAGCAGGCCCCATCGGCGCTGACGCCCGCGCTCCGCTCGCTGGAGCTGCAGGAAGCCACGGAACCCTGGGAATTTAAGCGGGTGGGCAGGCAACACAGGGTCCCAGCGCCCAGGACCCTACAGCCTTGGACACGCGCAGAGGCACAGGCAGATGGTGCAACTGGCACCCTGTGTGTATTTGTGGCACCAGGGGCACGAGCCCCAGGGACGGGAGGGACCACCATCTCCCCGTGGCCGGAGCACGTGGCCCTCCCTGCGGGACCCTTTTGGAGCCACTTCTCCCGGTCCCCGCAGGGGTCACAAGGATCTGACATTCACCAGTGAACGGTCGAGGTCTAACCTTGCTGACTTCGTCAAAGTGGTCGAGGTGGCAGCCCATGAGGAAGGACGTTGGCGCCATGACGAAGTCCAGCATCTGGCGCGACAGGACGGGCACGAACGTGTGCTGCCACTGCAACGGGTGCAGGTAGGCCAGGAAGCACTCGGCCACCAGCGGCAGCAGAGCCCAGCTGGAGGAGAAGAACACGATCCGCTGCTCCGTGAGGAGGCACGTCAGGATCTGGGGAAACCGACAACACCGTGTGCACGCCTGCGACCATGCTCCGAGCACTGAGCACGCGTGTGAAGCCAGTTCTCACCCGGTTTCCCAGCTCCATGTGCCGAGACGAAAGCCCCTTTCACCCCCCAAAAAGCACTACTTGTCAATGCCGTGCACTGTCCTGAATGGCTGCTTGAAGCCAAAAAGCAGCTATCCCCAGTGCGTGGTGGAACATTCCAGAACGTTCTGGAATGTTCTGGAACACACGTGCCCTGGAATCGCCCTCCAGATGACAGGTGAGATGCCCACTAAGCCAACCAACACACTGTCCCAGGTCCGGAGGGACACATACCTGCAGCACCTTCTCGGGCCTGAAACACAGCAACGGCAAGTGAAGGTCCACGTCGATGACCGGGCTCTCGGGGTCCGCACGGGAGGGAAACACGATCTGCAGCGGCTTCATGTTAAACATCTGTGATGACCAAGTTCCGTAATTAGTTTACAGCCGCTCCTAGGAGAGACCGAGAGACACCGAGACTCTCCGTTTAGGCGCCAAAGGCGTCTGAGTTAGGATACGTGCTGGAAGACTCACACTGTCACCGTGTGTGTCCCAGAACCAAACAGTCTAGACACGCACAACTGCAGAGAGAGGCTCACACGCGGATCCAGTACTGAAGATCTCCTTCAGCCAGTCTTGCCTACGCTCCTAACTCATTAGCAACCTGCCCATCGGTGAAGAGTGACTGACGCCTGGACGTGTGTTCCAGTCAGCACAGGCTCTAACTCAAGCACGGCCAGGTTCATCTTGGCCAGAACGCTCACTGCACGTTACAAATTCTCTTAGTATTTTCAACGTAACTGTCAAAGCCTTAAAGACATGCACTTCAAGCAATCGCAGAGAAGACTTTATTTTTCCAAGTGATAATATTTCAAAATAACACTTCAATTCCCATTTGATATCTGCAAAATGCCCTCTCTGTGTTAAAGGACACAGTGGACGGAGGAGGACGTTAGAGGCCCCTCCGCCAAGGGGCCTTCCAGCTTGATGGCAAGTTCATTCCTGACCATGGATGTCAGCCTTGTGGAGGGTCCCAGCAGCAGCCCCGGAGCTGGGGAGGAGCAGAACTGAGTGTGAGCAGTGCCGGGCTGAAAACACCGGGAGGAGATTAGAATCTGAGGACAGAGAAGGTCCCGCCGGGGAAAGCATGGAAGGAGGACACACGAGAGACACGGAGAGACGCAGAGCCCTCGCTAGAGAAGGTTCCAGAACGAATGGTCACCATCCACACCTCCTCCCGCTCGTGTCACCACTGCTCTGTGTGACTGCTTGTGCAGAGGACAAGGACAGACCACTTTCTGCAAGTGCCCCCTGACGGCAGCGTCTTGTCACCCACTGGTTGTGGCAGCAGGACGCGTCAGAAGCAAGGCGGGTGCGCCTGTGTGGACGGTAGCGAAACAAGGAGGAGCAGAGTTACACGCTCCCAGGGGCGAGGAACTGGGGAAAATGGTGAAGCGTATGTGGAAAACTCCCCTCAATATTTCAAAAAAAACAAACATGTCGACCGGCTTCCCAACTACAGATAAAAACTAAATACAAACGCCAATCATTCTTACCAGGGACGCCAGCGACCTCGCCGCGTGTGAGACCCACACCCTCTGAGCTGGGCTCTGGGGCCCCCCACCTCACAGGGGAAGAGACTGAGGGAGAGACATTTCAGAGAGACGCTCCCCACGCTTCGCTTGCCTGCAGCTCCGCACACACACGGGCTCCCCACCGAGAGCGACACAGGAAGCGAGTCAGGTACGGTGAGAAGGGAAAGGCACGTTTCGCGTGCACACCCAGTAACTTGGCCCGAGCTCTGAAAGCCCGCGAGGTCAGAGCCACTGGTGGGCAGAGAAGCCGCAGAGCGAGCCAGGGCCGTGGGGTGTCCTTCCCGCCCTCGGGCCAGTGGTCCAGGCGCCACCTGCGAACGGGCGCCGCGCCAGGCCGGGCTGAGGCTGGGCGCCGCCTCTTCCGACCCGGACCGGAGATGACCCCACACTTGACTCACAGGAACTGCAGCTCCTGACCTCCAGCTACACGGCCTCGCCACCGAAGTTTGTTTGCAGTGGGCTCTGGAAATTCCTGAACGGGCTCCTGGGTCAGAGGAGAACCTTGGCCTCACGTGTCTCAGAAACAAGGAACAGCCACGGTGGTTCAACACCCCCGAAGATGGGTCAGGGCCCCGTCTCAGCCTCAGAGCCGGTGAGGCCACAAGGGGAGGGTCACAGCAGCAGGCCTGAGCCGGGCTCAGCTCGTTCAGACAGACGCGCAAGAAGCGAGAGGCAGGCCCCGCTCTGAGAACACGACAGGCTAACACTAAAACACAACCCATCTGTTCTTTCTTCTGCTCCACAACTGTGGGAGCAGTAAGGGCAGGGCGGGTGTGTAACAGTGCCACACATGCAGCTCGGCAGGGTCCCCTTCCTCACGCAGCTCGGAGGCCAACAGAGAAGAGGGACGTGGAGCAAACACGTGCGTGAGCCCCAACTGCAGACAGGGCTGGGCTCCGCGGGAAGGGGGCGGGGCATGGAGATGGGGTGGGAGGTCACAGAGGCTGTCACGAAGAACCTGACTTCCAGGAACAGCATGTGCAAGGGCCCTGGGGCAGCACCCATGAGGGACGGAGGGACACCCAGTGTGGCTGGACAACAGTGGGCAAGGGGGTGAGGACACAGACAGAGGAGGACAGTGATGACACAGGGGCCAGAGAGGTAGAACTGGCTGTAGGTACACAGCAAGAAGCCATTTGGGGTTTTAAGCATAAAAGGAGAGTCCAACGGAGAGATGTTAACAGTCTCTGCAGCCACTGTGCGAAGCATGAACTGAACGAAGGGTGAAGAATGGACGTGGACCGACCTGCGGCCCCCCGGGTCACACAGATGGAGAAGCCTGTGGCCCTGCACTGGCGGGGGGGGGGGGTTGGCCAACCAGAGGCAAACGCCAGGGGCTGGCCCGTCAGGGGTGAGCGATGGAGGGAACGCAGGGGTGAAGAGAAGAGGCAAGAGAAGAGGCATCCAGAACGACTCCCAGGAAGCTTTCTACGAGGTAGCGAAAGTCGGAGAACCACGTATGACTCAATCCAAGATTCCGAGGGGCCAAGATTGGTACGGGTTCGAGCCTCACTCATGCTTGAAGGCAGAACCTAATACAGACGGCCAACCCTCAGCCTGTCCTGAACTTGGTCTTGTTCCCTGCTTCGCTGGTCCTCAGGGAACACTTGTTAAGTGAATTGAGCAAGAAGGGAAACCCTGATGACTTCACTGAACCATAAAAAAATACCAATTATCCACATAATAAAGATGAGGGCCTTGCACAAAACACGTCCCCCAAAAATGTCCCTACATAGGATTCTGGGAGTGGAACCAAGGTACACAGGCAACCTGCTCTGTCTCTGGGCCTGGAAAGCATCAGGCAGGATTCCCCCCGACCCCACACACTGTAGGGTGATACTAAAAATACAATTTAAGTTCATAATCCCATGTCTCCTGCAAAAGAAAATAAAGCTTTCCAACTGTGAATAACCGTATGTAGGGAACGGAGATCTCCCTGTCTCATCTCCCAGAAGGGACTGAGCAGAACAGGGTCGACATTTACAATCTGCGTCGAGACACTAATTTGGTGGGCGCCTCTCGGAGAACGAGGAAGCACCTGGTGGTTGCATCAGTCTGGAAACTGCTGAGCCAGACAGGTGTCATCACAGCCCAGCTGTCTGGCCCGTTACTCAGCAAAGGGGGAACGTGGGCTGTCTTTGTCCACAGCTCTCCTTAGCCCAAAACCCTCACGTAGAGCCAACCACGTTTCAGGACGAGCACGCCAGGGAAACCCAGATCCCCGGGACGCTTGGCCAGTCATTCAACAACACAGTGGCACTGGGAAAAACCAAAAAATAAGCCGGGTACTTTTCGTGAATCACCGTGGACAGGAGAAAACATGAGTCAATGTCATACCCAATATCCCAGACAAATAAACCAAAGGGAAATTTGTAATTTAAGTAAATTCTGTATGTTTTCTGCAAGTAATGCACCTGTGTGTTAAGCACTAAGGGGGCCATCACCAGCTCCACACCATGTATCGTGGGCCACCGGGCAAACTCATCTTTAGAAACTGTGTAATCAGATGATTCTGTAAGGAACCCAAGAAGCCTAATTTAAACACACCAGAACGTAAGAAATAGTTTAAAACATTAAAACCACCGTCGTCATATGACTTGAGCTATTCGCAAAGAAAAGACAAAATTCCAGATTTAATTACCAAATGAAGGGGTCCAGGCGGCGGGCTAGGTATTAAAGACAGTTTTGCAGCAAAATCTTTTATGTGATTGTCAACTTCAAAATCTTTACAGAGCTTCAGATGAGTCAATAAACTAAAAGAAAAAAAAATCAAATCACAAAATAAGTATGAGCCTCCAATTTCATCAGAGCATTTCTAATCTGTGCTCATGTGTCTGCCAGCAGCTCTGGGGCCGTCGGGCAATGGGGGACAACCCTGGACATGAGACGGCAGGGCATGGTCGCCCAGGGTCAGGGAGGGGGACCTGCCTGCAGAGGGGGTACAGGGAGAGTGGGGTGTTGGGGGGTGGGGTCCGGCCATGTTCTGCTTCTTGCTGTGGGTGCTGGTTACGCAGCAGGAATTTGTGCAATTTTCTGCCTGGGTCCTATTTCAGCAGCGAGTAAACATCTCAAAAGCAAGTGCTTGACCATGTTTGTTTCCCAAACGCATTCTAACTTTTGAAGTATGGTTGGCCCTTGACCAATGTGAGGGGTTAAGGGCACCCACCCCCCCCCACGCCGCTGAAAACCTGCGTAGAACTTCTCACCCCATCGAAAAGCTGAACTACTAATGGCTCACTGCTGACCAGAAGCCTGACCCCTGACCCAGCCAATGAACAGGCGGTCGTGTATTATATGCATTATATGCTGTGTTCTTACAGTAAAGTCAGCTGCAGAAAAGAAAACGATTTTAAGAAAATTTTAAGGAACAGAAAATACATTTACAGGGCTGTACTATATTTGTCAAAAAAAAATCCGGTGTATGCGCACGCACACAGTTCAAGCCGTGTTGTTCAAGGCAGCGCGGTCACTGACCAAATCGCACAGTGGACCAGCAGGTGCCTGGGGGCAGAGCGGCTGGGAAGCGACCACGGGGCATGAGGGGACTTTGGTGCGGGGTGGAAATGTTCTCTGTGTTAACGGCGGTAGTGGTGACACAGTGTCTACACTTGGAAAATTTCAGCCAACTGTGCTGGCGAACACCCTGCCTTGGTGCCCTGGGCCGGACCCCAGCCTCGCCCCCCACGCATGCCCACAAGCCACGTGCTAATGCTCTTCCTTTAAGTAACAAATCATAGCTCTTCCTGGAGTCAGTGTCAGGATTTGGAGATAATTCAATAGTCCTTCTGTATGTTATTTATCGTAAAAGAATAGTATTGATTTAAAAAAAAAAATCCAGGGGCGCCTGGGTGGCTCAGTGGGTTAAGCCGCTGCCTTCGGCTCGGGTCATGATTTCAGGGTCCTGGGATTGAGCCCCACATCGGGCTCTGCTCAGCGGGGAGCCTGCTTCCTCCTCTCTCTCTGTCTGCCTCTCTGCCTGCTTGTGATCTCTCTGTCAAATGAATAAATAAAATCTTTAAAAAAAAAACAAAAACAAAAGAACAAAGACTCCATACTCCAGTTCTGCACACACCGCTAAGCATCCTCTCCCAACGTCTGTCCACAGAGGCACAGTTTACATGCTACCATGATAGCAGAAAAACACTTTAAAAACCTATGAATCTACATTTATAAACCGCCTTTTGGATTTCTGTCATTTGTTTTTTCTGCTTTCTAGTTCCCGTCCCGTGGCAACAACCATGGAGAGAGAGAAAACTTGAGAAGCAGGGAAAGCAAACGCGTTTTTCAAGTTACACACTCATGTGCATGAATGTCTAGCAGGACGGCACTTGCTGCCAGGGGCATGAGAACGACCCCGTGGAGGAACAGGTGCTGTCGTCCTCAGAAGGCGGGCGCTGTGCGGCCCAAACCTGTTCTGTTCGAGGAAGGTGGGATCACCGGCCCCGCCTCCCAGAAGGGGAAACTGCGATGGGCGGACGCGCCCCCCACCCTCTGGAGCTGAAGATGAAGGGTTAACTAAAGAAACGGGGACCCTGTCCTAACTTCTCATCCCATCACTGCCCACGCCATGCCCACGCGCACACACTCAACTCACGCCGCCCCGGCGGGAGACCGAGCGAGCGCTCTGTTCTACGAGGCGTTTCGTGTCGGGCAGTAAGACGCAGGCTAGACCCACGCCCTGTGCGGAGACAAGCCGCACTTCGAAAACTGAAACATGAAGGCGCTGGCACTTGAGCTCCGAAGATCGTGAGCTCGGCCGGGAAGGATTCCTGCTCGTCCCTCCGACCACAGGCAGAGAACCAAAATGACTATCTTTCTAGAAGTCTGTGACTTGCCAGGGGTGACGGGTGGGTCTTACGACACGAAGGCCAGCCTCCGCGGACCGCCCTGTCTTTCACAAAACCGCCGTGAATTCCAAGACTAGAACTTGGAGAGAATGAAAACCAGGCGGCCAGGGCGCGTGTGGCCAGGGGCTGGACCGTGTCTGCGGCCACCGTCGTCCACCGACCACGGGCAATGAGCGCGATGCTCTCCGGAGCCGTCACAACCTCTCTAGGTCCTCAGGCCTCCTACTCGGTGTCGGCATGAATGTAAAGATGCCACCAAGGGAGGTGATTCGTCAACTGCCCGTGAACTGCCAGGCCTGACGGGGACAGCCTCCTGTCTCAGCCAGAAGAGCCATCTCTCATGCACGTCTTTTTGAAAAACCAAATATCAAATCGTCCGCACTAATTACTCCCCACAGCTTGGCTTCGCCCTCCCTTGTCTGGCCGAGCGCCCCACACGTTACCACCTCCAGAAGCCTCTGGGCCTTCACGGAGCCACACCAGAGCCCGCCTGCCACCCACCAGCCCGGGGGACGGCCTCGCAGACACGCGGGCCGTGCGGCTCACCAGGACAGGCAGTCCTTGAGGGCGTTGTAATAGGGCAGCTTGGAGACCACGCACACGGCGAAGGGGACAAAGCAGCCAGCCATGCCCGCCGTCAGCCAGGACGGCTCCCAGTGCGCCTTGCCGTTGTAGAAACACGACTCGTCCTGCAGAGAAAACCACAGGCCCGTGTCACTTCCCGACCTGGCCGCTCCCGGCTTCTATCATGAGCGAGAGGGCAGGGGCCTGGACAGCACCCAGCTCCCCCACCGCCCGGCCCGCCCTCCCTCCGTAGTCCCAGTCAGTGTGGATGGTACCCTCGCCATGTCACTGGGAGCCCCAGTCACAGCAGACAGGCTCCCAGTGTCACTGGGAGTCCCAGTCAGAGAGGACAGGCCCCCTGTGTCACTGGGAGTCCCAGTCCACACAGGACACCCCCCTCCCCGCTCCCGGTGCCTGCTGTCCGCAGTTCATGACATACTGAGGTGGCAGAGGCGGTGAGACCCACCCCGCCTGGGGGGAAGGGACCCACAGTGAGAACAGTGACACAGAACTGAACGCGGGCTCTGCTCTCGAAGGAAAAACGCTGTAGCGCCGAGCGTTTGTGTGTGTGCTGGGGCAGGGGTGAGGGTCTCAGCTGGGGGGTCTCAGCTGGAGAAAGTATCCGGCGCCGGGATTCCAGAGGCACAGACCACCGCGGAGCTTACGAGTGGCATGTCACGGGGGGCCACATTCCGGCCCCCATGGAGGGTAGTTTGGGGTGTCAGTAGAGATGGCGAGTGTGACAACAGCTTCACCTGGGGCTGGTGCGGACGTGAGGGTCTTGCGAGACGGGTGCTGGCAGAGCCCAGCAAGCAGCAGGCGCGTCGTTCGTCTGCCACCGACATCGAACCGACGCCTACTGCCCACACGTCAGAGCGCTGGGGGCCCCGGGCAAGTCACCCCCCACCCCGTGCGACTGCTCACGTCCTCATCTGGAGAGCGGGGTCGGTTCACTGTGGTGTGGATTAAATGAGAGCAGGAGGGTCGTGCCTGGAGCGGGCGGCCGGCACAGGAGGACCACAGCGCCGTCTGCGCTCCGGGAGGGGCCGCGCGCAAGGCGGGGCGTGGGTGGTCCCTGGACCCACGGGGAGGGTGGGGAGGCCGGCACGTAGGGCCCGGGGAACACCCCGAAACCATGCTGGTGCTGAGAGGACAGGCGAGCGGACAGGTGAGCACCCCAAAAGCCAGGCGTAGGGGAAGTCACGGGTAAAGCTGAGGGCAGTGACCTTTTTCAAATGCATAATAAAAATAACATGTACTTCTCATAGCAATCACTTCACAGACGAGCACCTTCCTGAACGACCCAGCCTCCCGTCCTGTGTCCGCTGGAAACACTACCAGGGAGGGGCAAGAACTCAGGCCCTCTCGTCTCCCACCCCTACCTGACCCGGGCAGGCAGGCAGGCGGGCCTGCTGTCAATGTCATGGCTGCAACAGCCCACACACACGGCCATGAGGGGTGGCCTCCCCGTGCTGCCCGCCACCTGCCCCGGGGACGCCCGGTCTAAACACTGAGGTTGTGCACTCAGACCCAGCAGGATGCGGGGCTCCCCCGTGTTTCTGACGCACACCAGGTGTGTCCATGCCACTCCACGGGCAGGAAGGGACAGAGCCCATCGAGTTGTGTCTTGTGCCCCCGACACTTAGGGATAGCTCTCCCACCGCAGCTGCCCCCGCCTCTGACGGCAGAGAGGGGAGGAAAATCCAGGCGGCCACCTCCCCTCAGTGTGGACTCCTGGACTTCCTGGATGAAGCAGTGGGGCCCCTTCTGCTCCCGAAAACCCTCGGACACAGGCAGCGGGTCACGCCGCCTCTTCAGGTGCATGGTGGCCCCCATAAGCTCCCGAGAGGCCGGCCGGGTCACACAAGTGGCCCTGCTGGGCAGGGGAGGCCCAAAGCCGTCACCCTGAGCAAAAGAACCCGAGTGGCCCTCGGTGGTTGCGTGGGAAACCAGCCGCGGCTCACACACACCGGCAGTAGGACTCGGCCGTGAGGACAGAGGCGCTGCGGCCCCAGCATGGACAAACTCTGAACCCGTCCACTGAGCGGGAGCCAGACACAGAGGCCACGTGCAGCCCGAGTCCACCAACACCAGGTGTCCGGAGCAGGCAAACCCGTGGAGGCAGGAGGGGGGCCGAGGGAGGGACTTCCACGGAGACAAACATCTTTTGGGATGAGACGCGGGAGGGGTTCCCAGCAGCAGGAGCGCACTTAGCACCACGGACCCACACCCACTAGAGTGGTCGCGGGGGTGGTGGCTTGGGGTGTGTATTTTGGCAAAAATAAAAACCACCCCGGCCTGACTTCCGAGGGAATTCGTGTCAGTCACATACGCGCAGGGGCCGATAGTACTGGACAACCGCGCCATACGTTCTGTTCCCACAGACGTCGGTCAGCACCAGGAAGTGGACACAGTCCTCCTTCGGCTCCGAGGCCACGTACATACCCCCTGTGGATGAGGAAAGGAGAGGAAATCTCGTCACGACCCCGCAGCAACCACCTCTGAGCCTGGGCTGCCCACGAGCCCACTTCTCGGCCTACAGAGCCTGGCCTCACCCTGCCAGCTGTGGCACCTGGGGGCGGTCGGGCCACTGGCCAGCCACCACCCCCTGTCCCTCCGCAGGGCCCATTTCTCGGCCACCCTCTGTGCTCTGCAAGATCTAGAGAAGGAGCACGAGGACAACCTCAGACAAACCCCTTGGGGTGCGCCTGGGGGAGGCGAACGTGTCTGAGCACAGCGGGCACGGGGCTGTCCTCGCTCTTCCTGGGTTGTAATCCCTGAGACCAGGAGACAGCAGCCATTCCCGACAGAACCTTCCGGACAGGAGATGAAGAAGGGCAAGTCCCTACTCAGTTTTCTACATCAGCCACTCGGCGTTTCTCACAGACCGGGGGAAACAGGACGGCCGCCCACTGCGGGGGCTGTGGGTCCCAGGGGCGCAGAAAACAGGGGCCGGGGAGCCCGGACCAAAGCATGCCCTGGGGGGAGACGCTGCAGGCTCACTCATCCTGATCCACAAGCTGACCTTTGGAAGACAGACCCGCCAATCTAAGGGGAAAATCCCTGGAAAACACATCTCCCGACTGCACTGGCCAACCCCACAGCCCCTCGCCAGGGACTTGTTCTCCGACATGCGGGGCTACACTACATGGACTGCATATCCTTCAGCTCCCAAACCCCCTCGATGAAGATAACTGAGCCCTGCAGTTTGACCTCAAGGGGTCACCAGCCCCATCTGTTGCCCTTTCTTGACTTGGTTTCCAGACGGCACCGTGGGTGTGGCGGAAGGCGGGGCGGGGGATACCTGGGAAGCAGAGCTGCGGCAGGGCGAGCAGGTCCACGCCATCGGGGACACTAATGTCTTCAGGAGGGAGGCCCTTCCAGGGCTCTGTTTTGGGCTTGTCCCTCTTCTTCCTGAAGGAGCGCCTTCTGGCCTTGCTCAGAGTCGCAGAGGGGACGCCGGCCGTCTGACCGTCCTCCTTAGTGACGAAAGGAGGCACAAACACGGACAGGACCTCTGGATCGAGAGGAGAGGGGCCGCCGACCCCCTTCTTGAGGGACACCTGAAGCAGGGACAAATTCGAGTGAGCCACCGGGCGCGGGCCTCACCACCAGCGGCCCAGGACAGGGAGGAGCACGGAAGCTGCTTTCAGGAACCCGTGGGGTCACGCGCTCAGGCGAGTCACTCCACGGCGCGAGGTCTGGCTCTGCGGCTGCCCCTGGGCACACGGCCTGACAGTTCCAAGCCTGGCCGACAGGCAGACCCGAGCTCAAATCCAGCTCTGCTAGGACCGCAGCAGCGAACGCCGCATCCCTGAGCTTCCCACTCCAGGGGGCAGGGTCGCAGGTCAAGGCCTCAACCCCAACGCCCAGCACCGGACGCCCCACATGCCCTCAGAGGCTGGCGGGCGGGGGCCCCGCATGCTGTCCGGCCGCTGCAGATGGGGTGCCGACGCCCTGCCCCACACCAGCGGTCCTGTCACCACTGACCTGGGGACACAGACTGAGGGGTGAGCAGGACAGGCGGCCTCAGAGAGAAGAGACGCACCCTTCCTCCCGCAACCAAATGGTGGCCCGGGGTCTACACGATGGGGTCATTCGGACAGAACATTTGTAAACTTTAACTCGGTACCCGATTTTTACAAAACATTTCACGTTTTCACTCTTGCCCCCAGATGATAGAAAGAGCACGGGCTCTGCCCCGATCTCTGTTCTGTCTGGCTACGAATCCTGAGAGAGCCGAGTCTGCGGACACGGCTGCCAGGCTGCGTCCCGAGCCCCCAGACGAGGTCGACAGGCCGAGACAACGAAGTGGGCAGGTCAGCCCCATGCTAGCGGAGAAACAGAGAGGTCAAGGGCAGGAGTCGCTGGGCGGTAAGCATGTGGGAGGGTGGGAGGATGCCAGGGTGGGGTGGGCAGTGGGTGACAGAAGATCTCTGAGGGACTCAGGGCATCAGGAAGGACGTCACTGTCACTGGGAGAAACGGAATTGTCACCGGCAGGAAAGGGACAGCCAGCAACCCGGTTTCAGTAAGAATCGTGGAACCTAAGGGGAACTCTCCCTCTTGGAGGACCCATACCACGCCGCCGGTAAACATACATCAGAAAGCTTGTTTTTATGCTGTGTGATTTAAATTCAGGCAATGATTTCTTTATGTTGAAGAAAACGGTTAATACCAGTGGGAACAAAGACCAAACACGGGAAATCCATATTATTGGCTAATTTTTAAATCTTTGTGCATCAGGCATGAAAGGAAACCACGGATTGAGTTATATAAAACCTTTTGAAAAACTTCCTATCAAAATCCAGCACTCGGACCTATTTATCTATGAAAGTATGTGCATCCACTCCTTCCTCCCATCAAACATCACATCCGGGAGGACAGGGCACAGGTGGCCACACTGTGCAGTCCCTTTCCTGCAACCCCCCCTCTGCCCTTTCCCTCCGCCCTGGGCTCCTGGGTAGGGCACAGGCAGACTGCTCCTTCCAGGCTGTGACCCCCCCCCATCCCCGCCCCCCAGGGCTGACTCCTTTCCTGCCAATCCCAGACCACACCCAACGGCCTCCCAACATGACATACGCAGTGGGTCCCTGAAATTATAGCTTCAAAAATGAGTCTCCTGCTGATTTCCCTAAACCCCGAGCTTCCACTCCTGCACTCCGCTGTGACAGAGGCAGTGACCCTCGGGTCTGCGGAGCCGCCCCAGCTCCTGCTCTCACTCCAGCTGTGAACCCACACTGCAGGGCCGCTGGCCTGAAAGGTCTCCAAGAGCAGCCCCAGGGCCACCCCATCTGCATATTTCCAAACCTCGCAGCCACCTCGCCCATGGTTCAGAGGGGTTACAGATTCCCCCCAAACTCATCCTTCAAGGTTTCTGCCAGGAGGATGACATTGCCTCCTCCCACCGGACCCAGGGCACCCCACCTGCACCTCTGGCCACTCTCACAAACAGGGGGCACCTGGGGATTCAGTCAGTGAAGTGCTGCATTCGGCTCAGGTCTTGATTTCAGGGTCCTGGGATGGAGCCCCACATGGGGCTCCCTGCTCACTGGGGAGCCTGCTTCTCCCTCTCCCTCTGCCCCTCCCCCCAGCCGCTTGCGCATGAGCTCTCTCCCCCAAATAAATAAAAATCTTAAAAAAAAAAAAAAAGAAGACACATATGACCTCATCACATGTCCCAGCGGGCAGTGGCTCCTACCACCTAGGGCCAGCTTTTTACCTGCAGACCCTCTGACTGGCCCAAACCAGCCTCCCAGACCCTGCCCGTCCCTCCACCAGAATGAAAACTGAGTACGTTATTGTCACTACTACGTATCCCTTGTACGTATCACACGTGTGCCTGTGTCACAGAGCAGCACGACAACGTGGACCACACGCCTGAGCCGTGGGCCAGCCTGCTTCGGTGCCAGGGTGCCCCCAAAGCCGTGTGCCACTGAACCTCATTCTCCAGACACAAGCGCCCATATTCCAAGGCTTCTCCCTGCTCTCCACTCTGCCTGACACGTGACCAGCGCCCTCCCTGCTCCACCTTCATCAGGGACCCCCTCCCCTTCACCCCCACCGGAGGGAGACTTTCCTCACCTGAAACCAGACCATCAAGCCCCTGGCTCCTCCCCTCCTACAGCACCTCTTCCCGCCTCCCCACCCTCCTCCCCTCCTGGAGCACCTCCTTCCGCCTCCTCCTCCGCTGGCTCAGCACCTTTGGAGCACCGATGCCCGCACAGGGGAACTATGTCACCTTCAGAGCTGCTGGGAGGGAGAGGCGGGGACTGTACGGTTTCTCTCCCTGTCCCCAGTCCAGCACAGGAGACGGCTCTCAGCGGGTGCTGCCATCCCCCACAGCCTGGGCTCCGCGATCTCGCAGAGCACACTCAGTCTGCGTGGAACACGGTCGGTTCTCACGCTAACACCAATAAACTACCTCTCGCTCCCTCTACTCATCTGGCCGCTTAGAGTGAAATGGCCAAACGTCCGCTGACCGGGCACCTATAGCTCATCGCACACCGTCTTTCCTCTGAACGTATATCCTTGCTGTCTCTTCAGGCCGGGTAAGCAGCACAGTCTCACGTTTAAAAGCGAACGACAATGCGGGAAGAATAAAAGAACAGAAAGGCAAGACCTCCCCTGATTCTGAGAAACGGTGGTCAGTGCCCTGTGCAGGAAACACCGTCTTCCCACGTCTCCGGTGTTTATCAGCCTGAGCTCTCCCTCCACACCATCAGCGCCGTCCAACAGTTCCACCAGCTTTTTTCCCCACTTACGCACACAGCGCGGCCGACTTTCCTGTCACAGCTGGGACCAACCGGGGCCACTCGGGGATGACTCAGTAGCATACCCGCCCCGTCCCCTACAGAGGGACCGCGGTGTGCTCTCAGTTCTTCGTCACGCGTGCAATCTGAGCAAAGGCGGCAGTGGACAGTGCACTGCCGCACATCTGTACACGTCCGACTGCATAACCAGAGCAAGTTCCAGAAGGCACAGTCCTGGATCCCAGAGCATTGTGACTGCCCTTCCTCCCCTCCGGGCGAGACAAGGTCCACCTCCACGGACCGCTGACGCCCATTCTTGCTCTCCTCTCGCAGGCACTGATTTACTAAGCCTTCCCCGGTAACAACCATTTCCAAAAACCCGGAGCTAATAACAAAAAGTGAGACACACGACGCCCTGCCTCCCAGCGCCACGGATTTATTTCTACAGATTACAGAGTGGCACTGATCGTCGTACAGGATGGGTCATCATTCATGAAATAAGACGGGAAACAGATTTTTTTTTTAATGCTCTAGAACTGTGCTGTCCACCACCGTGAAGGGCCACGTGGCTATTGAAATTGAAATTAATTAAAAGTAAATGAAATTTCAAGTCCAGCTCCTCAGTGGCCACGCTTCAAGCACCTGGTAGCCACGTGCGGCCAGTGGCTGCCGCACTGGATGGCACAGATGAGAAGCACGGGCGTCATCACTCAGGAAGTCTGGTGGACCCTGCTGCTCTAGAAACCAAAGGCCGAAGGCCAGGACGCTCTCCAAGAACCGTTACAGTGTTGCCTTCGCACGCAAGAATTATGCTTAGTGACCTACTCTATGAACACTGGTCTCTGTCTGCTTGGAGGGCTAGCGGTGGTCCTTCCACACCCCACGCCTAGTTTCCACGGCAACCACAGGGTGCAGGGAAATGCAGGCCCAGAAACTCCCATGGGGCCCGACCTGTAGGCTCCAAGTCATTGCCACTAGCCTCCCAGAGCAAACACCACCCCATCCGAGAAATGAAATGGGAAGTTCGGACACCTCGCTACCCTCACATTAAGTTGGATGTTTTGCATACCTCTGGGCTTGTTCTGTCGCCAAGCAGGAATGCCTCAACCACAGAGAAATGGGGATTTTCAAAGTTATAAAAAAGCCTCGGACACTGGGAATAGAACTGCTGTAAGAGCAAAAGTAGCCAAGTGAAGTCATTTGTTTGGTTAACTGGAACGTCAGCACCGGCCTTGAAGGAGGCGCAGTCCAGGAAGCTGGGCCCATCCCGCCAGGCTGCCGTGCTCCTGCTCTCCGCCTCCTGCCGAACCCCTAACAGAACCCGCATGCAGGATAGAAAGGGTAAGAGTCAAAATGCAGAGCAGCAAGCAGCCCGCTCGCCTGGGAAAGCCGTGGCCTGTTTGGGTCAGGAAAGCACCCCTATGCACACCGAAGCTGAATCACCCCGCTCTGGAGACCCGTCTCACGCTGGGGCAACTGACACGTGTGTTGAAATCACCCAGAAGCAACTGAAACCAGGTCATTTCCTATGAGAAGAAAAAGGAGGAAATGCCATTTGGCAAAGTAGAGGCAGGGAGATAACTCGGTCACTGAGGGTCAGAGGAGACAGCGGTCAAAAGGGGATGCAGACGTGGGGGGGCGGGGGGAGTAAGAAAGGAGGGAAACCCAGAGACCATAGAAGTCAGCTCTGTATTAAAGTCAAGGAGATGGGGCTCCTGGGGGGCTCAGTCGGTGTCGGTGAAGCGTCTGCCTTCTGCTCAGGTCATGGTCCGGGGGGGCCTCGGATGGAGCCCTGCTCAGGCTCCCTGCCCCCTGGGCAGTCTGCTTCTGCTTCTCCCTCCGCCCCTCCCCCTCTCCTGCTCGCTCTCTCTCTCTCCCTCGCTCAAGTAAATAAATACAATTTTAAAAAATTAAGGAGATTAAGAGACATTTCTCCAGTTAATTTTTAGCCTATCTGGCTTCTCCTGCTGACCTCAGCCCTTCCACTCTGCCGCCCTAAACACGCCGGTGCCCTCCTGCACCTCCTCCGCTGTCATCCAGAACGAGATACGGACTTGCCCAGATAACTGGGCGGTGGAGCCGGTAACCTTGGAGTCCTCTGGGCATCGCCACCCACCGAAGAAAAATGCCACAGAGAGTCGTACGGACGTCCCGAGCCCAGAGAGAAGGCGCCGAGGGTCGCGCAACCAAAGTGAAGTGAGGGCGCGGGAAGGAGACGCGGACTGAGAGTGTCCCAAACTGCGCTTTCCGGGAAAGGGTGCGTCACTCCGGCTGCCCGGACACAGGGAAAGGGGGGGTGGGGGGTCGGGGGCGCAGCCTTTCGTGCGCGCGACCAGCAGCCAGGCTTCCCCGCGAACGGCCGGACGCGGGCCCCCAGGAGCGGCCCCAACACCGCCGCCCGCACCCAGGAGACGGCGAGTCCGGGCACGCGAAGGACCCCCTTTCCTCCGGGACGTGAAACCGCGCCCCTGCCGCACCCCTCTCCCTCCTCCCCGCCCGCCTCCACCCTGCCCAGGTGTGCGTCCCGGAGCACCGGCAGGGGCGTCCTCCGAGCCCGCGCTCCTCCTCGGGGCCGCTCCCGGAGCCGCAGCCCCCGCGACTGCTCCTGGCGGGAGGCAGCCACGTCCCCGCACCCGGCGGACCGCGGCGGGGGGTGAGCCCGGCCGGGGGCCCCCGCGCTCCGCCCCCACCGCGCAGACGCCGGCGAGCCGCGGCCGACCCGCGCCGCGACCGCAGCCGCCGCCCGGGCGCTCCCGCCTCAGTCTCCCCGCCGGCCCTTACCTCGGGGCCGCGGAGGCTGTCCCGGGAGGGCCCCAGCAGCGCGCACAGCTCCAGCAGACCCGAGGGCAGCGCCAGGTGGGACGGCGCGGCCTCCGCCATAGCTGCTTGGCGGCCGCGGCCCGCTGCGCGCACCCCGCTCGGGCGCCTCGGGCCGCCGAGCCGACCCCAGCCCCGCGCCCCGCGCCCCGCGCACTCGCAGCGCCGCCTGACACTGCACCCCGGCGCCGCACAGCCTGCAGCCGGGTCCGCGCAGGAGCCGTCCGCGGGGCGGGGCCTCCGGGGGGCGGGGCCGGCTGCCTTACCGGGGCCCGGGGGCGGGGCCTTCCTGGGGGCGGGGCCAGCGGAGCCTGAGCTGGCTCGGGGACGGGACCTCCCCTGGGGGCGGGGCCGGCCGCGCCTGAACTGTGCCTGGAGGGGCGGGGTCTCTCGGGGGCGGGGTCTGGCCGGGGCGTCCGCGGGGCCAGACGCCAGGTCGTCATTTCCGAATCGGTCCGCGGGTCCTGGCGCGTGCGTGCTAAGTGCGTGCTCAGCCCCCCCTTGGTCCCGCCCCGCCCGCCGCCCCCTTCCCGGCGAGCTGGGGAAGGACTGGTGGTGTCCACAGGTGGCGGGCGAGGGCGCCCAGACCCAGGGGCCGAGGGCGTGGAAGTCACCTGCTGTGGCGTGCCCCGGGGCCAGCCCTCCAGGGCGTGAAGAGACCCAGGAGCCTGGACCGCGGGGTGGGCCGGGCGCGGACGGCCGAAGGGGCTGGCGGGGAAGGGGTAGAACCATCCGTTCCCGGTTCGTAACAGCCAGGTTGACCTCGCTGGCCCTGTCCGGAGAGAGCTGGAGGGATGCTCAGCAAGGAACCCGGGATGCTCAGCAGGGAACCCGGGGTGGGCACCGCTGGAATGGATGGAGCCCGGGAGCGCCGAGAGGAGACAGGGCCCGCACCTGGCCAGCTCCGCACCGGCGCGATCCCGGGGGACCGTGGGCCTCCCCCAGCGGCAGACCGGGCTCAGGGGGCTGGCTTTCGTGCCCAGTCCCGGTCCCAGCTCTGCCTGCGCGCCGACCTTGGACACATCCCTACCCCTCTCCGAACCCAGCGTACGCATCGATAAAACCAAGCGGGTGGGACGCCTGGGGGCTCAGTGGGTTGACGGTGTGACGGGCTCCGGTCATGATCCTGAGGTCCTGGGACTGAGCCCCGCATACAGAGCCCTGCTCAGCCGGGAGCCTGCTTCTCCCTTTGCTGTTCCGCTGCTTGTGCTGTCACTCTAGCTCTCAGATAAATAAATAAATAAATACATACATACATAAATACATAAATAAAATCAAATCTTGGGGGGGGACCTCAGCGGGAAATGATTCCAAAGGAATGTTTCTAGTTCAAATAATCTATGATTCATTTTTTTTAAAAAACCTCAAATGCTTAATAATAGTGTCAAACATCTGTCATCAGCCTGAGAAGAAAGGGAACAAGGCAATGTCGGAATCACAGGGGGACGGGGTGGGCCTGGATCTGGGGACGCAGGGATTCCTCCATCCCTCCCGGCCTGCTGAGGCCCCTACCGCCTGCAGCCTGGCTTCCCGGATCTGAGTTTCACTCACTAAGTCACCTATTGGCTGTGGGTCACTGCTGGTTCTCATTTAGGTCTGAAGGCCATCGGGCGCCCCCGGATCTTACTGGTCTCCAGTGAGACAAGTAGTTATAGTCACTGATTTCAAAAGGACAGGTCTTGTTCGTCCTTGTCTGGCTCTCTCCATCGTGTTTTCACTCTTGGTGGACTCCGCACAGGGCAGAGTGGAGTTACCCGTGATTCCCCAGTGCTCGGAGAGGCTCACTGATGTGGCTTGGAGGCATGAGCCCCCCCAGGGAGGCAGCAAAGCCCTGGGCTCCGGGGATGTGGGCTGGAGCCTGGCTCTGTGTGAGCTGTGGGACAGCCAAGCTCCTCACCTTCCTGTTTGTTCAAATACGCTGGGTGTGGTCAGGATTCCGGGAGGTAAACACTTGGGAGCTGTCAAGAAGGCCCAGTGAGGCTCGGGCTAGAGCAGCGGCCTTTCCTCTAAGACGTGCAAGAGTGGGTTTGAGGAAAGGAACTCCGGGTAGGAATGGGCCCGGGCCTGGCTGCGGCCGTGCACGGAGCCGTGAGGTTCTGCTTCTCTGGGCCTCACTCCTTACCGCCCGAGAAAGCCTGAGGTCCTCCACGGGCTCCTTCCTCACTGTGTGCTTTTCCCTGAGTCCTGGAGAAAGCGCTGATGGGACACAGAAGTGCAGATAACCAGCCATCAAAGGCATAGGTGGAAAAGCCTCTTAAGGGTCCCCAAGAGGCAGGAAAGGCAGACGATGCAGGCGAGGGAGAAGGCGGCGCACATGGAGCCTGGCTAACAAGACCACCAGCGCAGGACGTAGCCGGACCCTACACAGGAGTCAGGGAAGGGGCAGCAGGCGCCGGCCCGAGAGCTCGCTGTCACTGTGCTCGCTGCACAGGGGCTCTCGCTGCGGGCATCCCCTCCCCCCCAATCCTGCAGAGCAGCCTTGCTGCTCTGTCTCACTCTCAGGATTACTGTGAAGAGCAAAGGAGAAAATAGATATGAAAATTGTTTGTAAACCGTAAAGGACGGAGGCAAAAATAGGGGGATGGGCATGCCGTTGTGAGTACGCTGAACCACACAAAACTGCCCACTCTGAAAAGGGTAATTTTATGCTCTGGAATTTCACCTCAATAAATTATTTTTTAATGGAGTTTATTTTTTTAAAGATTTATTTATCACCTAGAGAACGCAGGCTCGCCTGCGCGGTGTGGGGGAGGGGGAAAGGGCAAAGGAGAGATCTCCAGCAGGCTCCCTGCAGGGCTGGATCCCACAACCCCAAGACCACCACCTGCACCAAAACCAAGAGTCAGACGCTCCACCCACTGTACCGCCCACGGGCCCCTCTAAGGGGGTTAGAGGATACAGTCTCAAATCGTGGTGTATAGCAAATTCGCCTTGTGCATTTTAGCAGTGGTTTAGGTGTGAAAATTCTTTTAAATATAGGGAGTAGAGGGAAAGCTTCAGGACGTTGGATTTGGCAATGATTTCTTGCATATGATGCCAAAAACACAGGCAATGAAAGAGAAAATAGATAAATTGACTTCATCAAAATTTAAAGCTTTTGGGGCATCAAAGGACACTATCAAGGGCGTGAAAAGGCCACCCACCGAATGGGAGAAACATTTGCTTATTCCCTTATCTGTAAGACAGGGATGACGCCCACCTCACCCACTGCTGGAAAAATTGAACATCGTAGGGGCTGCGGAAGAGCCTCGTGCGGAGAGCGGGGAGAGCGGGACATTTGAATCTTTACAAGTCCGACTCTGGGTGTGGCCCCAGTGTCTCCAGCCCCGCCCCTCCCTGTGCCTCTCCTGCACCACCCAGACTTGCTCAGGGACCCTCCCTCCGCCCAAATGCATGGTGCTTTCCTCCTCCCTGCAGGCTCCCGGGTACACACATCCCCTGTACTGGCGGCACCTGCATTCTCCCAACTCCTCCCCCAGTGGGAGGGGCTGCCTCCCTCTGAACCCTACAACCCTCAACTCACCTTTCCAGCCTCCTCATTCTCAATCACCTGCTGCAAATCTTGATTCCAATATTTGCTAAGTATTTGACCTTGGGCCAGCGACAATCTCTCTGGGCCGCGAACGGAATAGTACTACCTACTTCTCAGGGCTGCTCTGAGGGCCAGCGTTGCACAGACCATGGCGATGGTCAGGTGCAATTGGCGTGGCCTTCTGTCCTCACGGTTTACGGGAATTATCCTCAGGGCCCGTCCTCTGGCTTCAGGATAAGTAGACACGTATGACCCAGAGCACAGCACGCGGACACGTGCACAGGCGGCCGAGCCCAAACCCTCGCCGCCGAACGCGCGCTCTGCGGCGTCTGGGGGCTCCTCGCCACGGGCGGGGGACTGTTCGTTCAGTGTTTGTTGTACATCCGTGTACACAGGCTCCCGCACACACAGGCTGGGATTTCAGCAGCGCTGGTGAGCGGACACTGAGCGACGGCTTCGTAGCCCGCCGTGTGTTCCTTTGCAATGTACAACGAATTTATTTTCACGCAGATGTGCGAAGGCTTCCAGCGGAAAAACAGATCTTCTCTCTTCCCTATGCTTTTCTGCTCAGCTACTCCGCTCGTCCTTTCTCCAGGGTCCAAATGCCCCAGGGGTATGTCCTCTTTCCACCCCTGGCAGCCTGGGTCAGCCCTCCCCTGAGGCTTTCCGGGCCGGCTCTCACCTCATCCTGCCTCCCACCCCGCGGCTTCCGAAGAACCTGCCGCCTTGCCCTTTGGCACCTTCACCAGACATTTGCCTATTGAGCATTTTCTGTTATTTCTTTTTGAATAAATTCATCCTGCAGGGTTCCAGGGCATTTTCCTCCCCCTTCCTTCGCTCGGTGTATGTCGAGCCCAAGAGACCAAGCGTTCCGGAAAGATCTGGGGCACCTCTCTCCTTCCCCAGCAACACGGAGCTGCACTACAACTGGTTGTTGTTGTTGTGTTTTTTTTTAATATTTTATTTATTTATTTGACAGAGATCACAAGTAGGCAGAGAGGCAGGCGGTGGGGGGGAGGGGGAAGCAGGCTCCCCACTGAGCAGAGAGCCAGATGTGGGACCCTGGGATTATGACCTGATCAGAAGGCAGAGGCTTAACCCACTGAGCCACCCAGGCGCCCCTACAACTGGTTTTTAAACCATTAAATTATTTATTCCTCGCAAAAATCCAGAGCCAAGGGCTCGCTGGTTTTCCATGTGAAAATATAAGCCAGGCTTTGACTTTTCTGGGTAAAGTTTGCATATCCTCAAAGAAAAACATGAGTCTGAATAAACAGTTTTCTCCAGGAAATGAGCAGACCAGCATGTTGGGAGAAAAGGTTCACCGTGAAGCACTGAGATGCGATCACTTTCCGGACCCAGGCCGTCTGAAGGCACTAGCTAGGAAGGCGCCTCACCCCCGAGCCTCAGTGTCCTCATTTCTGTTGGGGTGTTTATTGAGCACCTACTATAGGTCTGGTCCTATGATAGCAGCTGGGCGCACAAAGAATAAAACACAAGCCCTCCCCCCAGGAGCTCCTGGGCCGGCAGGGGCGCACCCACGGGAGACAGGGAGGCAGAGGCACTGAGGAATCAGAGCCGTGTTCCGGGGGGCTCAGGCAGGAGGAGAAGCCCCTGAGACCAGCCACGAAGCTGAAGAGGCGTTTCCCAGGGAGAAGAGGAGCGCCCGGCAGGCGAGGCAGAGGGGACGGCGCGGTGTGTGCAGAGCCCACAAGCGAGTACTTGGGTCCTGCAGCCGAGGAGCTGGCGAGGGAAGTCTGTCCTGCCCACCGCTCTGCCCTGGCCCGGAACAGGGTCCACGGCATGGCGGCGGCCACCTTGCCAGACGCTTCTGACCTCCCGCCCTAAGCAGCTGGAGAGCCCCACTGGCGAAGGTAGTTTTCTCTTCCAAATGTTCATGAAGAGGAGGAAGCCACGTGTTGGGAAGTGCGAACCGCGAGGCTCCCTCGGAGGCTGAATAATCTCGGAGCTCAGCGTCTCCTGGGGCTTGCAGCGGTGCAAAGGACGGCCCATCACTGTGGCCACCAGATCCAACAAGCCCTCCACCAGGCCCTGCCCCGAGTGGTGGTGGGCCATGTGTCAGGCAGGCCCCGTGGTCCTGCAGGGATCCTAGGCGGTGCCCAGGTCCCGCCAGGCTTCTCAAGCCCGGGTCACCTCGGGCCAATGCTCTGCGTTGTTGGTGGCAAAATGGAAGCAACAGTGCCCCCTCCCCTGAGGAGCGACTCCCGTTCTGCTCGAGAAACGTCCATCACCTGTCTCCCGTGAGCCGGCCGCCATCGGGCCTGGCAGTTCTGGGGCGTCCTGGGGTAGAAATCGGCTCTGCCCCGACGTGGACCCGGCCCAGCGCCCACAGGCTGGGGACCCCAGGCCGGCCATTCGCACCCTGCGTGCATCGCCTCCCGGGCCCAGCTCCCAAACATCCAAACATCCCAAGATGTTTGATGAGTAAGAGGATAAAGTCCTCCCGTCCGTGGTGAGGGTCCAGCTGCCCCGCAGGGTGCTGGCCGTTCAGCAGGGACTCGCCGACCCAGTACTGAGTTAGAAGGATAAAGTCGCAGGAAAACACGCGCTATGGCATCAGGTAGCAAAGTCCAAGCGTGGACAGACACACCAGGGTCAGAAGAGTGTAAGGCAGGACAACGGGTGCCCACGCTGAGTCCGGGACAGGAGCGGAGGCCGTGTGAGTGCTCGGCAGGTGGGGCAGAAGGGCCCATGTTACCACAGTCAGACACGTTCTTCGTAAATACGAAACACTTTGTAAATCTGAAAAAAGGGAAAGCCAATGGTCCCGTCTATTTCTGGAGCACCACTGTGTTTCCAGCAATGCGATTGCGTGGACAGTACTTCCCCTACTTCAGACCCCACGCACCTGTCCCCGATGTCCCGAGACAGCGGGCAGGCTGCAAGGACGGGGACAAAAGGTGACTTCCACAGGAAACAGGGAAGCCAGCGGTGCCCGATGGGTCGTCAGCTGCCGCTGTGGTCAGCCGCTGCTGGTGCTCAGGCAGGAGGAGGGGACAGATGCGAGAACCATCTTAACCAACAGAGAGCGGGAATCAAGACTAGCAAAGAGAGGCAGCTGACAGTGAATGGGTGGAAAAGAGGAAGAAAGGCGCTAACCTGCACTTGAGAGAGGCCAAGGTGACTCAAGGTTATTTTCTTCTGCACCTGTGGTTCCTGCTGCCCTAGAAGGCTCTTTCCCCTTCCCTCCCTGGTAACTCTGGCTTACCTTTCCTTGGATCAGATACCACCTCCCTTCAGGAAGCCCCCCGCCCCCCTGTACCTGCCTCCCTGCTTCCCAGTTAGGGCGACCCTCCACACTCCAATGCAGCTCTCAGGCCCTCATCGTGTTCCTCTGACCATGAGGCCCGTGACCTCTGTGCTGCCCCTGGGCTTCTAACCTCCTAGCCAGCCTTCCCCCTCACCTGCTCCCGGCTCCGGAGCCTCGGGCCAGCCCAGCCCCTCTCCGGTGGCACTCCTCAGAAGACAAAGTACTGCCCTACATCCCGTCCGGGGCAAAGGGCATGAGCGCTGGAGGCGGCAAGACCCCTCCGAGCCCTCCCTGCACCCTTGGCCAGCTGCGAAGGGGGAGAGCTAGACGGACCCCATGAGGCTGGCATGAAGGCACAGCTGGACCCTCAGTCCAAGACAGATGTCCCTGCTCCTGGACTCTCCCCTCCGGGGGACCCCCTGCGACACTACCCAGCCTGGCCAGGGCCGACAGAGGTGAGGGGCAGGCTGTGGTGATGCTGGCAAAGTCTGCCCGCCCAGCCTGTGCGCGCTGCCTTATGTAGACACGTGCATTCTCTTCTCCGTTGCCTGCAACACCATGACGACGTGCCCCCCACTTTGTCGATCAGGACCCGAAGCTCGGGCAGATCAGCCACTGACCCAAAAGCGTCCAGTGGTCAGCGCGAAGAGGCACACCTGGGCCAGTCTGCCTCCAAAGCCCAGGCCCCTGCCCGAGGCTGACCTTGCTCTGTGTGTGGCCAGAGCCTTCCCCGGGCGAGACAGGCTCACCCCCGAGCGAGCCCTCCAGCCCCTCTGCAGGGGTCCTGACGTCTGCTGGGCAGTTAACAACAGCTCCCTCATGGGAACGGTATACTAGAAGGGCTTTTCAGACCACTGGGCCGAAGTCAGTCCAGTCTGTAGCTCCCAGGACGGTGAGAGTTCAAAGCCGTCACCTCACAGGGCTTTGTAAGTGCAGGTGGGGCCTGTCTCCCCCCACACACGGTGCGTGTTGGCATGGACACTGGGGAGGGCTGGTGGCCTCCCTGTCGCTTCACCACCCAGGGCAGGGCTCCCAGCTGGGTCCTGAACAAGCTCAGAAAGGACAGAGCAGGGCCTCAGGGACACAGAGTGGGGGGGCCTCCGCCGCCAGACTGGAAGTACGACTTTCCCCAAGAGACAGGATTCCTCCTCCCAGGGCTCTTGAACGAGCCTGTGGAGCCCAGTCCTAGCAGGGGACGCTCTGTCCCGGCCCAGGAGGTTGGTCCTATTCCCACCCACAGAGAAGGCTCAGAAGTCCTGGGCTTGCCAGGTCCCCGGCCAGCAGGTGGGTTTCTTGGGCCAGCTCAGGTCAGAGCGGCAGGGGGCTCTCCTGTCCCACCCCGGCCTTTGTCTCTAAAGCCAAAGCCAGGCTGACCTCATGGTCAAGGTGGGGCAGAGGCCTGGAGGACCCCCTGCTCCCGAGCTCCATCCCTCCTTCCCCAGCTGGCGGCGGCATTTCCAGGTGTGTACTCACACCTGTGTGTTTGCCTCTGCACGTGCGTGTGCGTGCGTGAGCGTGTGCACACCTGGGGCACAGGGAACGGAGAGCTATCTGGCGGACAGGGGACTCAGTGGATCCCTGGGGGACCTGGGTCCCCCCTCCCCCATTCACCCCTGACCCACTGAGATGTCCTTAGTCCTCATCAAGCCCTGAAGCCCTTCCAAAGGCTTCAAGGAAGGAAGGAGCCCCTCCCACTCCCTCCCAGCGTCTAGGAACACTCCTGCTGAGGGAGGAGGCGGCAGGCCCTGAGTGCCCTCCAGCCCCTCCTGGGAGGACTGAGGGCCCTGACAGCAAATGGTCAGTCAGCACAGTCAGTCAGGGTGCATTTCGTGAAAAGCACCACAGGCTTTGGGTCTCAGATGTCCTCCTTACCTGGAAACAGCCCGCGCCCTGTGCATGGGTTTAAGAGCTCGTTCCGGCTCCCGCTGGGGGTCAGATCCTGGAGAAGGGAGACAGCTCCTCACCTTCCACTGACCCAGGCTGGGGTCTTCCTCCCCCACTGGACGGGCACCGGAGTGTCTGCTTGCTGCAGGAGAAACCCAGGAGAGGGAGCCCAGGAACCCAGGGGCATCCTCGCACCTAGCCACCCCCCCCCCCAGAACTTGCCCATGGCCTTCATCCGCGGCGTCCCGCCCTGTCCCTCCCCCATCCTCTGCTCCAGTCTGGCCGCATCCCCACCCCCCCCCCCCGGCCTGGCCATTCCCGGTTCTGACCTGTGCCTCGGTACCCAGTCTCGGGCTTGTGGGAGCCACTCGGGACACCCCCACCCGCCCTGCACCAGGCCGAGCCCTAGCCTCTCGCCGCACAGCTCTGTGCATCAGCCCTGCACCCCTGAGAAGCAGCCCCCCCATGGGAACGTTATGAGCGGACAGCGGTGAGATCGTATGGGGAAGGGGGAGATCCCTCAGACTCTTAGCTGGAGGGAAAAGCGTCCCAAACTCATGTCCCCTGTGCCTTGGAACGTGACCTTACTTGGAAACATCTTTGCAGATGTGAAGCTACTTTAGGACAAGATCATCCTGGATTAGGGCAGGCCTGCCCTTGTGTTTGTCAGGCATGGCGTTGACCAGTATTTAATGAGTCTCCGAAAACGGATCCAGGAGACAGGTTCCCCGATGCACGCACAGCAGCGATCACTGAGCACCTGCCGTGTGTCAGGGGTGCGGAGTCAGCAGGTCCCCGCAGCCCCAGACCTTCCCAGACTGTCAGGTCCCTGCTCCAGACCACTGTCCAAGATGGCGGGGTGGGGGGGCGGCAGGCCTCATGCTGAGGTCTGGGGACGCTGGACTGCTGTGTGCCCTCAGGTGTGCTGGGGGGCAGTGGGGGGATTGCTAAGCCTGGTGTCGGTCTGTCCTTCTCAGAGACACCGTTCACCCCGTACCCAGCACAGAGCAGCCCGGAGCCTGGAGCCAGCCGGGCGTGGACCAGCCGCATCGCCCCCCGCCTCAGCGACTGAGTGACAGGCTCATACCACGGTGGGAATCCAAGTCAAACGGGGCGATTGTCCCCAGCACCGCGGCCCCTTGCCCCAGACACAGCCTGGATTTAGCAAGGGGTCTCTGGGTTAGTATGGACTGTGGGGTTTTCCTACAGCCGTTTGGAACCTGTTCTAATTAAACCCTTTCTAAAGAATCGTGTGAGAGCGCCAAGTCAACCCCGAACTCTGCTCTTTCCCTTACTGCGAAATCTTTCTTTAGCCAAAAGCGCGTTTATGTAAAATGATTTCTCCTCCAACAGATCGAGCTCATCTCATGCCCTGATTTCTGCATCAGGCTTCTCAACCCCCGGGCAGGTCAGGAGGCCGCCTCGCCACGTCCCTGCACCGAAGGCACTGGGGCGACAGCCAGTGCCGGGGTCTAGTCTTCCCGAAAGCGGTTTGTCCTCACCCGGAGTTTTGCCATTGTGGCAGGAAGGCTAAGCACCCGCTCTCACCGCCGCACCTCTGGCTTCGCCTCCTGGCCCAACTGCACTTGGTGTATTTGACAAATGCTCCATCGACGGGTCTGCGGGGAACACCAAGCCAGAGCAACACGTGAACAGCACGTGCCAGACGGTCTCAGCGCCCTCACAACTTGCGACCTTGGCAGAGCTCTTGAAGAGAGACCTGCAGGTTGGTGGTAGGGCCATCTGTAGAGTCGCGCCGTTGCCTACATGCCCTATACCGGACCTTTGCCACATTTCGTGAGATGGGAACGGGCATCCCGTTTCACACCAGCGAATGCTCCTAGAGCGGCTCCATGTCTTACAGCTGGTGATTCCTGGAGCCAAGGGTCCCTGGTCATGCCTCTCCCACAGACCCACACCACACCCCATGCTCTGGGCCAGGACTCCCCTTAGACCTACTTCATAGAAGTCAGGTGTGGGGGCGTCCCGAGGTGGGGCTGGGGCTGGAAGCCAAGCCCACGTGTCCATCCATCGCAGAGGCCCAGCGAGCCCTCGGTGTGCAGCGGAGCAGATCCTTGATGCTTTGCTGCCAAACCTGATCCCATCGCTCACCAGCACCTTACTCGGGGCGTCTTTGCCATCCTGGCCTTCTGGTCAATCCCCCACCTGCCTCCTAGCCAGGGCTGCCCTCCATGCCCAGCCTGGCACTCAGGTCCCCAGTCTGGCCTGGTGGCGCCCCCTTTGCTCCCAGCTGACCTTGGCTGCCCTCCTGAGCAGATGCCATAGCCCCAGGGAGCCTGCCTGGCTCTCTGGGAGCACTTGCCTGGCTGGAGGCCACTTGTTGGCAGGGGTCCGGTCTTCACTGCTGCCTTCTGCTGTGGGATGTGGCCCATGGTGTGGACCGAGCTGAGCAAAAGCCTGGGGGTGGCACCTGGTGTCCGGCAAGGCCCCCAGCTGCTCTGCCCGTGATCGGAATGTCCTATACCTCCCTGCTCAGGGTGCTCCATGGCTCCCTGGTGCTACAGCCCGCTGATCGGCATTCTGGGCCCCCCCACACCCAACTCCCACCTGACTAAAGGAGGCGCGGCGGCCTCTAATTCTCTAGGCCCTTCCAGAAACTTCCATACCATTTTCCCTTCCCACCTCCCCACAGAGCGAGCCTCCCCTCTGGCACAGCCCTGGCTGACCCAGCAGGTACTCCCCATGACTGTTCCTGCCCTGAGACCCCCTCCCCAGGGACTCCTCCATCCAAAAGCTCCGAGTGAAGACCCCTTCCTGGCTCAGAGCCAGGACCATCAGGCGCACAGGCCGGGGACTTGCGATGGGCCCTTGTTATTGGCCAGGTCCCTGAAAACTCCCAGTGAGCTCAGAGCTGGCTGCCCCCCACCCCATTCTACATGCCCTTCCTGACCCCGTCCACGTGGGCCCCAGGTCTGAGGCCTGGGTGGTGGTCTCACATGAATGAATGAACATGAGGCCTCTCGCTTCTCCTTAAAGCTGGTTTGCACATTGAGGACAGAGCCCAGGTCGTTCCTGCCTCGCCCCGCCCCTCTCCTGACAGAAAAACGCCTCTCTGGACCCTGGCCTTACCCCGCCTCCCCTCTCAGGACAGCAGCTCCCAGTAGCCCTCTGGCCCGGAATTGCCGCAGCTCCTGTCCAGTCCCACGTCCTCTCCGACCTTCTCCCTGGTGCTCCACCCTGCTCTCTCCTGCCCCGGCCACCCTGGCCTCTGGCTCTTCTTCTGGCCCACCAGGCCTGCTCCCACCTGGGGTTTTGCTCCTGCTGTTCCTCTGCCCAGAACCTGCGCCCCTCCCTCCCCTCCTCCTCTGTCTTTACTCTGATGTCACCTGCTCACCGAGGTCTTCAGGGCCACCTGATCCAAAACATCAATGTCTTCGGCGACACGCACTCCACAACCCGCGTCCCCATCATCGTTTTCCTCCCCGGCTCGTACCCTGGGCCCTGGCTCCTGTCCTGAAGCTCAGAGAGCAGGAATTGGGATCCTTGCTCACGGCGGGTTCCCCGGCAGCCCTGCGCAGGTACCACGATACACCCTCAGGGGCAGTTTTCATTCCCGGAGGAAACTCCAGCCGCGGGTGCTGGCCTCCCATAAGCGTCTGCCCGGCGGCACTGACTGGACTGGTCTGCGGACGTGCAGGTCCCGGAGCTCCTGGGACCGTAATTGCGGAGGAGTCATGGGCTGGCACGAGAGTCCCGGCTACGGAACGGATGAGCCCCGGGAGCGGGCGTGGCGTGGCTGCCCTCGAGGCCACCTGCGGCTCTTCCACGAGGGCTTTTCTTTCTTTGTGATGAAAAATACCTGTTAGGACGCGCCGGCTCGACGTGGCTCCGGGGACTCCAGTTTGGGGAACATCAAAGTGTCACAGGCTGGAGCCAGCTGAGCGCAGGCGCTGGCCTTGGCCGCAGGAGGCTACAGAGCACCCTCCCAGCCTGGGCACTCAGAAAGGACACTCGGTGCTCCTCTCTCTTCTTCACGGGGGGCCTGATGAGGGCATCAGGCTCAAGCTCGCCATCCCGGGGGGCTCCTCCCCAAGGCATCTGGGCTGCTGAAGGCGGGGACGGGACACTTACCTTGTGTCCCTGCCAACCTCATGCCGCCTCGTGCACTTCTGGGTGTCCGTGTTGGCTCGGGGTCTGGTCTGGCCTGGACAGGGGCTTCCTTCTTGGTTTTGGTGCTGTCTTTGTGAAAAGAGGGTCATTTTAAAAAAATCTATTTTAATTTCATTTTTACCTTCTTTTTAAAAATTATGTGTTTATTTGAGATAGAGTGAGAGTGATGGCACACGCAGGCAGAGCGGCAGAGGGAGAGGGAGGCAGGCTCCCCACTGAACAGGGAGCCTGACGTGGGGCCTGATCCCAGGACCCCGAGATCATGACCTGAGGCTTCACCGAATGAACCACCCAGGCGCCCCTAATTTTATTTTTTCTGATATTGATTCCCTTATATTTGATTAATGGTTCCAGTTAATAGAGCACTTTGTCAACCATAAGGCTGAGGAGTGCGTGTAGGAGACTTCTGGTCTCCTAGTATCCATTATCCTCTTCTTCCTTACTCACAGAACCTTTGTACTGCTGGTGATGGCAATGTGCCCAGCTGAAAAAATGATGTTTCCCTCCTTTCTTGAAAATAGGAATGAGTGAGGAGCCATTATGTGAAGTTTCTAGGAAAGTTCAAATGCACGATGACCCTCTTCCTCATTCCTCCTTCCTGCTCCCCAGAGCTAGGATGTGATGGCTGGTTCTCTAGCAGCCATTTTGTACCACAAGGGGATAAGATGGCAGTGTAGAAAGATGGGAGGCACCTGGGTCTCTGATGACTGTGTAGTCCCAGATTTTTCTGAAATGAGAAAAAACAAACTTTCATTTTGCATACTACCACTTTTAGAGGTTTTCTGTCACGTGTTGCCTAGTCTTAATGGCCATAGAAGGTATAATCCTGATCTCCACTATACAGAAAGCAGCCTGAAGCACCCACTCCGGCCGTACCGTGCCTCAGTAGTCTTCCCAGTGGCTCTGTGAGGCAGCTGCCGGAGCCCCTTCCTCTGGGAAGGAGACTGAGACCAGAGAGAGAAGAGGACTTGCTGTGGCAGAATGGAAGCTCCTCCCAACCGAGGTGTCCCTGCTGCTCCAGCTGAGACGAAACACCCCAGGGAGTAATCACACGACGACGGACATGTAGGCATCTGGAGCCAATGGTGAGAAAGCTGCTTGGGTGAGGCGAGTTTCCTGGGCCCCCAAACCACAGGGCTGAGGCCTTGTCTGTTCAAGTCATCTGTGCAGAGATGGCTTGAACCCTTGGGGACTGAGTTTCCCCACCCTTGAAGGGGACGGGATGGGGTGGGGCAGCTGTTGGCATGGAAACCGCCCCCCCAGCCCTGCTCTGGGATTCTGTTCCAGCTCTAGGACTCCCACCCGCTTTGTCTGTTTTTAACCCTCTCTGTGCCATAAAGGGGGCAGCCCCAGAACAGGTCACAGAGCTCCCGTCCAGGCTGGGAGGGAAATTGTTCTGTAGTTTGAGAACCTTCTAAATCGGGCAGGAGCCCTTGGAAGCGAAAGAGGAAGCGTCTTTCTGTTTACCTCCCTCTGGTGACGTCAGCTTCCTTGCTTTGTGCAGAACCTGCAGGTCTGCGGCCCGCCCATCCCCCCGGGAGCACCTCGCTCAGCTGCTACTGCGGAAGGGCACGGAGGCAGCCCTTGGCGGGCTCTCCTGGAAACAGGAAACGCCGGTGGGGGGCTTTTCTTCCCTCTTTAGAGGAGGGTGGCTCCTTGAGGTCAGTCAGGTCCTGTTCACCAGCACAGGGGTGGCCCTCGTGCAGGGGGCAGGGCCTGGGCTGGAGGGTACCGCAGGGGAGTCTGGGAGCCCTCGGAGGGCCCAGGAACCCTGGAAGGGACAAGGTTCTAGCCCCGGCTTTGCACTCAGGAGCCAGGGAACCCCAGGCCAGTCCCTCGCATCCAGGGACTGCTTTTCTCATTGGGGAGGTGGACGTGGATAGCCCCGAGGGCGTTGTGTTGATCCTGGCACCACCAGCCAGCTACACCACCCTGGGCAGCTCAAGGCCTTGGTGTCTCCACCTGGCAAACAGACACTTGGAATGAGCGCGGGGGTGGCACAGACTTGAAACCCCCCCCCCCAAAGCTGAGCACACGCTCGCTGAGTCCGCCCTGAATAGTAACACACCTCCACTCTGTCTGACGGCGAGGGCACAGGTGAGTGGAGGCGAGCCGGCACCGTGCAGGGCGACGGAGTGCTGGAGAAGCTGGCGCGGAGGCGGACACTCACTCACTCACTCACCACCGGCCCCCGGGCTGCGTCCGCTGAGCGCCCACTCTGCCAGGCCTCGACAGGTGCTGATGGAGCCAGCACCCACAAGAAAGGAACAGCTTCCTCTCTCAGACCCTGTGCTCCACCAGGTGGAGGCCAAGCATAAAACCAGTACACCAGTGGAATCATTTCAGTCTGCATTACAGGCCAGGATGGGGGGAGGAGGAACCACGGGAGCCAGAGCCTAATGACGAGAGGGGCAGACTAGCAACGGTCCGGGGAGTGGACCGTGGGAGGAGACACTGCTGAGGCAGAGCCCCCGACAGGCCCGTGTGTCATGTCCAGTGTGGCTGGAGAGCTCCCTGAGTGGGAAGAATGGGACAGGAGAGGAGGCAGAAACAGGGCAGGGCCAGATGAGGCAAGGTCTTCCTTGTCGGGGCTGGGAGGCTGAGTTTATCCTAAGTGCACTTGGCAGAAATAGGTGGTTCTCAACCAGGGGAGGGACGTGGGTCTGGACATGGCTTCTGCCACTTACCAGCCCTGCACCAGGCTCTCCTTACCCTGTCTGTGCCTCAGTTTCCTCTTCTGTAGGATGGGATGCTCACTCCCAACACCTTCCCATAGTTTTGGCCGGTTGTGCATTTAGGCGGTACCTAGCACCAAGGACAGGCTCAGTAACTGTCATTGTGGTGGTTTTTAAAAACAATGACTGCAAATCTTTGGCATTCATCCTGCCAAGAGAGGGGCTGTGTCCCGTCCCCTCGAGTCTAGCTGTTTGCTGAGCTGTCTAACACTGTGCTGCGGAGGTCACGCTGCCTGGCCCCCGCGGCCGGATCACCAAGGCCCACGGGCCTCTGTCTGGCTTCCTCGGACGGCTCCTCTCCAGATGTTTCCCCTCGGGATGCCCCCTCTTCAAAAGTAACCGCCACGTGGTGAGGAAGCAAGGCTCCACGGTGAGGCCACACGGCAGGCTCCAGGGGCCTGTCCCAGCAGAGCACCGTGTGGCAGTCGCCCTGGCATGTGAGGGAAGAAGGCTGCAGGTGGCCGCTGCCCTCAGTTGCTGAATGGTCTCCGTCCCAGGAGCCACCCCAGCTGAGGTCCCCGCGGAGGCCCTGGTGTCGCAGAGCAGAGACAAGCTGTCTCTCGCTGAGCCCTGTCCAGACGCATGGCCCCAGAGTCCACGAGCCCAGCAGCACGGGGGCGAGTTCTGGGGTTGGTCCACAGCCACAGGTCAGGGAGAGCCCGCCACCACCTGGACATCAGCCCCGCCCGCCGTCCTTCCCTGCCCCACGCTGTCCTCACTCCTCAGGACCCCCGCCTGCCTTGGCTTCTCTAGCCCTCAGGGTGGTCTCCAACCATAGACAACCCAGCTTTGTGGTTTGAGAACTTGTTTTTTAAAGATTTTATTTGTTTATTTGTTTTAGAGAGAGAGAGCTCTCAAGAAAGCTCAGACAGACAGGAGCGACAGAAGGAGAGGGACAAGCAGACTCTCCGCTGAGCATGGACGCCCACGTGGGGCTCGATCCCACGGCCCTGAGATCACGACCTGAGCCAAAATCGTGAGTTAGACATTTAACCGACTGAGCCACCCAGACATCCTGAGAACTTGTATTTTAAAATAGCAGAATTCTTTGCTTCAAATGAAATCTTAGGCAAATCCAAGCAGAGCTGGACGGTGAGCCCGGAGTGACCCTTCCCCGCCGCCTCCCAACCCCTGGCACGGTGGTCCCTGGGCGGTCTGGGAACTCGCAGTCCTCCCTGGTGTGCACACTGGGTCTCTCTGTCTCTCTGAAACTCGTGCAAGATTAGTGGGCAACAGGGACTGTCACCATAGCCACAGCCACCTCGGCGGGCTGACCCCTCGCTGCACATGTCACAGCCCGACACGGTTTGCCATTGGTCCTCCATGCTCCAGGACACAGAGCCCCTCCGGTCCTCTGCCCCTACAAGGAGCCGGCATCAGGGGGCTTCTGGAATACGGGTGAAGGGCTGTAGAGACTCGTCTGAGCCCAGGGCAAAGCACGCGGGAGCTGCTCAGAAATTACCAACCAGGGGAAGCCTGGAGGACATTGAGGTCCTTCATGATTCAGGAGTCTTGTATGCCTCGAGAATCAGGACACCGAGGGCCAGCCTGGAGTCTCTGTCCCCATGGCGTGCCTCAGTTTCCCCACAGTGAAATGAGGGGACTGAGCTCGGTGCCCGCAGAGTCCCTCTGGTGCCAGGCTGCAGTTCGGGGCCGCACAGACTGGACTTGCTGGGGGCAGAGATGCGTCCCTGCTGGCCTCTGCTGAGCCGCAGCCTGGCACTTCCCTCTCGGCTCCGGGTTCCTCCTTGGCCGGCAAGGGTGGAAGCACGTGTTCTAGCACCGGGGGAGGGGGTGCGGTGGGGTGGGGGGTGGGCGGGTGTCTGCAACCACCCTGCCTGACTCCGGCCACAGCCCGGGTCACGGGACCCCCAGCCCTGACTGTGGGCAGACCTGCAGGAGCTCGGGCAGGAAACAGACTCCCGTGGGGCCTGGACCAGCAGCTGCTCTGGTCTCTCATGGGCCTAGAAGCCAAAGAAAGGAGAGGAGTACCCGCAAGCAGAGACTCCCAAGAAGTTCTGGGCTTTTATTCATTTCTACTTTGTTTATGGTTCTTTAAACCAGTAGTTCTCGTCTGGGGAAATTTTGTCCCCAGGGGACATTTGGTAATTTCTGGAAACATTTGATGTCCCAACTGGGGGAGGAGGGGCCCCTGGCGTCTAGTGGGTAAAGACCAGGGCTGCTGCTGAAATCCTGCAGGGCACAGACCAGCCCGACAACAAAGAATTCTCCGCCACAAATTTCAACAGTGTCAAGGTCAAGAAGGCCTGATCCAAACCAAATCCCGTCCACTCTCCAAGCTCCACCACCTCCAGGAAGCCGTCCTTGGTCTGAGTCCCCTAATTATTCCCACTGGCCTGTAATCGGGTTTTCCCATGTTCTCAGGAGCGCCAATAGCAGCGAGCCTCCCCCACAGGGAGAACAGCGTCTACCACCTTAAAAAGAATCTTCCATTTGTTCACTTAGTATCATAAGATAAAACATCTACAGAGAAACACACGTAACATATGCGCAGCTTAGGGAGGTGTCATAAGCGGAACTCCTTTAAGGGCTGTCTGGGCCAAGAAAGGAAACCGTGTGACTCCCTCCCCTCTCCACACCCCCCTCAGCTGCTGGATGGGCCCCGTAGTCCAAGCCTTACCTGCACGGAAGCAAACTCCGCCCTTTCCAGAAATGGCTTCCCTTTGTCTCCCGGTGTCATCTCGAGTTACCGCTGCTGGACAAGATGGTCCACCTGCGCCCTTCGGAAATACTGGAGACTTTCTTTTTCATTGTCAGTGTGGGGGTAACGGACCGACCTGCTCTCACCCCACACACGTGACCGGTCAGGATCTTTGTTTACTCACCATGGACACATGGATGTGGATGTAGCTGAAAGTCTCCATCATTTCAAGTACTATCTTTTTCCAGCTGAACTTGGCCATCTCTGGCCAGTGGACACGTCTGCAAGCGGACCCGGAGACCTTTCGACATGACCCTGGTCTGCGGCGGCTTTCTTGCTCTCTGGGGGGTCTGGGTGTTCTGGGCTCATCTTGTCTATTTCCTGCTGCAGACCCGGAATCGACCATTTCTCCAAAAAGCCCTGGTTTATTTTTGTAAGAAATTGCATTTCAAGACCACAGTGTGGGGACTCCTGGGTGGCTCAGCCTGTTAGGTGTCTGCTTTCGGCTCAGGTCATGACCTCAGTGTCCCGGGATGGAGTCCCGCCTTCCGCTCCTTGCTCAGCGAGGGGCTTACCTCTCTCTCTGCCTCTGCTGCTGCTCCTCCTGATTGTGGTCTCTCTCTGACAAATAAATACAATCCTAAAAAAAAAAAAAAAAAAGGCCATGGTGCGGACTCCAGGATGCTCATTTATACTGGGTTAGTCTTTTTTTTTTTTTTAAGACTTTTTCGGTGGACAGAGCCAGGAAATATACCAATATTTCTTTTAACTCTAAAGTGCTTCATGAGTTCAAACTGATATTTCCAACCCAGAATCCAGGCATCCAGCATTTTGACTTCAAGTCTTCTGTCTTACGCCTGCTACCCCTTTTCTTTCACATTTAGAATTCAGGCTCAAAGGACCTGATAGTCATACCACAGTATCTCATCATTTCTCATTTGCTCTATCCCTCGTCCCACACTCCGCCGTCTTGGAGTAACAATACCACGGTAGGGCTGATTCCTGACACAACCCACTGTCTCGCAGGCTCTCCCCAGCTTTGCTCCGGTTTCCACGTCTCCCCGCGGCCTACGCCGTCCTTAAGACCCTCTACCTAGTACAATCCTCAATCCTCACAAGCTTCTCTAAGGCTTGGTTCTAGTGCTGACCTTCCTCCACGATTTTCCCTGGCTGCTCGTTCTCTAGACAGGGCCTCGGGACCCTCAGACCCTGGTGGGAAGTCCCCGACTTCCTGCAGCCCATGCCTTCGTGCGTCTCTCCTGCTGGGAGGTCTGGTTCGCTGGGGTTTGGTACTGGGCTCACGTTCACCTCGAGTATCTTAACATGCACTTCTCCACTTTCTTCTGGCAGAAAGCATTGCCATTGGAAAGTCTGAAAACAATTGAATTTTCATTCCTTTACGTCCCTTGCTCTTTTTACCTAAATTCCTGAAGGATTTTTCCACCTTCTTCTTTACAGGATTTTACTAGAATGTGTAAATGTTCTGGGTAAATATTCTCAAATACATGGTGTGCTCTCGATACGTAGTTCTGACTGCTGTTTCAGGGACGTTTTCTGGAACTGCAGTGTCAGCATTTGCCTGTTTGGCCTTCATGCCCCCCGCACACCCATGCAGGGGCTCCTGCTGCTCCCATGTTGGATCTTCTTTGCCAACCTTCCTCCGTAGTCAAGGGCTGTTTTTACCTGTGTCATTGTTTCTTTTCTACTTTTAAGAACAGTCCTCCTGTTACACTGTTTTATTTCTCATAAGGCTTTATCTACTGTGTTCTTTCTAGGTTAGTCCTTATTTCCAAAACTGTTTTTTTCCTTTGTTTTAAATGTTTCCTGAATTTCCTGAATTTGTTGCCTCCTGTCTTGGTTTTTCTATTTCTGGCTTACACTGCTCTTTTCCTGACTTTTACTATGTCCTCAACATCTGTAAGCTCACCTGGGAATGAAGGGTGGGTGACTTTTCTTCTTTTTCATTTCATGTGGATCATTTTCAGGTCCTAAAAATTGGTGGGCCGCCATCTCGGCCTGGTTTGTGGTGTGTCTTTCTGGAACGCTTTCCTTGTCTACCTGGGTGTTCTTCTGCCTTTTAGTCTCTCTTTTTAAATAAGAACATCAGTGTGGAATGTTAGTCTCAGGACTTTTCTGTTGCTCATATTTGGGTGAAATGAGCTGGTTTCTGAGCTTTTCAGTGCCGTGGTCCAGGACCCCTTCTCTAATTGTCTGAGCCTGCCTCAGCCGGTATCCAGCGAGGCATGAGGCATGTGGTTTCCTCGTTGTCCTGAAGGTGCCCAGGACTCAACCCACATACCTCCAGCAGCCCCTTGTGCTCACCTGCTTGGGGACAGTGAGAGTCCCGCAGCCGGCGGCCGTCCTCTAAGGCTCTGGGCACCGCCCGGCGGAGTCCTGGGGCCGCTGGAGGGCTGTCCTGTCGTCCAGCCCCCGGCAGCCCAGCCGTGTCCTCCTTTTCTTCCTGTGTGGATGTAGGCCCCTGCCAGGCAGATCTAGGGCCCTTTGGAAAGGTTGGGCCTGGCCTATGGTCCCCAGGCTGAGCCCCACCATGAAGAAGGGGGGTAGTGAGAAGAAGGGAAGAATTCCCAGATGGATTCAGGGAAACTAAGATCAGAGGGACCCGAGCCCCGTTTCCTGAGGAGAAACTGAAAACCTTGGATGTATCCCCACCTACTTTTTTGGAGGCTTCATGGGGTCTTGTGCTGAATCTTGTCATAAGTGCTGCTCTTTAGTTCTGCTTTCCAATTTTTTTTTTTAACATGAGGGTTTGGGGGTATCCACAACGAGGCTCCCCTCAAAACTGCCATCACCCAGAAGCCTCACAAGTCCTTGTGTTCCTCTGCCTGTTTGATTTGCTCCCCCAGTAACCCGGAGCCGCATACCCTGTGATGGGTCCCCAGGGGGGAAGCAACCTGGCCCAGGGCCCTCACCTGGCATGTGGCCAACTGGGATGTGTCTCCAGAGATGACATCGTGGGCCGTGACAGCACCTGGCCCTGCACCTGACAGCCAATGGGCCCCCCTCGCTGAGCACCTACCGTGTACCAGGCACGGTGTAGGGATGGGGGCGGGGAAGACACCTTGCCTCTGGGCCACCCAGGCCGCAGTCCCCACCGCCTGCTGACTCTGCCCCCAGACACCTCACCGACCAGCCCTGCCCCCAAGGGTTGCCACTCCGCCACTCCCCGGACGACAGAATATCGTGTGGTCTTCACGATACCTTCACCCCACACCTACCCAGTGTCCCTAGAGCCAGAGCCCTCGGGGCCCCGCAGCCCGGAAGGACCAGGACCGGGCCCCCGGTGGAGCGTTCTGGACGTCTTGCCCCTTCATGACTGTCTCTCTGGCCACAGCCGAGCTGCGCTGTGTGTGGCTGAGGTTCATGAGACACTAACCGCTCTGGGTTTCCCCTAGACTTCCTGCCACCTGCAACGCTTCCCGGATCTGGCCACAGCCTGGGGGAGTGTTCGAAGCTCCCGGGCCTGGGGGAAGGGCTGATGGAGCAGGTCACAGAGAATGGGGGTGCTGGCTGCGCGCCCCGCAGAGACCCAGGGGTGAAAGGCACCTGCCTGCCACGGTCCTGGCCGGTATCCCACGGCGGAGGCCAGCCCACTTCAGTCCCCAGCTGCGTCCCCTGCAACAGTGGGGTGGGGATGAGGAGACTCCGGAAAATGCACGGGAAACTAAGGACAGAGGGGGCTGGAGCGAACGCCGGCGCCTTCACGCTGGGCCCGAGGCAACCTCATGGTCATCTCTGCATCTCAGAGTGTGACAGAACATGGTCCCCATGGGCACGGCCGTGGACACCCGACAGGGGCCTGGCTGTTGAGCACAGAGCCCACGGCCTGTCTCTGCAAGGACCAGCCCCTAGAGGTGACGGAAATGGGCCCCCTTCAGCAGTGTCAGGGCAGGTAGGTGACGACTCGGAGCCCAGGGTGCAGGGGCAGCCCTCAGGGACCAAGAACACGCACAACAGTTGGAAGCCAGCGGGCCACAAAACCGAACGGCACCGAGCCTGCCCCAGAGCCACGTGCCGCACTGGGCACAGAGCAGGAGCCAATCGATGTTTGCAAAGCTGGAGATCCACTGACACCAACGGCAGGACACTATCTCCCAGATCAGGATGCCGAGTGACTTGCTCGGGTCACCCGGCAAGATTCTGGTGACAGTAGGAACTGACCCGGGATTCTCTGGGCCTGGAGCCTGGCCTGCCACCCCCCTGCTCACGTGTGCACTGAGTGGGCCCGGAGCCCCAGCTCCCAGCTTGTCCAGATGTGGCAATGTGGTCTGGACAGGCCACTGGGGCCCTGAGGCCAGGAGAGGGGCCAGCTGCGCTGGGGGGAGGCACCTGTCTGGCCGGGGAGGCCCGGACCCTTGCTGCAGGGGATTGAGGCCCAGGTGAGTGCTGCCTGGTTCGTCCACCCAGAGTTTTCAGGAGGGAAGGACACCTCCCCTCACCACCCCATAGCACTGCAGGCCTTCCCTCCCCGCCAGCCCCTCCACACCGCCCAGCACTGGGAAGAGGAAGACCTTCTCGGACTGGTTCTCCAGGGTCGGGCCTGGCCCTGGGCCCCAGCTGTCCGCCCTCCCGAGTGAGTTCTGACCTCCTGATGGACGGGCATCCGAGGCACAGAGGGTGGCAGCTTCCCAGGGTCCCCCAGCCAGTGCGGAACTGTCCTGGACTACAGGCTTGTGTCACCCCAAATTTAGTGGTGATGCCCTAACCCGCAGCGGAGTCGTATTAGGAGATGATTAGGGCGGGAGTGTTGAGCCGGCCTCTCTCCACCATGTGGGGGTGCGGTGACAGGACGGAATCAGGAGGAGAACCCCAGGAGTACCCCCCGCCGGCTCCCTGCTCTCAGGCCCCCCCACCTCCGGACTGAGGATAGGTTACAGCAGCCGGAGCTGACCGAGCAGGGGCCGAGCCAGGCTGTGAGCCCGGGAAGCCTGAACCCCAAGTTCATGACACATGCCCAAAGTGAAGAGTATATTAGCCAAGGATAGATGCAGGCAGCGGGGGTGTGTGTGTGCACATGCCTGTCTCTGTGTGCAGATGCGTGTATTAGTGTGTGTGCACATACATCTGTCTGTGTGAGCATGTCTGTATCTGAGTGTGCGGGTGTGTGTGTCACTGTGTGTATGTGCACACATGCGTCTGCATGAGTGTCTGTGTGTGCGTGTCTGGGCATGCTGGCGGAGGTGGGCTGGTCTTGTGGCTGGAACCAGCCCTGCTGTGGAAGCTGCCACTTGACCTTGCTTGTGCCTGGGGTCTGCCCTAGGCACGTGGGGGCAGCTCTGTCTCCTCTGTCCTTACTCTCCTCTCTGTGCCCTGGGCATGGCTCAAGGCTGGCCCCTGCCAGCCCCACTGGCTCTCCATCAGCCTAGGGCTGGAGGGGCTGGGGAGCTTGGCCCTGGCAGGGAGGGACTTGGTGAGGACAAGGCCAGCAGCCGTGAGCCTTTGGGGAGCACCTGGGGCTCACTGGGCACTGAGCCAGGGCCTTAGCGCCATTGCCCTGAATCCTCCCGAACCCCGGAAACCCTCATCCTTCCCACGTGACAGATAAGGATTTCGAGGCTGACAGAAGTAGCCTTGGGGCACTTGGGTAGCTCAGTGGGTTGGGCCTCTGCCTTCCGCTCAGGTCATGGTCTCAGGGTCCTGGGATCGAACCCCGCATTGGGCTCTCTGCTCATCAGGGAACTGGCTTCCCCCACCCCCTGCCCCCCGCCTGCCTCTCTGCCCACTTGTGATCTCTGTCTGTCAAATAAATAAATAAAATCTTGAAAGAAAAGAGAAAAAAAACAAAAAAGCAGGCTTTTGTGACCAGGGGCCCAGAGAACAGGCTCCCCAGCGTCCCCTGCCACCAGACCTGGACGTGGCTCGCCCAGGGGCTTACGGGCCTGGAAGCCAGTCGCCCTTCTGCTGCAGCCTGGGCAGGTCATCCCAGAGATGGCCCATTCATTCATCCATTCATTCATTCCTTCTCCTAGACAAGGTGGCCGGTGCTGCACCGTGAGCCCAGAGGAGTGGCTGGCCCAGAGGCAGGAGACACGTCGTGGTCCAGCTCTGCGGCTGCACCTGAGAAGCGCAGGACTGAACACCTCCCTTGCCAGGAGAGCAGGGCCGGCCCCGCCACCAAGCACACAGTCTGCCTCCTTTGATGCCCCTCCCCTCCTGCCCTTGGTGTCCCAGGGGAGCTCTGGTCGAAGGGCCAGGCAGTCCGCCCCCTGGGGCGACGAGGGGCCCCTCCAGGGCAAGCACAGGCGTGAGAAGTGTGCCCCGCAGGGAGGCTCAGTCGGCAAGGCCCCAGGCTGGGAGCCAGGGCTCCGTCCCCTACTCACGACACTCACCCCAGAGGCTCAGCCGCTGCTCCGGCGGTAAGGGGTTGCACCTGGGTGGGCCTCGGCAATGTGGCATGCCCTCCCTGCCTGTCTAAATGGCGCCCATGGGAAGGTGCCCGGAGCCATGCTGTCTTGAGGTACCCTGGGTAGACAGCCACACCCCGCGACATGCTCTTTTTTCATTAAAGATTTGTTTACTGGGACACGTGGGCGGCTCAGTCGGTTAGGCATTCAACTCTCGATTTCGGCTCAGGTCTCATAATCTCAGGGTCGTGGGATGGAGCCCTGTGTCAGGCTCTGCTCAGCAGGGAGTCTGCTTGAGGTTCTCCTCCTCCCCCTCTGCCCCTCCCCCCAAATAAATAAATAAACCTTTAAAAAGAAAAAAAGAAAAAAGAGTAGATACTCTTCCATTTAAAACTGATATTTATTTATTTTAGAGAAAGCGGGAGCGTGAGAGAGGGCACGCGACGGGGGAGGGGCAGAGGGCTGGAGAGAGTCCGACGCAGACGTCCCGCTGAGCAAGGAGCCCGATGCAGGCCTCGATCCCGCAACCCTGAGATCGTGAGACCTGAGCAGAAACCACGAGTCAGCCGCTCCACCCACGGAGCTGCCCAGGCGCCCCACACCGTTACAAGTTCGGGGGCTGCGTAGACGACAAGCTCGGGGGCTGCGTAGACGAGCGACACCGAGGTCCTGAGTCGGGCCTCCCTGTAAATGCGTGTGTTTGTTCGGTCCGTCTCTGAGCCCTGGGCACACAGCAGGCGCTCAGTAAGTAGCTGCTCAATGAGCAGGTGAACGAAGGACGGGCGCTGCCAAGGGGAAGTTTTTCCTTCTTTTCGCCAATTTTACAGTTTTTTGTAATAATTACATAGAATTTTTAATGTGGGAAAAAACGAGTCACAGAGATTTCAAAACCTCGTCACTGCACATCTGGTGTGGCCACAGGGAAGTGAAGGGGTTTTGGGGCTACAGCAGCTCTGCGAGGCCCCAAGGGTCACAGTGGCCAGCGTGACATCTGCAGATGGCCGAGTCGCACAGAGTGTCTGGAAGGAACCAAGCCGTGGGGAGCTGGGGAGGCTTTTCCTCCCTCGCTCATGCCCCTGCTTATCACGCTGCTGGGGCAATGGGTCTATTCCAGGAGGGGACACAGGGCTGTGGGGTGCGAGGGACCCAGGGCTCCGGAGCTGCTCGCTTCACTCCAGGGGCTTCGGTTTCCCCACCTGTGACGGGCTGATGGCGGAGCCCTCGGCCGGTGGTGAGAACCGCCTGTTGCTTGGCCCTGCCTGTACTCAGGGCAGCTTCATTTCCTTCCCTTTTCCAGCCTCGCCGTTCCCAGGGTGAAGCAAGACTCTGCCGATGCTTGTCGCTGTCTGCGGCAGAGGCGCCCGAGAAGGGCCAGCTCCCGCGTCCCTGAAGCTGGCCGGGGGAATGGGAGGACGGGAGGGTCCTGGGCCAGGAGCGGGGCTGAGCCCACAGCCCAGGGCTGGCTCTCGACTCTGCCCCCCAGCCATGGTCGCTGCACGACTCTGCGAAGGGGCCACCACAGGGCCCACCTGTCCAGGCTCTGGGGACGGCGGGCTCTTCCGGTGGGTGGCCCCATCCCTGTGCCCAGAAGACCGTCTGTCCCCACCCCTCCCTCCTGCGTGACCCCAGTTCCGCCACCAGCCTCTGTTTCTGCTGCCTGCCCTTTTCCTGCGTCCTCTGTGCTGTTGCCACTGCTCGTGGCACCTCGTGAATGCTGGTGGCCCCACTGGTTGTGGGGCTTGGGAGGGGGCTGCAGGGAGCACCAGGGAAGCCCACGGAGCCACGGCCCACTTCCATGGAGGATCAGGGAGCGGGACCCGCCCGGTGACACAGAAACTGAGCGTTTGTGCAGGATTCCACTCTGCTGGTGAGAACGGCACGCGTTCCCGGCGACCCACGGAATACAGTCCCCTCCGTCTGGGTGAGTCCACACACAAGCAGAACACTTGCCTTAAAACTGGCGCCCACAACATAAAGACGAACAACAAAATTCAACGTTTTATTCTCTTAGCAGTATTAATTTTATCAACACTTACTCAACAAACCAACGATGGGAAATTTCAGTGTTTACTGTGTCGCTGCTCACAGTGACATTAACGTTAAAAGCACCACGACCCGTTGGCAGAGATGAAAGGCGGGGACAAGGTCCCTCAGAACCCCCACAGCTGAGTTCAGGCAGCCCAGAGGTGACGGATGGGTTCACCCTGATCCTGACCGTGGCCGTTCGGAGTGTGTCCTCTGCGGTCACGCCCTCCCACCGTCATTCATTCACTGGGCAGCTCAGCTCACAGTGCCCTCCTGCAGCATATCCTGAGTCGAGGCAGTGGGGGATCAGGGTCGACCCCAGGGCCGTGGAGAGGCAGCAGCCTGCCGGGTGTAGAGTCCCCAAGCTTGGGGCGCTAGTGGGCGGTGCATGCCCGTCTCCTCCCTGTGCCTTCGTGTCCTCATGCACACGCTAAGTGCATCCCTCCTGCTCTGACAGTGCAGGCTCCCGCCCCACCATCCCCCCAACAGGGCACCCGGAGACCGCCCTGCCCTTCCTACAGTGTGGTGTGTGCGCCCCCTAGCGGGAACCGGGAAACTGGGGCCCGGCCTTCTCTCCCCCACCAACAAAACCCTCTCTGCCGGCTTGGCCTTCAGACTTCTCTGGCCGTCTTCTACCGCAGTGTCCCGGGGGGTAGTGCAGCCCCAGGAGCACGTACACTTAGATCAGGCCACTCTACCTCCGGGTGTTTTCCCAGACGTGTCTGTGCACACAGGTTTGAGAGGGCAAGTGGGAGTCCATCCGAGGTTACCCCCTGAAGAATCAAACAGTGTCGATAAGAACGTGGAATTCAGGAACGCTGTGCGGTCCTAAGAAGTGCACGGGGTCCCTAGGAAGCCACGCAGAGCTCGGGTGCCCGCGGTGCGTCCTAGGGGACGGTTCCTGCAAGTGAGGAGCACCTGCAGGCCCCGTAGAGGGCGGTGCTGATGCCGTGGGGGACTCTGGAGGGTCCATTCTGCTCCAGCTGAGGGAAGGGAGGCAAGAGAGCCATGAGCCACCTCGGTCATTGGCTAAGGAATGTTCTAGGGAGAGGCGAATCCTCAGCCGCTTCTGACTCTGCATGTGTGGGCAAAACTGACATTGGTAGCCCAAGGTCAGTCCTTCAGATAAGAGCTTCCGATGTTGGCCCTGGAGATAGGAACCACCCCAAAACCAGGCTGAAAGAGGGGTGCATGGAGACACAGTCTGAGGAGTTGTGGGCAGAGCACCAATGCCATCTACTGCGATCGTTTAGGGAAGGAAGCAAGCGCACAGCCGTGTGCACAGACGTACAATGTGGGCCAGAGGTCAGGACACGTATTGTCCTTGCTGCCCCTGGAGAGCAGCGTGAGCCCAAGAGTGGCGACCGCCTCTGCGGAGGCTCCTGGAAGCAGGGGACAGAACAAATGACTTACTTTTCCTTGTCACCCTTCTGCACCTTCTTTCTAACATTTCCACCATCTGCGACTTTCACTGATTCAAAAAAAGATGGCATTGAAAACCAATCTCGCCATGTTGCTGGATCAGAACTTAACATTGCTAAGATGGCGACGCTTCTCCAAGTTCATGTGCCGACACTACGCAATCTCTATCAGATCCCAGGCTGAAGGAGACCTCGGGCTACTGGATCCTGCTTTGTCTACACACGCAGAGGGTCAGAAGTGGCTGGGGACTCACATTGTCCTAGAGTCAACTTCGGTGCAGAAATTGACAAGCTGACCCCAAATTTCACATGGACGTTGAAGAGACCCAGAAAAGCTGAAACAGTCTTGAAAAAAGTACAAAGTTGGGGGACTCAGACTCTTCCTTTTCAAAAGTTTCTATGAACTGTGACCGTTGGAGGCTGTGTGGTACTGCCATAAGGATGGAGAGTAGGTCATTGAGACAGAATTGAGGGTCTTGAAATAAGTCCTCACCTTTATGGTCGGCTGATTTTTTATGAAGGTGGAAGAATGATTTTTTCGGCTAACGGTACTGGGACGACTGCATATCCGTATGCGAATGAATGAGGTTGGACCCCTCCCTCACACCATGCACACAAATGAGCTCACGATGGATAGAAGATCCAAATCTAAGGGCTAAGCTATAAAACTCTTAGAAGAAAACATAAAGGTTCATCTTCACGACTCTGGATTAGGCAGTGGTTTTAGATACGACCCCAAACACACAGACAACAGAAAAAGAAAAACCAGGCAAATTGGATTTCATTAAAAGCAAAAACCTTTGTTTTTCAAAGGACACCATCAAGAAAGTAAAAAGACAATCCACAGAATGGGAAAGAATATTTGCACTCTACATCCGATAAGGGACTCCTTATCCTTCGTACCCAGAGCGTACGAAGAACGCTTAAACTCAAAAATTAAACGGTGAATTTAATTTAATCCAGTTTGATGACGGGTGAAGGCTGTGAGTAGGCAGTATGCGGGAGAAGGCGCACCAGCGGCAGCAAGCCCAGGAGAAGCGGCTCAGAACCATTAGCCCACAGAAAAGGGCAAATCAACACCAAAATGAGACGCATCCTGCATCGGCCAACTCAGCTGCTGTGACAAACATCGCCGACCAGGGTCCTGAGCAGCGGGAACCTGGAAGCTGGAAGGTTGAGATCAAGACATTACAAGGACTGGCTTCTGGCAAGGCCTCTCGTCCTGGTGCGTGGACAGCCTCCTTCTCACAGTGTCCTCACGCAGCCTTCCCCAGTGCGGGCTCACGTGCGCACACACGCACACACAGAGTCCGAGGTCTCTTCTCTCCTGGGGGTAGGGCCCACCCTTATGACCTCATTTAAACTTAATGCCCCCCCATCCGTGAACACAATTGCCCTGGGGGGTTAGGGCTTCAAATATGAATTTGGGGGGACAAAACACCATTCACACCCCTGGGAGTGGCTTATACGAAGAGACAGGTGGTACCGGGTGTTGTAGAAAACACAGAGAGACTGGAGCCCTTATGGTCTGCTGGTGGGTGTGCCCAGTTCCCAGCTGTATGCCCTGGGAACAGTCAGCAGAAGGCAAGTTTTTGAACACCAAGGATTCTTTGTTTATTGTTACTGTGATAAAATACACGTCACATGAAGTTTACAATTTTCACCATTTTTAAGTATATGGATTCAACAGTATTACGTAAATTCAAATTACCATGCAAGCATCACCACCATCCACCTTCAGAACTTCTCTGTCGCCCCAGACTAATGCCCATCCCCACCAACAGGAGCTCCCTGCCGCCTCCCACCCAGGCGCCAACCCCCGGCTCCTTCTGGTCCTCGGTCCCTCCGCGTGAGCACTCCAGTTCTCTCAAGTAAGCAGATCGGGCCCTGTTTTCCCCTTTGTGCCTGGCTTCTCCCAGCCTATTTTCTTCCAGGGTTGCTCATTGTCTGGAGGGACGCCTGGGGGCTCAGTGGGTGAAGCCTCCGCCTTCGGCTCAGGTCGTGATCCCAGGGTCCTGGGATGGAGTCCTGCATTGAGCTCCCTGCTCAGTGAGAAGCCTGCTTCTCCCTCTCCCACTCCCCCTGCTCATATCGTCTCACTCTGTTGCTCTCAAATAAATAAATAAAATCTTTAAAAGAAGTTCCAGTGTAGTCAGGGGCGCCTGGCCTGCTCAGTCAGTGGGTGCAGGGCTCTTGACCTTGGGGTTGTGAGTTTGAGCCCCACGTTGGGTGTAGAGACAACTTAAGTAAATAAACTTTCTTAAACATTCCAGTATAATTAACATACAGTGTTACATTAGGCTCAGGTGTATAACTCAACAAGAACTTTTCCTCTTGAAAGCTGAGCAAAATTCGTTGTGTGTCTAGACGCCGTGTTTTGTTTACTGTTCATCTGGCCGCGGACACCGGACACCACCTCTCGGCTGTTGTAAATAAAGTTGTTGTGACTGTGGGCGGAAAAATCTCTCTTCAAGTATGTGCTTTTAATTATTCGGGTTTCCACTCAGAAGTGGGATGCTGGGTCACTGTGGCGATTCTGCTTAACTTGGGGGAAATCTCCATAGCGCTTTCCATAGCAAAGCCCAGGGCTCTCGAGGGCTTTGCAGACAGGCCTCTCTCGGGATGCTCACAGGAGGGGAGAGAGTTCACAGACCACCCATAGGGATGAGAACCCACGAGGACGAGCCTGGGCATCCAGCAGACCCCGGCGCATATCTTGCCCCTGCCACTTGGTACCGGCATCCCCAGGGTGCTGTCTCCCACCTTGTGGGGCTCAGGAGGTTTCGGTGAGCTGCTGTGTGCCGCTGGCCCAGTGAGGCCAGCCCCCTCCCCACCAAACACCACCCTTCAAAATTCAGCCCAAGAGACAAAACCCCAAAGCAGAAAGCTCGAAAACAACCTGCCCACACGTGACCCCTCGAAGGGGAATGAACAAAGTGGTGAGATGTTAAATGGGAGAGACGACAGTTCCCAGACATTGTCTCCAGGAGCAAAGGCAGTGGACGTGCGCAGGGCCACAAATCAGGCACCAAAACGTCACCTTTGCAGAACGGTCTGGAGCGAGCACACTGGTCTCGAGTTTGGCGACAGGCAGTGAAGACCTGGCCTGAAGCTCAGCCTGGCACCTGCTAGCTACAAGCCCCCGACCTTATGGGCCTGCCTTCATGAGCCAGTTTCCAGGCTGTGACCCCGAGCTGATAACAGCAGCCACCTGGGGGCTGGCAGGGGAGCAGGGCCAACTGTGCCTGAGTGAAAGCCCCACCCTGGGGCTGCTGTGATCCCACAACACCTCTCCAGCCTCCCAGCTGACCCTCTTCTCCCACCGCCTGACCCCCAAGGCGGCCACGCCCCTCTGCATCGCTCCGCTTAGTCTCCAGCATCTTTGCTGCCTGGTTCCTCCCCTTCAGCTCTCCCCAAACCGAACCGCCCTCCTCACTTCCCAAATGGGAACGAGTCAACTTTTCTTCTTGTTGAGGGTCAAATTGTGTCCCCCAGAAAAGAAATGTTTGAGTCCTCATCCCCGGTACCTGGGAACGCAACCTTATCTGGATATAGGGTCTTTGCAGATGGAAGCAAGTTCAGATGAGGTCGGACCGGAAGGGGGTGAGTCCCAATCCCGTGACTGCTGTCCTTAAAGAGGGACACTTGGACAGAGACTGGAGGGGTGTCTACGAGCCAAGGAGCACCAGCGACCGCTGCCAACCGCCCGAGGCCAGAAAGAGGTGATGACAGATCCTCTCCTAGAGGCTTCTGGGAGAGCACGGCCCTGCCAACACCTTCATTCCAGACTTCTGGCCTCCACAGCTGCCGGACAATACGTTCCTGTGGCTCCAAGCCACCAAGTTCGTGGCGCTTTGTTGGACGGCCCAGGGTGACTCATACACTTACACTGTCCCCTCCCAGCATCACTTCCCCTGTCCCAGTACTATCTCGCCCTTCCAGGCTCACCATAAGAGCCTCCTTTTCCTCCAGGAAGACTTTCCCAAGCATCACCCCCTCCTCCCTCCCACGGCTGCTTCTTCAAATGTGCGTCCCCACCCCCAATATCTCATAGCGCTTTGTACCCCACTTAACACATACTGCGTTCTGCCCTAAAGCCAGTGTGAGAGGAGGCCTCCTCAAAGGGAAGATGTTTCCTTCCTGGAAGAGGTGTCCCTGGACAGGGTTCTGAAGGATGAGTAAGATTTGCCAGGCGGCCCGTGATCCGCAGCTCTGTGGCTGTCACTGAGTACGTTTGTTCAATCATGTATTCGTTCAACAAACATTTATTATGTGACTCTGCCCTGACTTGTTGACCAGAATGTGGCCCCCAGGGGCAGGACAACACCCCATTTATCTCCGGCTGGGCCCCCCTACTCCCTAGTAGCTCTGGCCCAAGCTCGGCTTGACTTTATGCCCCGCGAAGCCCGTGACGCGAGGGCATTATCCAAGGGTGGACGAAGCCTTGGGCACGGGAGCATTCGGGTGGGGGTGGCAGAAGCCCGCGGAGCTTCCCAGGTTAGGGAAAATAGGACTGCTCTGGGCTGGAAGCCCATGGGCTCAGGAGATGGTCCTCTTTCCAAATCCCGACACTGCTACTTTCCAGCTGAGTGACCTGGAGGCACTAAGTGGGGGTAACCGTGCCCGCAGGGCTGGGCAGCCCCTTGCTGGGCAGGAGGGCGACTCGGCCGCCCGCAGTAACCAGCACTGGCCAGCAGGGGTCTCCAGAGCGACTTGAAACCTCCGGTACTGGCTATTGCGCCCACGGTCGGGAGGCCAGAGGGAAGGTCTGTCTGTCCACCTTGCCCTCTGCAGAAAGGCCCCCCGCAGAGCTCCAGGACACAGTGAGTGGCCTGGGCAGGGACACTGGGGACAGGCCCTGGGGATAGCGCTTGGTGGCACGGGTTTCTGCATCCCACGGAGGTCACTGTCCATGGGCATGTCCCAGGGCCACAGGTGATGGAAGCCTGGCCATGGGGTTAGGGGAGGCTACAGGGCTCTGCTGGTAAAGACCTCCAGGCTCGGGCACGTTTAACTCACGTGATCCTTCCTGCAGCCCGTGTCACACATGAGGAAAGCCAGCCACAGAGAGGTTTAGGAGCTTGCTGAGGTCACACAGCAGGTCCGTACAGAGCTGGGACGACAATCCAGGTGGTCGGTAACACCCACGCTCTGACCACCGTGCCCCGTGCCTGGTGGATGCGGCCCCAGCTTCCTGATCAGGCGGGGATGACGGAGAAGGACAACTTAACAGCGGAGAAGGAGAGGAAGGGAGTTCCTGCGGAGGCAACTGCATGAGCGGAGGCCCAGAGGCCCGGCCATTCAGAGGGGCTTCGGGGGAAGGAGGGCGCAGAAGGGAGCTGCTGTGGGGACTCACGAGGTCAGGTCTGTGCACGGCACCTTCCCAGCGGCCGTGGCTGGGCAAGGACTAGGGGGCCAGGCAGGAGGCTGTCCCAGGTTCTGGAGGCTCGGTGAGGCCTCTTGGTGACCAGAGATGGAATTCTGCAAAGGATGGTTTCGCAGGAAGCTCCAGGAGTGCCCCTCTATGGCTGGCCATGCACCTGCCCCCTGAAACTGAAGTCAGGGCATGGAAAGCCATCAGGACCCTGTCCATCTGTCTGTCCTGCCTACTCCTCTTGGCCTGCTGGCTTCCCCCTCCCTCTCTCCTGCACCTGTTCTCCACGTGGCAGTAAATGTGGCCTCTTCAACTCCCAGGGCAGGTCCCACAGAAGGAAGCCACAGGCCCCACATGGGGCAGATGCCCAGCCCAGATGGGCTCTGCTGTGGCCAGGGCCAGGGTTGTGCAAAAGGATGACAGGTCCCTGGGAGCCACGTGGATGGAGCCGGGAGTAGTGGCTCCGGAAGGAAGGACCAGACCTCTGGAGCCAGCAGACCCCTGCCCTGGCCCAAGCTTGGAGATAACCAGTCTTAAAATCTAGCTTCTTCTAGCTCAGATAATCGTGAGGTGGTCCAGCCAGCCAGACAGGCCTCTCCCAGGCATGGTCCTACGAATGCGAGCTTGCTGGCCTTCCTAGTGTCTCTGCACTGCAGGGCTTGAAGGCATCAGGAAGTTTAGGTTCGAATCCTGGCTTGGTCACTATAGTAGCTTAAAGATGGCCATAAGTTCTCTATATCCTTTTCTTGAGTCAGGCCCCACAACTGCTTGACTAATGGAAGTGATGTCATGCTTATTTCTGGGCCTGGGGTTTCAGGGACAGGTGGGTTCTCATCTCCTGGAGCACTTGCTCTAGGAACCAGGCTTCCCTACCATGAGGAAGCCAATGAGATAGGCTCCGGGCTGAGCCAGAGCCGACTTGGCCGTGGGGAGCCGTCTGAGAGGCAGGCCCCCATCCAGCTGCCCAGGCGGACGCTGTGGAGCACAGACCAGCCTCCCCCACGGAGTCCTGCCAAAATGCAGGCTTGGGAACAAAATAACATGATTACAAAAGGTCTTAAGCCACTGAGTTTAGCACTGTCTTGTTATACAGCAAGAGATCTCTTGAAGTAACTTACCACCTGTGTGGCCCTGGGCAAGGGACCTAGGGTTTCTGGAAGCTGCTTTCTTGTCTGAGAAGGAGACGGCGAGTGCGTTGCTGGGTTTGGTGAAAATTGAACGTCCTGAACACTGCTCCCTGCCATATCCCAATTCCTGAAACGGTGCCAAGTCAGCAAGTCCCGCTTCACAGGCGAGGACTGCTGCGACGCTTGCCCAGGGTCACACAGCGGCGAGCGGCACAACGAGGACTCACACCTAGGTTGGGGTTCCAGTGCAGCCCCAGAATTTTCAGACAAGTCACTGCTTCTGCAAAGCCCACGTCCCTAAGACAGCCTTCTGGTCCTGCAGAGTTTGCGTCTTACCCCAGAAGCCTCCTTCTTCCTTTTCAAGAAAGCCCATCTCCCCAGGAATGGCTAAAGCAGTGCTCCCACCCTCAAGATGAAGGGTCCATGGGCAGATTCCCTGGGCCCAGCTTTCCTGACCAATGTCACATCCTACCCCATGGTGACTCTGCCCTCGCCCTGAGACCTGCTGGCCAGGGAGCACCCCACCCGTCACACTGCTGCGGGCAGTGGCCTCCAGCAGCGGATGTCGGCTCTGACTCAACGCTCAAGGCCTTTGGGGGTCTGAGTGCCCACCTGGCATTTGCACCTGTGTCAGCCGCAGCTCCCCACTTGCCCTTCCCTCCCAGAGCAGCTTGAGGACCCCAGGCATGAGCAGGACTCGGGAGGCTGGTGACAACACGGGGTTCAGGGTTCAGCAGGGTATCTGGGGCTGCAGGGGAGCCTCAGGTGGTGCTATGCCCTGGGCAGGGGTCTCCAGGGGGCCAGCGAAGCTGTGGAGAGGAGGGGTGGTGCTAGGAGCTGGATCCGTCAGGATCTCACATCCATTTCTCACCAAGTTCACGCAGGAAGTCCGATGGGTGGTTTGCAGAAAGCCGGATCAATTTTCTTTTCGAGGTTAAAAAAAAAACAACAAAACTCTGCAAAGAAGGCAGGGAGTTCGAAACAAAGAATAAAAGACGGTGCTGTGTATTCTAAGCCATAGCTGGGAGTAGGGGGCCCCTCCCCCATACATTGTGACCCCAGGGAGGTCACTAGCCTGGAGGGAAGGGACAAGGAGAGCAGAGGTCCAGAAGCTGCAGTGAGGAGGTCCCCTTGCTGGGCCGAGGCCTGCTGTGACCCAGGACCATATGGTTTCTGAACCCTGAGCAGTTAGGACCAGACACCGTGCGCTGTAATGGGACTGTGCTCTGCCCCGTTGCTGAGGTGCGGTCACACGCTCAGCTGGTGGGGTCCAGGCAGGCAGCCGCAGGGCGAAGGGCACATACTCAGGGGTTACCAGGAAAGGAGACACGGCCCTGGGGAGGGCAGTTCCGTTTCCAGCTCTGCCGCTTTCCTGCTGTGTGCCCTTGAGGAGGTCACTCGCCCTCTCTGTGCTGAGGAGCCTCACCTGTACGATGGGCCGATGGGCCGTGGCTGCTCCGCCCAGGAGTGTGGGGTGGCCTGTGAGCCCCACCACCCTGAGAGCCCCGCCTCACCATCCTGCCCGGGAGCCCTGCAGGGACTGGACCGGGGCCACCACCCACCGTGTCTCCTCTGCAGATGGCGCCATCACCGTCCCCGCAGGACACGATTTTCGGGAAGTGCTTGGGCAAGGGTGTGGGAGCAGAGCTGAGAGAGCCTCCGAGGGAGACGGCGTCCCGGAAACAGATGCCACCCGAGGGCCCCCGGGTGACCCCACCTCCCGCTGTGGACAGAGGGACACGTCGCATGTGTCGCCGGCCACATGCTACTGCTCGCCGCTGCGCTGTCCGGCCATGAATGTCAGCGCAGGCTCCACACACTGAAGGCCCTTCTGGGTGGCCAAGGACACCCCCACCCCCTGCCGACATCTGCACCCTGCGCCTGCCGGCCTCCCCTGCCAGGTGCGAGCCTCGCATGTGTCTGGCGGCGGTGGGAGCCGACGGGCTGGGCCAATGGCCGGGGGAATGCTCAGTAAATGCTGGTGGGGTGGGGGGCGGGTTTGTCTCGGGGGCCGGGGTGGGAGAAGCAGGGACAGCGTGCGTGCTCCTCCCCGGGCCCTTGTAACAAGCTAGGGCCGTCTCTGTGGCCTGAAACAGCCCGTGGTCGTTCTCTCGCCGTTCCAGGGACCCCAAGCCTGCACACAGGTGCCGTGACCAGATCTAAGGTGTTGGCAGGGTGACGGCTCCAGAGACTCTGGGGAGGGCCCATTCCCTGCCTCTTCCAGTGTCCAGAGCCGCGTCCCCACCTCCTCGGGTGTGAGCCTTGCCTCTGCCTACGTCTGCTCCCACCTCGCTTCCCCCTCAGGACACACACGATGGCTTAGGGGCCCGTCCAGATGTGGCAGGTTTACCCTCCATTTCAAGGTCCTTAGTTGAATTACACAGGCTACGTCTCTTTTGTAGACCAGGTAACATCCACGAGTTTCGGGGACAAGGACCCGGATACCCCTGGAGACCCTGAGCCAGCCTGCCACGGTGTGCAAATGGCTGTGGGGCCGCTGCGCCCTTTTCTGTGCTTGTCTTCATGATGGACCCAGCACTTCGCCCAGGAAGCCTGCGCACGGCCGCAGAGGCCTTAACCCAACCCTCCGGCCACCACTACCAAGAGGTCAGAGTTGATTTAAAAGTGGAAACTTGGGCGCCTGGGTGGCTCAGTGGGTTAAGCCTCTGCCTTCGGCTCGGGTCATGATCTCAGGGTCCTGGGATCGAGTCCCGCATCGGGCTCTCTGCTCAGCAGGGAGCCTGCTTCCTCCTCTCTCTCTGCCTGCCTCTCTGCCTACTTGTGATCTGTCTGTCAAATAAATAAATAAAATCTTTAAAAAAAAAAAAAACCTATCTTCTTTAAAAAATAAATAAATAAATAAATAAAAGTGGAAACTTAGGGGCCTTCCCCACAGCAGGCATTTGGAATCCCTTAACTAACCTACACCATGAGAGAATTCTTTGGACAATGTCCCCCTCGTGTTTTCTTTACCGTATAAAATATTTAACACATTTTTTTAGCAGAGTCGCGTGGAAGGAGAGCTCCTGCGAGGAGAATGAGCAAATCTGTGTCTTCAGGTCATTTGCCGGGACCTGTTCCACAGCAGGGTGGGGGCAGGGCCAGCAGACCCCTGGATTGAACCAGTCCTGATGCCAAATTACATCTCCTCTGCCCCACCCAGTGCCAGCCACGCTGGAGTGACCAGCTCCACGCAGGCGTCCACTCAGAGGGTGACCTGATGGCCACTTTCCTGGGCCTGGGCTATATCCCACCTCCGTCCTCCCCACAGTTCTCCCTGGGTGGGACACCCTTGCGGGCAGCTCCACACCCAAGCAGTCATGCCTGTGTGGCCACCCCAACCACTGGGCCAGGGGAGAAGCCAGTGGATAAATGCTGCCTACAGACAGTTCTGGGGTCCCTTCACGGGCTCCCCAGGAGCTGCTGCAGGATGGAACCTGGGTGCCCACAGTGGTGGCCAATGGGGTACCCTGTCCCTCATTTTCTCCTCTCACCCTGCTCCCTGAGATCAGACCGCGTGGGCCCTGCAGCGTGGCCACCCCTGAACGCTACTCCTGGTTCCTGGGCTCGGAGCCACCGTGCTGATCCACTTGAAATCAGAAGGAAGGAGGGCGGCAGCTTCCCGTCGGGAGCAGGGGCAGGTGGTGGGCCTCCCCGCTGGAGCACTGCTCGGGGTCGGCTTTCTCAGAACGAGGGGATCCTGAAAGGAAAAGGCGTATCAAACATGCACGTGCTAGCTGGCTACCACTGGGTGACAGTCCCCCACAGTGGACACTCCTGTCCTCCCACTGAGCCTGCTGGCTGCTCCCGGCCCCAGGTCTCTCTCGCTGCTGTAGTCAAGGCAGCCGTGGGCCATCCTCTCTGAAGGCTTGAGCAGGTGGACGTGCCCTTGGCCAGGCTGTCCCCCTCCTGCAGCTGTCCTCAGCGTGTGGGCTTCTCCGTCCCCACGCCTGAGCGTCCTAACCACGGTGCTGCCTCCCCCCGGAGCCATGATCTGGGGGGCAAGACGGAAGCCACGCGCCTATGGCGGCTGGGTGCCAAAAGTCACTCATTTCCACCCCAGCCGTGGGTCCCAGGCTCAGCCTGAGCCTGATGGGAGGACACTTCAGGGTGTGAGTCCCAGGAAGCGGGGTAACTGGAGGTCCCCCCAGGAGGCTGGCTGCCACCACGTAACAGCAGAACCTCTGTGACCCAGGTGTCCAAACCCAACAAAACAAGCCAATTTTTATGCAAATGTTACATTTCTAAGTATAAACCCCAGAACTAAGTCACCGTGAGCTCCTTCCTTTACCTTCTGGTCTGCGTGCTTCTCGGTCCACACCTCTGGGCAAGGGGGAAGAGCTTCCAGGACTGGCCTGGTGTCCCAGCGCCCCCTAGCATTGCGCCGGAGAAGGGTCCCTAGGAGCCCCCAGCACTCCCCCCAGTCTCCAGGCCCGGGGCCGGGGGAGGCTGAGCAAAGGGGACTGAAGTTCAGGCCCAGAAGGTGACTCCCACCGCCTGCCGCCCTCTGGGAGAGCGAGGGGCCATTCCTCCCCGGGAATACTTTCCTGCATGCTCCCGTGAGAAAAAGAACTGATGTCTAGAAATCATTTCAAAGTCACGTCCTTATTTTGAACTTTCATTAGTAAATGCCAACTACCATTATTTATGAGATGCTCGCGATTTGTTCTCTTTTCAAAAACGCAGCGTTGGACAGGTGAACCCTTACACGTCCGTGGCCCAGTGGGAGTCGGATGGAGAGGGAGCAGCGGGGCGGTCCGCTCTCGGGCCTGTGCAGAGCTCCTCAGGGAGCCACGGTGGTACTGGGGTCACGGAGGTTCAGGCACATGGTCAGTAAGGGGTGGGGTGCAGATCTCAAGCCCTAGACTTGCCCCCACACCCGCGAGGCTGCAGCTGCCCAGGAGAGCGGAGGATCTGCAAACAGTATTGACCCTGGGTCCCACTCCAGATGTTCGTGTGCTGTGGGGCCCCACGCCCCGTCCTCTGGCCCCCACACCCGGCCCCTCCCCCACGCACTCCTGGGCCTTGCAGCTTGGCTCTGCCTCACACGCTGTGACCCAGTTTGTCCTTTCCAGACTCTAGCCCAGCTCAGTCCCTTGGCTGACCCGGCTGGTCCCATCCAGATGGTGGAGTCTGGAGACAGCCTTTGGCCCCACTAGGGCCAGAGACCTGTGGTCTGGAAGCCCTCAGCACTGTTCCCAGTAAGTCCTGTCTGCTCACTGAGTACCTGCTTGTACCAGATGCACACCGGGCCCGGTGACAAGGGAGGCCTTGTTCCTGCTCTCAGGGAAGTTATGGCAGCAGAGAGAATGGGCCAAAAACCAGCAAATGCCCGAATACATTGGACACATTACTCTAAGGGCCTCCTGGTAGGTCACTGATTCTGTGAGGGGGGCTGTGGGGGTGGGTGGGGGAAGGGCTGAAGGAGGTGACATCAGGCTGAGATCGGAAGAACACCGAGGAGTCACTGAGGCACATAGCAAAGGGACCAGAGATCAGCATAGGAGATAGCAGTGCAAAGGCCCTGAGGTTGAAACACTTGGCACACTGGAGGACTGGGAGAGGCCAACCAACCTTCCTTGCCTGAGACTTGGGGCTGGTTTCCATGCATTAGATGAAGTTGTGCACATGGGAGCAATGTCCCCGGGGCCAAGCATCTATTTTTCTGCCAGGCACGAGCTCCCTACGACCCAGACAGAGTGCCTGTGTGCTAGGAAAGTGCAGTTCAGAGGTGGGCGCCGAAGTAGGCCCTGGGTCTGGGCTTCCACAGGCCATCCTTACCCTGGCCACCCCCTCCCTGCATAGAAGCAAAGGAGGGGGTCTCACAGGACCTGCAAGCTCTGCCACCACACACAGGACAGCTGTGGGCCTCAAGGCTGAACGGCAGACACAGCAGCAGGGGGTGCTCCTGTGACATTATCGCTGAAGGGGAACTGGGCTCTGGACCAGGGGAGGGCGTCTGTGCAGGAGGAGCTGGGTGTAGGGAGGGTGGGGATGCCTGCTTAGAAGCTGGGGTGCCCCCCACCTACCTCGATGAACCAGGCCCTGGAAGGGTCTGGAGGGCAGAAACTGGACCCTTGAGGCCCCGCCGTGTGCTGGGCTGGGTCTCAGCCTGGTTCTGAGCTCAGCTCACTGGGCTTCCATTCTGCTTCTGTCCTGGCCTCCTTCTCCAGTTTCCAAAGCTTCCAGGAAAGGGCAGGAGGAGGGAAGTGGTGGGATGGGCCAGGAACTGCCTGTTCTCCGAGTTCCACTGGGACAACCCAGAAACTGGGGCAGGGAGGCCCAGACAGAGAGGAAGAAGCAGGGAGGGGAGGGGAAGGGAGGGGAAGGAAAGTGGGGGGGAGAAGGAAAGGAGGAAGGGAGGGGAGAGGAGGGGGGAGAGGAGGAAGGGAGGGGAGAAGGGGAGGTGAGGGAGGAGAAGGAGGGGAGGAGGGGAGAGGAGAGGAGGGGAGGGGGGAAGGGAGACCTGGCATCCTGGAAAGCGCTGTTTGCGCACTTGCTGGGCAGAGGGTCTGGCGTGAGTGCCTGCAAGGAGGGGTCAGTGTGGGTGTGTGTAGCCGAGTGTGTGAGCAGGTGCATGTAAGAAGAAGTGTGTGTTTGTGAGTGAGAGCAAGTGAGTGTCCTTGTAAGGGTATGTGCAGGTCTGGGGGTGCCTGTGGTGACAGTCAACAGACCCCAGGAGGCCCAGGGACCAGGAAGGCCCCCCCACCCATGCAGGACTTTCCTGAGGCTCTGCCCTCAGCCTAGAGTCTGGGCCCCCACTCCTGCCCCATCCCTGCTCCTCCCAGGGCAGAGAGGTCCCGTCCCACCTTGGAGGGGACACCCCCATGGGCCTGATGCTGAAGTCACCCCCAGCAGCCCCCTGCAGAGCTTCAGCCCATTTCACCGACGAGGACAACTGAGGCCCTGGCAGAGTGCGGCCAAGACGGGAGTCTCACTGCTTTGCCCACCTGCTGCCTAGTGCCAGTGACAGAGCCAAGGCCCAAGGTTGTGGGGCAGGACCGTCTGCAGGCATTGGATCCTAGGAAGATCCTCGGGGGACAGCAGGACCCCCGGGTCATGGCGGGCAAAATCAGAGACAGGACCCTGTCCTGCGTGCATGTGCGTGTGTTTGTGTGTGCTCGCGCGTGTGTGCGTGAGTGTGTGTGCTTGCGTGCATGTGAGCGTGTGCTCGCGTGCATGTGTGAGTGTGTGCTTGCGTGCGTGTGAGTGTGTGGGTGTGGGTGGGTGGACGGTGGGGAACGGGGACCCTGATCTCTTGGCTCAGTCCCACCTTCCTTTCGCTGGTTCTCCCTCAGCACTGACCCCCCATCACAGAAACCCCACCCCATCCTACCATCTGGGGTCCTGAGCACCCCGGGAGTGCTCCTTCCTGGACCTCAGGTCCACACCGGCCAGCTCTCCCACACCAGCTGCCCAACACGTTGCAGTGGGTTGAAGCTTCCCCCCAATTTGTGATCACCCAGAACCTCCGAATGCGGCCTCATTTGGGAAAAGCGTGTTTGCAGATGTCATTAGTTACAATGAGGTCTGATGGGAGCAGGGCTGTCCCTATATCTAGGGATTGGTGTCCTTGTAGGAGGAGGAGGGCTCACGGAGACTGGGGAGGAGGCCATGTGGGGACAGAGGGACACTGAGGGAGGCAGCCACAGCCGGGGAGGACTGGGGCCCCCAAAGCTGGAAGAGGAGGGCAGCACCCTCCCCCAGAGCCTCACAGCGAGCCCAGCCTCATGGACACCTTGATTTCAGAGCCTGGCTTCAAGACTGTGGGAGGGCATGTCCTGTTTTTTAAGCTAATTTGTGGTCATTTGTCACAGCAGCCCCAGGACACAGACACAAGACTGTCCCCTTCTTCTCCATCCTCTCTTCTGCTTTGACTGAGTTCTAGAAACAGCACAGCCCCAGTACATTGGCGGGGGTGGGGTGGGCGGTGGGGTGACCACAAGACACCCCACTCAGACCCCCAGCTACAGGGGGCCACCACACCCTGGTTCCCTGGTCGTGGCGCCGTCCAGGCTCCCCTGGGTGCTCTCGGGCAGAGACTGAGGGTGGGGAGGCCACCAGCTTTGGGAGAGGAGGGCTCCCCGGCCTGGCCAAACGAAGGGGACCGCAGGCTCTCCAGGAAGCTCCCCCATCCCCTCCCTTACCTCACTAACCCTGCCTGGGCACCTGCTCCCTGGGGAGCCCTGTTCTGTCCTGCCCACGCCCTGTCGCTCTCCCCACACTGCAGATGCCAACACTGAGGCTCAGAGCAGAGCGCCCCGCCCGGGCCCTGCCGCCCCCTCAGCAAGCCGCTCTCCTGCAGGGAGCCCCCCAGCTGTGGGCCTGGTTGCCATGGTGTCAGAGGAGAAGAAAAAGGAGCAGATTACTGAGCTGCGTCCAAAAATACACACGAACTACTCCCTCCTTCCTCACTCCCTTTCTCCAAAGTCAAAGCCTCCCTTTGTGCAGCCAGCCCCAGCGCGGCTTCCTCCCGGACAGCCAGGAGCAAGGGAGGTCAAAGAGGCCAAGGGGCCAGGAAATGAGTCAGGGGACCCCGGCCCAGCCGGGGCTGACTCCTAGAGCAAGGGCTCCGGCTGCTGCCTTCCCCCGGTGAGGGGCTGTCAGCAGCTCCCACACCAGCCACCTCTCCTGCCTCTGCGCCTCTGAGCACGCAGTTCCCTCCACCTGGTCACGCTTCCTCGCCCTTCATGCCCCCCCGCCGCCCCACCGGGAAACCTCCCCCTGAGTTCTGCACCTGCCTCCATTGCTTGTGTCCTCATGGGGCTGTGAGGTCTTGGGGATGCCAACTTCTCCTTTCTACCCAGTGTCCCCGAAGCCGGGAACAGACAGTGGCTCAGTAAACACAGGTGAAGGAGAAGGAAGGAGGGAGCCCGTGAGGTCCAAGTCCACCTTCTCCTCCCCCATTTGCACTGGCCCTGGGCGCACAGGCCTGTCAGCCTCCCGGCCTATGATAGTCTCCTTCCTGGGGGTCCCAGCTCGTGGGGCTTGGCTCTCTGGGTCCAGAGTGGGTGTTCAGAGAATGTGTGGGAAGGAAGGAAGGAGGGGGGGAAGGGGAAAAGGAGACGGGGAGGGAGGGAGGAAGGGAGGGAGGGAGGGAGGAAGCCCAGGCTCTGGTTGGGTTCAGGAGTCTCATCTACTCATCCAACCAATCCAGGACCCGGAGCTCCTAAGCCAGTCGCAGCGTCGTCAGCTGGAGGTGGCGGGAAGGATGAACACGTGTCCAGGCCTCAGGCAGCCCCTACGGCCATGCAGGCAGCTGGGAGGAGGGGTTAGAGACAAAGACACAGGGTCGGGGTAGGCAGACCGACTGGCCCCAGCCACCAGGAGCAGGTTATGCCGGGAAGCCCTCAGCCGTGGGGCTGGCCGACAGCTGGAGTTTACAAGGGTAGAGGTCGCTGAGCGGTCCCCCTGACGGTGGTCCAGGGTGGGGAGAAACCAAACTTTCCACTGAGAATCAATACCCTAGCAGCGGTGGCCTTGGCCTCTGTGGGTACGGAGGAGGGCTGGCTGCATGAACAGCTTACTTTGCACAGTTCCGTGATGATCTGAATTTTTACTGAGAACATATGTTATATAAATATCAGTTGAAGAGAAGAAAATGGATGTCTGATGACCCCAAGGGCTTTGCCTTCTCTGGAAACTTCTGCACTGCTGGGCAGTTGTGACAAAGCCCCAGAAACTCTGTCTTCCACTTGGCCCTCAACCCATCTTGGGAGTATGACCAACGAGCTAGGCCCCACAACCCAAAGGTGGCCATGAATTTATTAATTTGCTCAATCATTCCTTCACTACTCTGTGTCAGTCCCACGCCCCCTGAAAGCTGCCAGACTAACAGGGACAGGCACACGGACCACATACCCACCACACCACCGAAGAAGAATGTGGTGTAGAAGTATGGCTGTGGGAGCAGTCAGGGAGGGCTTCACAGTGGAGGTGACCTTTGAATGGGGCCTTGAAGGATGAGTAGGAGATTGTCTGAAGGAAAGTGGGTCAGGGGAGGATGTCCCAGGCAGCAAGGTGAGTGTGATCGCCAGTGTGAATGTGACCGAGGTGCCAGGAGGAGTCTGGGGCAAAAGAAGTGTGGGTGTGGGGCTGGGGGTTAACAAGAGATCAGGCTGGTTGAAGGTGGAAACCAAAATCACCAAGTGCCTAGATGCCGGGCAAGAGGCTTGCAGATTTTCCTCTGGGCCACTGACTTTGAACTTGTTCACCAAGGGCACAGCTTTGGGCTCTGGATTCAGATCCACAGGCCATGGTTAGAAAGATCCTGGCTGGTTCTGATGGACTCCGGGGGTCAGTATCCACTGCTGCTGCAGGAGGTCCCTGAAAATGGGTCTAGCCGAACCCAGTGTGAAGATAAGGTGTGGACAGTGAGGACAAGGATGAGGAGGACAAACCCCTTCGGGAATACAGTGATCTGTCTGAGGCCCCAGGGATAAGGGGCAGCACCGGGCCTCCAACCCACGTCACTCTGACTCCAAGAGGATCTAAGGGGCTCGTGCTCTTCCAAAGCCCCTTCACTCACGAACTCAGAGTTTTCCCATCCCTGGCCCTGCTGCGCTCGGGTACACAAAGGTGCCAAGTCACGTTTCAGGGACTTTGTCTCCAAACGGGAGCTGAGCTCACTCTCCCAGCCCCTTCCAGGAGCAGCTCCTGACTTCCCTGCCCTCCCTGCACAGGATGGGGTGTCCTCGGAGGCCAGACTGAAAGAGCAAAGACATTGGCATGAGGCAGACCCAAGTTCACGGCCAGGCTCTATCTGGAGGGGACGGGAGGGTCTCGGGCAAGCACGCGCTCCTCCAAGCCTTAGCGTGCTCACCTGTAAGCAGGGGTAGGGCGTGGAGAGGGAAAGCCCCATCCCAGGATGGGGGAAGATACTCAGCTTGAGAACCAGGGGCAGAGCCGAGCCTGACCAGAGCTCACTCCCTTCCGGCCGCCTGCAGGTGTGCCTGCGCTCCACACCTGGGTGTTGAAGGCAGTCCCGGGGAAGGGTCCACAGTCCCATTTGCCCTGTCGTCCTGCACCCTGGGGAGATGGGGTTGGGGCTGCTCCTGGTGGCTCATCAGGGTAGCTGGGACGCAGAGCACTGTGGACAGAGTCCAGCGGCCGATATTTCCCAGCCGGCACGAAAGGACTCCATATACTCAAAACCGCGTGCTCATGAGCTCATGTTTTGCAGCAAGAAGTCAGTCTATACAGCAAAAAGGATAACGTCTTTGTGAAAAATCGTAATGTCGCCAACCTTTTAATGTCACCAATGTTTCTTCTCTTAAATCTGGAGGGATATATTTTTTTAAGTTTAATTTTATTTTATTTTTCAGTGTTGCAAATTTCATTTTTTATGCACCACACCCAGTGCTCCATGCAATGTGTGCCCTCCTTAATACCCACCACCAGGCTCACCCCACCCCCCCCAAAACCCTCGGTTTGTTTCTCAGAATCCACAGTGTCTCATGGTTTGTCTCCCCCTCCGATTTCCCCCAACTCACTTCTCCTCTCCATCTCCCAGTATCTTTATTAAGCAACTTGAATCAAAAAGTATCACTAGGAAACGTCATTAATATCATTGATTTACAAGGCAGGAATTCACTAAAAAAACTCATGTCTGCTGCATTCTAATTATAGAGAACCCAGAGCAAAGCAAATAAAGAGCATTTTGATTAAGTGTTAATGTAGATGTTCTTTGTGTTGAACTTTTCAAAAAGATCTATTGAAATATTTGCAATACTTAGAAATTATACACATGCAGACTTTCCTGCACTCCTAGAAAAGCTCCATATTTACACCGGTGCTTTAGTTTCACTTTCCTGCTTCTCATTTGTTTCAAAGAAAAGAGAGGTTTAAATGGGATTTTGTAATTTGAGGTTATGTTATGAGAGAAGGGAAAATTATATCAATCTTCCAAGGGTCATCCTTTTAAAAGATTTTTTTAAACGCATGAAGGCAATTTAGTCCATTATTTTTTTAAATAATTTTATTTTATTTTTTTATAAACATGTAATGTATTTTATTCCCCAGGGGTACAGGTCTGTGAATCGCCAGGTTTACACACTTCACAGCACTCACCATAGCACATACCCTCCCCAGTGTCCATAACCCCACCCCCCTCTCCCAAGCCCCCTCCCCCCAGCAACCCTCATTTTGTTTTGTGAGATTAAGAGTCTCTGATGGTTTGTCTCCCTCCTGATCCTATCTTCTTTCATTTTTTCCCTCCCTACCCTCCCAAACCCCCCATGTTGCATCTCCACTTCCTCATATCAGGGAGATCATACAATATTTGTCTTTCTCCAATTGACTTATTTCGCTAAGCATAATACCCTCTAATTCCATCCATGTAGTCGCAAATGGCAGGATTTCATTTCTTTTGATGGCTGCATAGTATTCCATTGTATATCTACACCACATCTTCTTTATCCATTCATCTGTTGATGGACATCTAGGTTCTTTCCATAGTTTGGCTACTGTGGACGTTGCTGCTATAAACATTCAGGTGCACGTGCCCCTTTGGATCACTAAGTTTGTATCTTTAGGGTAAATACCCAGTAGTGCAATTGCTGGGTCGTAGGGTAGCTCTATTTTCAACTTTTTGAGGACCCTCCATGCTGTTTTCCAGAGTGGATGCACCAGCTTGCATTCCCACCAACAGCGTAAGAGGGTTCCCCTTTCTCTGCATCCTTGCCAACATCTTTCATTAAACCTGGAGGGATATTTTAATGAAAATATCTCTCGTATAGAAGAACTATGTATATGAATCCAGCAATTCCATTAGCTTCCCTTTCTTTTCCCTTTGTTAAATTCAAGTAATATTAAATAAAAATAGTATCCAGTATATGATTCTTATGGTTTTATAAAAGTCTTTCTACCATCTGCTCCTCACCCATCCTTCTGTTTGTGTATTTGCATGTAAGCTGCCCGAAATGATGTTCACCTAATGCCCATGGCTACTTCTCGCTGGTGGGACCGGGGCTGGTTTCTCACTTCCATCTTGGGGATCTTCAGCATGTCGCGAATTTGATTTTTTTTTCTTAAAAAGTAAGATGGAAAGAAAGCATTAAGATCATGAACCTGAATTCATTCTGGAAACTGAGTACCGAAGCTGGGGGCGGGGGGGGGGGGCTGCTATTTTTCTCTTTAACTTCTAAAACCAAGGGAAAACTGTTTTACTTTTAAAATGAGGGGGGAAAGGAAATCGTGGAGACTGTGAATCAAAATGGCTGACAGAACAGCTTGGCAAGGATGTATTTGTTCACCAAATATTTCTTGAACCACTCGATGCCAAGGTTCCATAATCTCCATCCCCTTAGGGCTTCAGGTTTTCAGTCACTACATTCATCCCGTAAAGCCTTTGAACTTGAACTCTCCCTGTAATTATTATAGGCTGTCACTAGGTGGCAGTAGACACACCAGTGTTCTGGACTGGGCTGCCCGCTCTGCTCAAGTCTGAGATAAGGCTTTATTTCAAACCTATTCCTGATTTCCAAGTTCCGTTGGAAGAATTTTTGTTATATCTGTATATCTATATGCATGTATCTATGCATACCCATATATCTACATCTGTGTCTCTATCTCTACAATCTGCAATATCTATACACGGATATAGGTATATCAGGATTGGGAACATTACAATCAAGGATGCGCAACTACTTGTCTTCCTCAAGTAAACAATTTTGACATAAGCCGGACAAGAGACTAAAGCAAACAAACGTGTTGCTTCTGCACACAAGACAGGGTGGCCTAGAGGCAAAGCACCCCAGCTCTCAAAGCGAACCGCTCAGTCCGAATCCTGGATTCATCGATCATTTGCTTCATCATCTTAGTCAAGTTACTGGAGCTCTTTTGGCCCCAGTGTCCCTGTTTTACTGCTGGGGATCTAATGGCACCTGAATCACGGTGTTGTTGCAAGAGTTGAGTGAAATGGTGTAGGTGAAGAAATGAGGACCTAGCAGTTACTATTATTCTTGCCGTCATTTCCCCCTAGAGAACTCCTACTCGTGCCTGAAAACCCAGTTTAAAGGTCTCCTCCTCAGCGAAGCCCCATTTACTTTCTAGCAGCTGGTTAGTTCCTGGTTCCTCTGTCCTATACAATGGTCATTAATCCATCAGGTTGCCAAATTTACTGTGTATCCTTTGAGGTTGTGTATCAGGTACAGACTCAGGATTTCATATCTTACTGTTGGAATTACCCTTTTACTATTTTGAAATGTCCCTTTTTAACTCCTAAGGCCAATATTGACATAATGAAGGCTGCTCAACTTTCTATCTGATCTTAGTTTAACTGTACCACCTTCTTTCCTTCCCTTTTTCCTTCTTTTTTTTTCTGTATTGTGTTCATTGGAATGCCATCATTTTACTTCAATCTTCTTGTGTCTTCAAATTTACAATGAGTCTCTTTGAAGTAATATATAGTTGGGTGTTTTGGTTTTTTTTTAAGATTTTATTTATTTGACAGACAGAGGTCACAAATAGGTGGGCGGGGGCGGGGGGACTGCAGGCTCCCCACCGAGCAGAAAGCCCGATGCGGGACTCGATCCCAGGATCCTGAGATCATGACCTGAGCTGAAGGCAGAGGCTTTAACCCACTGAGCCAGCCAGGTGCCCCTGGGTGGTTTTTTTTAAATCCAATCTGGCAATCGTTCTTTTCATTGGAGTACGTAGTCCATTTACATTTAGTGCAATTCCTGATCTGTTTGAGCTTAAATTTACCATGTTACTGTTTATTTTCTATTTGTCCACCCATTCTTTGTTCTCTTTTTCTCCTTTCTTGCCTTTTGACTTGATTATTCAAATAACTACTTCCTTTTCCTTCTTATAGGTTGTTAATTATGCTTTCAGTCATTTATCTTTTCATAGTTACTCTAGGAATTACAACATGCATCCTTGACTTTTTAGAGTTTACTACAATTTTTTCACTCATCACTTCCTACACAAGAGAAAGACCTTATATTTTAGCTCCATAAACCCTATCCTTACTTTTGCACTGCTTTTATTTTTCTCCTACTTGTTTTTTAAACCCCACAAAATTACTATTATTTTAAACTGTCAACATTTATTTAGTTGTATTTACCTATTCGCTTATTCTGGTGTTCTCCATTCCTACATTACTGCCTTCATCTAGAATAATCATTCTCCTATCTATGAACTACCTCCAGTGTTTCTCTTAGCACCGGTCAGCTGGCGACTACAGACAGCTTTTGTTGACCTGAAAACATCTTTATTTCATGTTTATTTTTGAAACGTATTTAGCTTACTGTGAAATTAGAGGCTCTCCGTAGTTTTCCTTCTGCTTTTTGGAATATTGTCTCTGGCTTCCATCATGTCTTTGAGAGGCCATCTTTGTTCTCTTTTCACTCTGTTTAAAGTAATCGTGTCTTTTTCACTGGCTACTTCTAAGATTTTCTCTTTGACTTGTTTTTTGCTGTTTTGACAAAGATGTGCCCACATGTGATCTTCTATTTATTCTTCTCGACTGGGATTCTCAGAATTTCTGGAATCTGTGCCTTGATGTCTTTCGTCATTTGGAAATGCTCAGCTCTTACAGCTCAAGTTTTGCTCCTGGCTGAGCCACTGCTTTCCTTCTAGGACTGTCACATTTTCCCACCATGCCTCATATCTCTCTAATGTGTTTTTCTAGATTTCCCTTTCTATCACTCTTCCCATGCTTCTGTCTGAACATTTCCTAGAAACCTAAATTCTCGCTCGCTAATCCTCTTGGATTTTGTATCAGTGATTCTGGAAAGGGCTTCTCGCCGGGGGCCAGAAGGCCACCCCGCTTCGGAGCAGCTGACGAGGGGCCCACTCGTCAAGCGTGGGTCTGGGTGGACGGCAAGCACGTGGCCTGTACGGGAGCAGACAGGACAAGCGCCTTTACAGGCAACTGTGGTTAGGCCGTCTGAGGAAAACGGGGCCGTTGGCCGTGTTTGCCCCGTGGCCCCTAGTGTCTGTCCAACACACGTGTGCCACGCCCTCTGCCCATGTGACCTCCTCTGCCTCCTTTATGTCGGCAGCATTATGGCCTCTGCTTTTCAGAGAGTGAGGCCCAGAGGATTCCCTCGTGGCCATGCTGGACGTGCTGGAGCTACACGGGGGAGCGGGCAGCTTCCCCCCAAGCCCGCCGGGCCGAGCTTCCAGTGCCTTCGGGCACACCTGCTTGGAGAGGCTCCTGGGTCCTCCCACCGGAGCCGCATGTCTGAGACTAGGATGGGCGTTTCTTGTGTGGTCAGACCTGCCCCCTCGGAGGAGCCCCCTCCCCAGTGTCCTGGCTGCCAGGCTCCACTTCCTCCAGCCAGTCTCAGCTGTGTGGCCCACTCAGCGGACTCAGGGACCCCTCCACCATCTCCCCCTGCGCTGCCTTACTCGGAAGGCCCTGGGGCCCCAGGACCTGGCCACGTTCCCAGCGGGAAGGGAGGACCCTGCTAAGCTTCTGCTCTCTGACTTTCACGCTCCCTTTCTTCCTTCCTGGTGTGCAAACCCACCCGCAGCCCAGGCATGGAGCCGCCCTCTAAGGATGCTAAACCAGGAGGCCAGAAGGAGCCTTTTCCGTGACCACCTTCCCAGGTGGCTGTTCCAGCTCCGGGTGAGCTCCTCCAGGCTTCTCATGTCTGGAGAAGGAGAACCCCCCCTGCTGGTAAAGCCACTGAGTTTCATGTAGTGAACCAGGACGCCCAGTGACAGAAATCCAAATTGGCACAGAGAGCAGTTCGCGGGACACCTCCTCCAGCACGCCCTCCTGGATTCCCCTGGCAGATGCCGGCCCAGGCATTGTGTTCTCACACGGGGTTGGCTCTTTCCGCATCCCAGTTAACGCCGGCCTCCCAGAGAAGCAGGCACCCCGGCCACCGGCCACCGGCCACCGCGGAACACACACGTCCCCGGGTTAGGGTCCCGCTCGCGCTCGCAGGGGTGCCCCCTTCTTTCTGAGCCGAGCACGCCCGGGGGATCCTTTGGCCCCACGGGCAAGAAAGAGCAGAGCATTCGGGCCCGGAGCTTGCGTCCCCATCCCCAGGACTGTGTCCTAGCGCGGTGCCATTAGCTCCCCTCTTTCAGCTGCGGGTCCCCCAGCCGCAAAGTCACAGGAAGCCCCATCTGGGGGGCGACGTGCAAACGAGGTCATCAGTCTGGAAAAGATGTGGACACAGAGAAGCTCTGCGGGCCACACGCGAGTCGTCGGTGTCTAGACGTCCGTGTCTGGGGAGGGCTGTGCCAGCGGAGCCTCGTTGTTCCTGTGGACCTACGGCAGTGCACACCCACGCCACACGCTCCGCACACATACGCCTCACGCCACACGGGCCTCACACACTCATACACCTCACACATACCACACACCTCACACACACGCCACACACGCCACATACACACATGCCTCATGCCGCACATGCCTCACGTATGCCTCACTCCACACACCTCATACACACACCACACACTCCACACACACATGCCTCACACCACACATGCTTCACACCACACATGCCTCACATATGCCTCACTCCACACACCGCATACACACCATACACTTCACACACACACCACACACTCTACACATATATGCCTCACACACTCCATACACCTCACCCACACCACACACCTCACACATACCACATACTCCACACATATACGCCTCAAACCACACATGTCTCACATACTCCACACACCTCACACACACACCACACAATCCACACACATATGACTTGCATATACCACACACACACCTCACACACTCCATACACCTCACACATACCACACACCACACACTCCACACATACACGGCTGAGACCACACATGCCTCACATGCCTCATACCACACACACCTCACACACACCTCACATACTCTACACACCTCACACATACATCACACATTCCACACACATATGCCTTACACCACACATGCCTTACATATGCCTCACACCACACGTGACTCACACATGCCTCACACACACCTCACACACTCCACACACCTCACATCACACACACACCACATGCTTCACACACATACGCCTCACACCACACAAGCCTCACATGCCTCACACCATACACACCTCACACACACCTTATACACATCTCACACACCTCACAACTCACACATACACCGTATACCTCACACCACACAAGCCTCACACATGCTTCACTCACACCACACATGTCACACACACCACACACTCTGTATGCATACACCTCACACCATACATGCCAAACACACATCACACGCACCTCGCATCTCACACAACCCTCATCTACACCTCACACTTCACAAATTCCTCACACAAACACCTCACACCATACACCTCACACACACATCTCATGCTCCACACACATACACCTCATACCACACACACCTAACACACCTCACACACACCTCACATACTCCATACACCTCACACATATCACACATCTCATACATACATCACATGCTCCACACACGTATACCTCACACACACCACATACACTCGCCTCACACCACACACACCTCACACATACCATCATACACACACAGTACACTCACCACACACCACACACACACACACTCACAGGCGCCCACACACACACAGAGGCTTGAACCCATCTCTTGAGCCAAAGCAGTCTGAACTTCCCCTTGGAAGCCACCCAAACCAACCTTAGCCACAAGACAGTTCACGCCGGATGACACGGCGCTGATTAGAGAACTAGCCGCGCTTCTCTGGGTTGTTTTCTTTGGGCCAAACATGGTGTCATCACGTTATATATTAGCCTGTGGAACCTTGCTTCCCTCCCTGGATGCACAGGGGAGGCCTTGCTATAGCTCCACATGTGGGGGAGCTGGAAACTGAAGAACCTTCCAGGCCCGGCAGGAGGGGCACAGGTTCTGGAGGAGGACGTGCTGGCCCACTGGCCGCAGCCTGGAGCGGGCAGAGGGACTCTTCTGTCCCTCTCGGACAGCCCCAGCCGAGGGACGGTCTGTCTGCCTGTCTCTCCTGTTCCTCTCTCTCTGTCTCTCCGCCGGTCTGTCTCTGTGCCTGGGGCCCAGCAGGTGCTCGAAAACCAGCTCCAGGTGGGGAACCGGGGTGCGGGCCCCTGTCCACACTGGCAGCAACGGTCCATGTGTAGATGTGTGGACTGCCGGTCCTAGAGCCGACTCCCCCTGAGCAGCTGCCGTGTGTACCGACTGGGCTGTGTGTGTGTGTGTCTGTCTGTCTGTCTGCCTCTCCGTCTCTCCGTGACTCGCTCCGCTGGCTTCTCTCTCTATGTCCAGTTCCCTCTGTCCTTGTCTCCATCTCCGCGTCTCCCTCTCATCCGGCCATTCCACTTCTGGGTATTTGCTGACAAAAACTGACAGCCGAGTGTGCAAGGGACAAGTTCACGCCCGTGTTCACGGCAGCACTGTTCACGGTGGCCGGAAGGTGGGAGCGACCCCCGTGTCAGCGCGCAGAGGAAGGTGACAGCGCGGCCCAGGCACGCGCTAGAAGGTTACTCAGCCCGAAAGGAAGGACCGCCTGACACCCGCTAAACCGTGGGTGTGCTCGGGCCACCGCGGCCAGTGAGATCAGCCCGTCACACAAGTCCCCCGAGGGCCCTGGCGTCAGCGAGGGGACAGCTAGGGGCTGGGACAGGGGAGCCCGTGTGTATCAGGGACAGGACTCCACCTGGGGGCAGGAGAGTCCTGCAGGCGGACGGAGGTGGCAGGTGCACGACGACGAGTGTGCTCGGAGCCCCAGAGCTGGGCGCGGGAACAGCTGAGACCCAACGTTTCACGCTGTTAGTCGAACACGAGTGACCGGTTTATTCGCTCTCAGTCTTGGGGCTGGAGCTCAGGAAGGGCCCACCGGGTGGTTCTGGGTGGTTCTGAGCGGTCTGGCCCGAGACGTCTCACCGCACCCTTATCTCCTTGCGTCATAGTTATCTCAAGGCCCCAGCGAATGTTTGTTGACTGACTAATTGCTGGCGGCTTCTGCGGCGCAGCCCTGGCCCAGGGCCTGGGGGAGCCCCGGAGCCGGGCCAGCCGGGCGTGCCGAGGAAGGCCAGGAGCCTGGGAGCGCTCTGGAGCCGCGGCCCGATGCCAAGAAGGAAGTGCCGGAGAATGTGCCCCGAGAGGCCGCCCGTCTCGGCCGGATTCGTACCTCGGAGGACAAAGGAGGTTTCCTCTGCAGGAAATGATACCAAGGGAGGGCTTCCTGCTCCGCAAGCCAGAGAGGGGCTGGGAAGGACCCGGGAGCGGGAGGAAGGCCTGCACACTCCCCACCCCTGCCCTTGGTCCCAAGGACCACCGCAGGTGGCCACCTCCCAGGCCGCTAAGGTCTCCGGTTCCCGCGTGAAGCACGGGCTGCGTTTGCAGCTGTGTGACCTTGAACCCGTGCTGCTCGCTTCCCTTTTCGTCACAGGCGGACACATATTATTCAGTGACCACTGGGCATGCAGGCGCCGTGCATGTCATCACAAATGACCATGACCGGCACCGGGACCGGGGCGGGAGCTGAGGACCCGGATCAGCCCTGCCCCCTCCCCTCTCTTCTGAATCCGTGAAGGGAGAGCTGGGAGGCAGAGAAGGACACAGAGTCAGCTCCGCGGCTGGAGGCTGGAAATGCGAAGCTGACGGTGAGGCTCTGAGTCAGAACCAGATGGGCTGTGGCTCGTCCTCCTGCGTATGCAGTGCAACCAGGAAGGCGAGCCCGCCTGGGAGCCCGCCGGGAGGAGTCGCGGGCCGGCTGGACGGGAAGGGAGCTGGCCCCGGAGGGGAGGTGCAGGGTGGGACAGGGTCGCACCCCAACAGTGGGGGCGCTTCCCTCCCTGGACCCCTAAGGAATGAGGGCTGGAGCAGGAGGAGGCAGCCGCCAGCTGGTAACAGGGCCGACAAGCAGAACCCCGGGGTGTGCGTGGGGGGCTTCTGCAGAGACAAGGAAGGACAGTGCTCAGTCAGAGGGAGGAGCCGGGCCAAGATGACAGAATGGAGGCAGGCCTGGAGCTCCCCCAACACACACACACACACACACACACACACACACACACACAAACACACAGCTGGCACAAGGTGCTCGTGAGCTTGTGAGCTAGTCCCTCATGCTGGAAGCCCAGGAGAGGGTGCCTTCCCGGCATCCTTCACTGCCATTTGGAATCCTCCGGAAAGGTGACCAACAGACGGTCATAGCCCTCTGCTTGCAGCAAGAAAAAGGGGGGAGGCCACAGAGAGGAGACGGAGAGTACAGGGGCACGGTGGGGGGAGGATGTGGAGCCAGAGGAAGGGGAGCCCAGGATTTCGAGGGACAAGTCCCAGTGAGGGAGGTGGAGGGGGAGCAGGAAGCAGAGCAGGGCAGTGGCCAGGGTTCCTGCACACGGGCTATGTGGGGGCGCTGAGCTGGGCTCAAGATGCACTCCAAGCTTGTGGTCTCATGGCCAGATAGAAGAAAAGAGAAGCCGGGAGCTCTGGAGAGCAGGCAGCCTGGCAGGTGGTGGGCCCCCAGATGGGGGCTCCATGGGGGAGCCAAAACCCCTCGCCCCCAGGCCCCCTGCTTCACTGCCTTCCTTTGCCTCCGGCCCCTCTCCATGACTGTGTCCCCAGGAAGACATGTTCAAGTCCTAACCCCAGGTCCTGTGATTGTGACCTTATTTGGAAAAAGCCGTGGCAGATTACGTGAAGGATCTCAAGATGAGGCCATCCTTCCTATCCAGGCTAAGTCTTCCATCCAAGGGCAGGTGTCCTTGTGAGGAGAGGGAGGACACTGGGAGGGGGCACACGGCGGCGATGGCAGATGCTGGAGAGGTGCAGCCACATGCCAAGGACCGCCAGGAGGTCTCAGAACCTGGGAGACACAGCAGAGATCCTCCCCCAGAGCCTTGGGAGGAAACCCTGTCCACACTTGACTTTGGACTTCTAGCCTCCAGGGCTGTGGGAGAGCACATTCCTGCTGTCTCAAGACACCCAGCGGGTGGTCATTTGTTCCTCTGGTGGCTTCGGAAAGGAATACTGCACGGGAGAACCAGGCCCCCTCCACTGTCACGACTAGTGGGCTGGGGACCGAGCGGGCCCACTTGGCTGCATGCACAGCTTCCTTCCCTGTCCCTGCCACTGCCTCTGGGGACATCCCAGGGAGTCTGGGAGGCCAGGGAACTGGGTTTGGGAAGCACAGGGTAGGGGACCCACGGAAGCTGAACTCTGCATGAGGCCTGGCCACTGGGAGCCGCGGGGACCAGGGCTTTCCTGGGCCACCTCCTTCCCCCTCCTTCCGACCTGCTGTTTCAAGGGGAAGCAATCTCGGTGGGAAGTGTGGTCTGCGGTCTGTGGTCAGAGCAGGGAGGAAGTGGGGAAACGTGGCAGAAGTGCTTGCGCCCTGGGCGTCTGGGCCCCTTTGCACCTAAGCCACAGCTTTGCTCCATGAAGCTCCAGGGTGCCCTCCCTCACATAAGCCACTTTCAACGCCCTGCACCTGTTTTGGGGTTCTGTTTCTTAAAGGGGATCCCTCCCCAAACTGTAAAAAAAAAAATTCAGGGTCCCACGAAGCCTGGCTCGCTCCCTGCTAAGGCCAGGGCTGAGCACAGGGCACACGGCTGACACACAGCCAGTTGTGTGGAAGTGACTCTGGTTTTCTGCCCACTGACCAGCCAGCCGGCCAGCCAGCTCCCCAGGCCTTCCACCAAACCAAAATTGTCGGGCCTCGGCGGGGGCTGTAATGGCTGCTCTCACTGCTCAGGGTTAGAAGAGGAAACGTAGGAAAATGGAAAGCAATGAGCCAGGCTGCTGCATGAGGAGCGTGAGGAAGGCAATGTGCCGGAAGAAGCCGTGGAGGGAATGGCTGACTTACAATGGCTCAACTTACAAAGGCTCGAGTTTATGATGGTGTGAAAGCTGTATACATTTGGCAGAAACCATCCCTGAAGTTTTGAATTGTGATCTTTCCCAGGGCTGGGGGTATGTGGTATGATAGTCTCCCCGATCCTCTCTGGCGGGGCTGGGTCATGGCCGTGGCTGTAGTTCCCAGTCCGCGATCTCGAGGGTCCGACGCTCTGGCAACCAATAGGTACGCACGGAGCCCTTCTGGCGCTTTCAGCGGTCTTCAATGAATGACCTGAGACAGTCAACCCTTTCTTATAAAACAGGCTTCGTGTGGGATGGGTTCACCCCCCTGCACGCTGGCGGGAATGCTGCAAGCACGTTGAGCCAGGCGGGGCGCGGCCGTGCAGATGGTGGGTTGGGTGTCTTACCTGCGCTTTGACTTAGGATGTTTTCATCATAGGATGGGTTTATTGGGACGGGACCTCGTCATAATGTGAGAGAGATCTATACTTGGAAATCGTCATGGCCCCACCAAGGAGGTGACCTCCCATCTGGACTTTTAAGGATGAGTAGGAGTTTGCCAGCAGACAAGGCGAGGGGAGCTCAGGCAGAGGGAGCAGCATGGGCAAAGGGATGGGACAGCCCAGGTCATCAGGGCACCCACAGGTGACAGCCTGCCTGGCCTGCAGGGCTGCTGGATGACAGGAGACAGGGAAGGGGGTACCCGGGAGGGGGGAGGGCCCTCTAGAGATGCGGCTGCCGTCACTGAGTACCACGAACTTAGCATCTTGAAACAGCAGAAACGTGTTGTCTCACAGTTTGGGAAGCCGGAAGTCTGAAATGCAGTGTGGCAGGGCTGGGCTCCTCGGGAAGGCTCTGGAAGGGGGCACTTCCCTGCCTCTTCCGGCTTCTGGCTATGATGGAGACATCTGGTGCCCCTTGGCTTGCCACTGCGTCCCTCCAGCCTTGGTCCCTAATGTCCCATGGAGCTCTCCCCCTGTGTCTGTGTCCCCTCTTCCCTTCTTATAAGCACCCCTGCCCTATGCGGTGAGCACCTGCACAAACGAAGTGACCTGATCACATCTACACACACTCTTTCCACATTAGGGCTCATTCACAGGTCCCTGGGGTCAGGTCTCCAGCAAATCTTTCCGGAGGACACCATTCAAACAACAGGACTTGCCACCGTTAGGTGGGTGACATTGTGTCCTCCCACCCCCAAATTCGTATGTTGAAGCCCTAACCGTCCCTGTGACCGTCTCTTGGACAGAGCCCTCACGGAGGTTGTCGGGGTCAAGCTCTGACCCCCGTAGGAACAGATGTCCTTCCAAGCAGAGGAAGAGAGCCCAGAGCTCACTGTCCTGCCAGACAAGGACACCGCGGGAAGGTGGCTGTCTGTGAGCCAGGGAGAGGCTCCCGGCAGACACCGAACACTGCCAACCTTGATTTTGGGTTTTCTAGCCTCCAGAAATGTGGGAAATACGTTTCTGCTGTTTGAGGCAACAAGGTTGAGGCAGAGAGGAGCTGAGGAGCTCCCAGGTCTGGAGGAAGTCCTGACCCACACGTGCTGGGGCTGAATGGCCCCGCAGGAAGCTGAGCTTCCAGAGGTGAACGGGGCACAGCGCAAGGTCTCCCAGAGCCTCGGGTCAGACGGGGAGGCAGGAAAGAGCGCCAGGCCTGCCAGGTAGCTGTGAGCATGTGTTGGGGACATGGCGCCAGGGCAAGAGGGCTGCCTGAAGGGGCAGGACAGGCCACCAAGCAGTGTCCTTACAACAGAGAAAGAACACCTGTTGTCATTGCTGACCCAGCCGTGCCCCCAGCCTGATCTCGCCCCTGAGCTCCTGGCCCCCGCATCTGGCCGCTGGCTTGGTCCCCTCGGCCACCACTAACTCTCCATTCTCAGCCAGGTACACGAGGCTCGTTCTCTCCCTGTCACTGACTCTTCCAACAGCCTCCATCCTGCCCCACCCCCTTTCAGAGCACCGCCCCCCGCCGGCTCCCCTCACTATCCTGGGACAGCTGTCACTTGCTCCTGGCTCCTCCCAGAGCCAGGCTGGGTGTGGGCAGCAGGTGAAAGGAAACCCATCGTGCTCTGTCCTGCCTCCAGAAGCCCTGACCCCTGCTTCCTGCACAGCTTGACCCCTGGGTTCCGCCGTGGCCTCGGGCTCTTGGCCATCAGGCTGCAGTGTCCTAGGGGCTCTGGCTGGCTAACCTACCCACCCTTGGTTCACGGGGTGGTCCCCCCAGACTCTCTTCTGACCCTGCACCTCCCCTGACCATTCCCCGACCCTGGCTTCCAGGAGGGGTACGTGGGTGCTTCCGGGCCTTTGGGCTCCAACCTCTGGTCATTCTCAATCCCCTGCTCCAAAACTCCATGTCCAACAGGTTTCCAGGTACCGCGGATCGGTCCTCTGAAATGCTTCTTACATTTGGGTCTTCCCTACTCTAGGGGCCCCATTCCCAGTGGATGAGGCCACAGTGCTTCGGAGGCCACATGTGGGAAAAAGGCTGCCTCTCCAGCGGTCTCTCGCCTGTTTCACAGGCCGCGGAAACTGGTCCCCAGAGCCCGCACCTTCCTCCCACCCTCGTCTCCTCCCACTCTGGCAGCGGGTGGCAGGACTTGGGCTTGGAGAAAGGCAAAGGGAGAGGCCCCTGTGTGGACAGGGGTGGGGCTGGGGAGGGGGTCCTATACCCGGGCTTGGACCAAGGACTGTGACAGAGCTGTGTGTGAAAGGGCAGGTGGCCACAAGGAGCTGGTGACCGGGGTCGGAGAAGATGGCTGCTGCTAGGAATTACGCTGTCACCGTGTCCCTGCCAGCGCTCATGCACGGCGTGCTTGCTGTAGCCTGAAACACTGGGTGTCACGGTGATGATGATGATGATGTCACTGTGTGTCACAGTGGTCAGCAAGGCCGGACTTCAACCATCCAGGATGGCTGGACCCCATCCATAACACCAGGCGCGAGAGCTCCTCTGAAGCCACGCGTGAGAGCCAGCGTTTGGACTAGCGTATCAGTCAGGCTGCCTCGACCCCTCCGTGGAGGTTGAGAGGTCCTGCTCTGGAGCAGAACCGCTGCATTTCCGTTCCCTCCTCCTCCTCCCAGCAGCCGGGGGACCCTGGGCACTTTATCATCTCTGAGCATCCCCGTTCAGCCTTGTACAGAAGGTGGGCAGAGTGCTTCCTGCAAAGGCTGTCTCAGAGTGGACGGGCTAATGCCCACGAAGGGCTCAGCCCTGTCCTCGCAGATGTCACATGGCCGTGGGAAGGACATCACTGTCACTGTCATTAGGATGACAGGCAAGTCTATGGAAACCCAAGCTCCGGAGGGTCAGGTTGATGGGGGCCTTTGATCCAAAGAGGCACAGACGTTCGCCCCTGCGGACAGGGGACATCCAGAAGACCGGTGGGCGCGGAGCGGGGTGGAGAACTGCTCCGCTCACGCATGAGCTAAATTCCGGGTCACTGAATCTGCCTCGCCCGCCAGCTCAGGCCTGCCCCTCCCGCTTCCTTTCTGCCGCCACCCTGGGGCAGGAGAATGCGCACATTAAAGAGGGTTCACGTGCACCTGCTGCTGACTCTTCCGCGGCCCAGCTGTCGCCTCTGCTCTGTGCAGAGCTGGGCCAGAGGAGCACTTGGGAAAGGTGGCATTTGGAGGCTTCGGCCGTGCAGATGGTTGGCTCTCTGGGCTGGCGAATTCCGGGCTGCCTTCCTCTGCTGCTGTCACGCGTCGCCGTTGCCATGGCATTGGTGCGCACGCGCAGGAGGCTCTTCTGAACACTCGTCCAGAGCCTCGGAGCGTGGCGGTGGGAAGACCGTATGCGGAGAATCGGGGAGGCTGCGGGGCGAGGGAGGGACGCAATCTGGCTCCAGCACCCTGTGCTGCTGGAGGCTGGGGGGAGGCAAGAGGTCTCGCTGTCTCCAAACCGGGATCGGGATGCGTGGATGGAGGCCCAGTGCGCCCTTGAGCAGGGGTGGCTGCAAGGCATGCTGGGAGCTCCGCAGCAGAGGCCGGCGGGCTGGGGAGTCTGATGGAGGGCCTGGCACCTGGCCTTCTGCAGCTCACGCCTGCGCCTCTCCACCAGCCTGCTCCCCAGGCGGCAGTCTAGGCGATATGTAAAAACGTGAAGACATTGCATCAGTGACCTCTTCAGTGGCCTCTGGTTCCCTTCCTAATAGAATCCAGTCTCCCTCCCAAGGCCGCAGACGGCAGGCATAGAAATGCGGCATCTCCAAAGCTGTGACCCACACCACCGCTTCCCAGAGTTGTGTCGTGGCCAGAAAAGCACGGCCCAGCATTCGAGGGCAATTTTCATGCCCTCAAGTCCTTTCCCCGTATTTGTCACATACCAGAAAGGTGACACAGTTCATGGAGGTGCATCTAAAAATCCCCTTTGTCCTCACCCTCGGGCCCCTGTGCTCAGCCTCTCCCCACGCTTCCCTGCTTCTCCCCTCCCCCTCTGCCTTCACCTGCTCTGGAAACTGAAAGATTCCATCTGGTCAGAGGAGGTCTGCCTCGAAGCAGGGGCAAGAAGAGCAGAGAACAGGGCCGTAGCCCGCACACACCCTGACGCCGGTCCTGGTGCACGTGCACGAATCATGGTGTGAACCACGTTGTGCAATCATCTAGCCACTTCTGCAACTGTTTCGAAGTCACTGTAAATGCATTTTCAACGCTGCTGACTTGTCGCTGTGCCTTCAATAAATAAACAAATACATATTTGACCACCTGCCCGCGTTGCTGTCTTCACAGAGTTTCACGCGGCTGACTCGTTCTCTTCATTTTGGTTTTTGCCCAAAAGCTATCTTTTCTTTTTTAAAACAATGTATTTATTTTTATTTACATTTGATTAATTAACATAATGTATCAGTGGTTTCAGACGTGCAGGTCAGTGATCGTCAGTCTTCTGTAACACCCGGTGCCCATTCCCTCGAGTGCCCTCCGTTATGCCCATCACACAGTTACCCCAGCCCCTGACCCCTCCCCCCCAGAAGCCCTCAGCTTGTTTCCTATGACTAAGAGTCTCTTATGGTTTGTCTCTCTCTCTCTGACTCCGTCTTTTTTTCCTTTTCCCACCTTTCCCCTATGATCCTCTGTTTTGTTTCTTGAATTCCACATAGAAGTGAGATCCTGTGGTCATTGTCTTTCTCTGAGTGGCTTGTTTTGCAAGCGCTATCTTTCCAGAGAGACCCCTGTCTCTCCCCAGAGGAGCCCCCACCAGCATTGGGCCCGATTTTGCAGTTTCTGGAATGATCTGCCTTAAGCTCCAGACAAGCGTGTGTACATTGTGCCTGTCTCCCCAGGGAGCTCACGGCAGACACTAGTCACCTGGGATCAATGAGTCGGTGAGCTGCTGTATTCTGAAATCTCAGGGGGTTTCAGAGCATGTCTGGTGGAGAGAGATGTATTCCCTGGCGCGTGACCATGGGAAGTCCCCTGGCCTGATGTCCTGGGCTGTAAACCGGGGACAGTGGTGACTGCCCACGGAAGGCAGCCCTGAAGGCTCCACAGAGGCCCCCGGACAGAACCCACCCAGCTCTTCCTGCTTCACTGGGGACCGGGGGTCAGAGGGGCTCCGGCGTGGTCAGCACGGCCACTGCTCACAGCTGGTTGCCGGGGACAGAGAAAGCTCTGGAGCCAGAAGCCTGGGCAAAGAGACTGTGGGGGCCACAGGACGCAGCTGGGGAGGGACTTGTGTCAGGGAGAGGGGCTGGGACGGAAGCAGCCTCCCTCCTGGCCTGCTTTCCTGCTTTCCTCTGTGGCCCTGCTTCGGGACGTTTCCACGCGTTCATTAAATGTGTTCGCTGTGGCTGGTGTATTTTGATGTCCAGTTAGTAATCTCTGCCTGCAGGCACGCAGACCAGAAGGGAGCCACCCCCGCGTGCTCCCCTGACCTCTCGTAGGGCCCAGCCCCCCGATCCACGCCGCTGGGAGGGTCGGTGGGACCCAGAGCTCCGGGAAGCCCAAATTCCTTATCTATTTCCTCCCAGCCACAGCTCTGTCTTAAAATAGGACTCCCCGCCTAATGTCTTTTCCAGGCCATGACACTTTGCGGATCAAACGAGGGTTCCAGGACACGCGGGTAGAGGCTCCACACGCTGCCGCTGCCGACATGTAGAGCAGGGCCCAGGGGCTGGGCCGCCTGAGTTCAAACCCTCACCCTCCTCGCCTCGCAGTGAGCTGCAGGCCGAGTGGGCCGCTCCCTCTCTGGAGCTCAGGGCCACCTGCCAAACCAGAGTCCCGGTACTCATGACCTCCAAGGCTGTTACGAGGTTTAAATGGGTCGAGACGGGTGAAGGTCTCAGAACCAGGCCTGGCACGAGAGCGCTATTCAAATATTTGCCAAATAAATAAACTCCCTCTTCCCCCTCCCGCCTGAGCTCTAGGCAGATGAGAAAGACTCGGGAGACGAGATGCAAACCGCAGCTTTATTATGGGGGAAACCGAACTTGAAGGGGCTTGACACCCAGCCCCTACTGGACGCCCCAGTTGGAAAGGAACTTGGCCCCGCTCGGGGCTGGCCAGGGCTTGTCCTGTAAGCTCCCTGTGTCGTGAGGCTGTGACCAGAGGGCAAGGCAGTGAGGGAGGGAGGGGTGGAGCCCAGCCTGGTCTGGCCTCGTCTCCCTACACCCCCAGTGGACAGGAGAGGCTCAGAGAGTTCGGGGCTGCCCTGCCCCTTCCTTCAAAAACACCAGGCGGAGGGCGCCTGGGTGGCTCAGTGGGTTAAGCCACTGTCTTCGGCTCAGGTCATGATCTCGGGGTCCTGGGATCGAGTCCTGCATCGGGCTCTCTGCTCAGTGGGGAGCCTGCTTCCTCCTCCTCCTCTCTCTGTGCCTGCCTCTCTGCCTACTTGTGATCTCTCTCTGTCAAATAAATAAACAAAATCTTAAAAAAAAAAAACAACAAACAAACACCGGGCGGAGGACAGGGGCCCAACGGGAAAGCATGTTACTGGTGGATATTTGGTACGTGTTTGGTTCCTCCCTGCTCACAGCTATCTGACTAGGAAGTGTCACCATCCCTAACTGTTCAGACACATTAACAAGGACTTGAAAACCTTAGGTGGGGTGCCGGGCTGGCTCATTTAGAAGAGTGTGTGACGCTTGATCTCGGGGTCATGAGTTCAAGCCCCACATTGGGGGGTAGAAACAACTTAAATAAGTAAAACTTATAATAGAAAATCTCAACACATTAGGTGACTTGTCCGGGGGTCCCACAACTAGGAAACCGCCAAGTCAAGACGTAAGCCTTGTCTTCAGCGCTGGGAGGCCTGGGCTCCTTCCCCGCCACCACGGCAACAGTGGCTCCACGGGAGCTGCTGGGGAGTGCCGGTCGGCTGCGACTCTGGGAAGGGTTGGCAGAATTTGTTAGCTGTCCCTTTTCTTTGGAAGAGACCACGCTTTGGTGTTGATGCTCGGTCAAGGATGTGGACACGATGGGTTCAGATGATGGTGTTTATCGGCTGGCTTCTGTTGCAGGTGTGTGTGTGGGGGGGGGTGGTTCCAGGCTGGGCAGCGGCATCCTCCCGAGGCCCTGCGGCCAGGCCCCTGAGAGAAGCGGTCCGGAGCGGAGGGAGACGGTCCCCACCATGGAGCCCCCCAGGCCCAGAATCCCAGGAGCCTTCTGCCTCCGAGATCGGGACACAGCCTGACCGTCGCTCTTTTGGGGGGGAGTCAGAGGAAGAGCAGGGCAAAGAGTACGACCAGGTGACACACCTGCCAGGTGACACGCTGCCTTGCCCAGTTTAGAGAGAGCACTCCACGTAGCAGGGCCACAGCTCCGCATGAGGACAGGGGCAGGAGCGGGCAGTCTGGTTCATCGGGCACAAGCAATCCAACGACTCTGGCTGACTTTAGCACAAAGGGAGTGGACTGGGCGGAGGTAGAGTAGCCCGCACAGTCCAGGGAAGGCACAATGGCCCAGGCCTGCACAGGCCAGGAACCGGGGTGGCCCTGGAGGTCCAGGCGGGGATGGAAACAACAGGATGGATTAGAAAAGATTTGACTTGGGAAAAAAGGACCTGGTAACAGGGTGGCTGGAGGGACGGGCAGAGGGAGGACTTGGGGAGGGGACTAGGAAGAGACCTGGGCTCCAGGAGCAAGGAAAGCCTGCTGGGAGTGGGGGCTTCTTCCATCTGGGGGTACTGTGAGCTCAATGTGCCTGTTGGACCCCAGTCTCGAGTCCGGGCAGAGGCCTGGCCCGAGGTCCAGGTTTGGGGGTCATCAGCACAGGGTGACTGGAAGAGTGATGGTCTGGAGGGATAGCAGGGACCTCGCCAGGAGGGGAGAGGAGTTGGGCATGAGCCCATGCCCCAGGAACAGCCCCCATTTCCCCCAAGGCCCTTCCTCTCCCCAGTGGGCACCCCCAGTGGGCCTGTGGCACAGCCAGCAGCTTCTCTGCCCTTCCACGGGCACGTGGCCCAGCATTGTGCACATAGTAGGTACTCAAATTTGAGCTTGATTTATCAACTGCAAGGAGACAGCTGGATGCAGAAGGCGCTCCCACGTGTCAGGCCTCAAGGATGACCCAGAAGGCATCACCCACAGCAGTACACGGGCCCATCCTAAGTCATACTTTCTGCCTTCTGACCCTTTAAGGCAAACAACTGCGTTCATCTGAACCAGAGTCCTCGACTTGGCATCGCCAGGGATAGAAAAGAAACACAGGATGACACATCCCTCCAGCTTCCAAACTCTATGTTCTCCGGAGAAATACAAATAAATCCGCATATTTAAAGACAGGCCACCCACTTGCATGGAAGGGGGTGGATCCCAGGGAGACAAGTACAAGTGGTTCCGGCTGGGTTTACACGGAAGTCTTTTCCCAAAGCCCCTCGCTACCGACCACGCTGGCCAGCCAGGCTGGCCGGCCACCACCCCAGCTCAGCAGCCTTTGTTGTGACGCCCTCGTCAAGTCCGTGTCTGCAGGCCGGCCCCCGGCAGGTGCACGCAGGCTCAGCTTGGATCTACATAAGACCACAGCTGGTTCACAACACCGAGGACCTTGCCTTTTGTTTGTCTTCGAAATCTGCCTGCTGCCACACGTCCGTCCATCGGAGGCGGGGGGGATTTTCCAGAAGCATTGTTTCAAAGCAAGCAGAATGATTTAATTTACTGAGCACTCCCTGCTGGCTTTGGGATCTGTGTGAGAACCAGGCTTCGTCGTTGCCCTTGGAGAGCTCCTGAGGAGGACTGCAGATGGCCTGTCGCAGGCTAAATGTCACCTTGTTGTGAATTCACAGGACTTCAGAGCTCAGGGGGCCACCGGGAGCTCACCTAAGTCCTCTGTCTTTCCACAGACCAGGGGCGCAAGGCTGAGCAGGGTAGAGTGACGGAAGAGACAACTTTGGGTCCCCAGCTGTGTGGTCTTTCCCGAGAGGCTATTGCAAGCCCACATTGACTTTCACCGGGAGCCAGACAGCTGCCTCCTGTTGGGGTTGGCCGAGGTCCCAGCTCTTTTCCTGTCCCTGAGGCATAGGTGGCATTTCCACCCGGCTGAGTCACCAGAGTTTTTTCCAGGTGGAGATGGTAATTAGCACCAAGCAGAGCCCAGAGTTCCTCTGTTGCTTGTGGAGGCGGCTCTGGGCTGCCGGCTCAGGCATGCGTCTCTCTACATAGGTACATGTCCCCAAAGCCCGTTTATGGGATGCACAGATAGTCCTGGTCATCGTTCCTGACACACGAGATGCACTACAAATGATGGGCCTGTGTTGAGGCTGGTGACCACGGGCACTAGCACCCTCCCGCCTCGGAGCAGCAGGCACCCTGAGGGCCCCGATCAGAGCAGTGTCTGTACGACGGGACCTGTGCAGTGAGCGAGACGCCGGCTCTGCCCGAGGCAGATGCCGCTCGTTCCTCCTAACAGCCCGGTGATCCCTGTTGTAAAGACAGAGGAGCTCAATTTTAGGGAGCTCAGGTCACTTCGTTCCTTATCCTTAAGGAGTTTACCATGCAGGCAAGTGAAGAAACACAAAAACAAAGCCACTGTTCGTAATCACAGGGAGGAAGGAGTATATAGGGAAACTGTCTTTCAGTTGCTCAACAAACACTGGGATTTGGCACAAGGTAATCCCCTTGCTGGGTTGGGTTCGGCCCGCAGGTCCTGTGCCCCCACACACCTCTGGTGCTAATTTGCTGATGTCCTGGGTGAGTCACTTCCTTGCCTTGGTTTCCCCCTTACGGGGACCACACTGGCTGCCAACACCAGTAGCGAGGATGCTGTGGGGAGGAGGAAGAGCTCCGCTCAGAGTGTGGGCTCTCAGGGGTGGGGGTGCAGGCATTTCTTCCATAATTTATTTGTAGCTCTGGTGCTTGTGAACTCCTCCCCGTCCCGCTGCTGAAGTATGTGTAGTGTCTGTGGGTTGTCACACGCATTAATTACCGGCTGAGGGTTATAAACTACCCCTCGCTTTGGCTAGATCACGCTAGAGAAAGGGGCTTTATCACCGTCGCAGTTAAACATAATTGCAGAGAGCTGGAGAAGACGGAAAGGAAAATCGCTCAAGCCAGAGAATAAAGGACATTTCAGAAAAAGCAGGACAGGGGGCTATGAAGACCCATTGGAATTTAAAGTGACAGCACGTCTGATGACGCAGTCACAGATTCCGGATTGTTTCAGGCTAGAAAGGGGCAGATGCACGTGAAGCCAGGCAAGAGGCCCCGTGGCAGGGAGCAAAAGGTGTGATTCTGGGCAGTGTTTTAACCCTTCTGTGCCGCAGTTTTCTCATCCATGAAATGGGACGAATGATCGCACTGAACTTGAGAATGATAAATGACAGAATACAAATTCACATGCTCAGTCTCTGACAGCTGCTCAAAAACGAGGAGTCACAGCAGAGGAAGCAAGAAGGGGCACAGAATTCATAGGTGCTTAGGATGAATTTCATTTTGTTGGACTAAAATGAAGCTTTGTTTTCAATGTCCCGTCTCATTTGTTTCCGGACTGTAGGTCATCTTACCACACAGCACATAGACAGACCGTGGCAGGCTGGCAAACATCACAGGCTCCCAGGGAGGGGGGAGCCCTGATTTGTAGTGTGTGCCCATGTCCATGGGGTGCGTATTCCCGTGGCTGATTTCAAGCTACCAGTGTGGTGTTACTGAATTCAGTCCGGAAGAGATGTCAGCAGCTCGTCATGTCATTTCTGCGGGTTTCCGCTGCCAAGATAAAACAGACAAGGTGGCTCAGCGGGTTAAGCCTCTGCCTTCGGCTCAGGTCATGATCTCAGGGTCCTGGGATCGAGTCCCACATCAGGCTCTCTGCTCAGCGGGGAGCCTGCTTCTTCCTCTCTCTGCCTGCCTCTCTGCCTACTTGTGATCTCTCTCTGTCAAATAAATAAATAAAATCTTAAAAAAAAAAAAGATACAACAGACAAGTGCTCAGAGGATGGCAATATGTAGTAAAGCCGTTAGGAAATGATGAGTTCGGGCTATTTATTACCTTTGTTTTTTAAAAGATTTTATTTATTCATTTGTGAGAGAGCGAGCAAAAGAGACAGAGAGAACAAGGGGAGGGGCAGAGAGAGAGGGGGAAGCAGGCTCCCCGCTGAGCAGAGAGCCCGACACAGGGCTCCATCCCAGGACCCTGAGACCATGACTGGAACCGAAGGCAGAGGCTCAACTGACTGAGCCACCCAGGTGCCCCTATTACTTCCGTGTTCGATATAATTTATGTAATTGTGATTTTATATAATTTGATCTCTGTTGATGGCTATTTAACAATCGGCTCACAGAATCCCGAAAACTTAATAGTTGGCAGGGTTGGCTACAACATGCCGCCGCCTGCAGAGTCCCTGGTGTGGGGTCCGGCACTCCGTAAGAGCTCAGTACAGGGTCATCTCTTGTCTCCAGTTCTGACATGGTCTCATTCACTATTCCCGCCTGGGTGGAACTGAGAGTGTGGAAAAGTCTAGAAAGGGAAGAGGGAAGAGAAGCGAGTGGAGGATGGGGCTGGATCTGGAGGCTCTGTGCCCTCCCGAGTTGGGGACTTTATCTAGGAGGAATCACAGTGTGGGGTCCTGGGGCTGTCTGTCTTGCAGGGCTTGCCCCACACCAAGCCCCTTCCCCCACCATGAGACTCCCTGCAGGTGGCCAGGACTCCAGGAAGTGGCAGTGATCCTCCATCCCACTCCCCCGGCCAAGCTCAGTCATGTGACCTGGACTGGCCATCTGGGTACACCTGTCTGGGAATGTGAATCCTGAGCAAGTGGTCGGGAGCTAAGATCCCCGCGTGGAGAGATTCCTACTGTGGTGGGCGGCAGAGCAGTGAGGTCCCGGTCATTTCTCCTGCCTGGTTCCAGAAGGCCCCTGGGTCCTGCCCAGTGTTCATCTTGCTTCTCTAGCTTCGCTTTGGCTCACCAAGCTCCCTGGCGATTTTTTGTGGCAGATCTTCCGGGCAACCTCCTCAATTTCATCCATTTTTCTTTAGACTTATAATTTGCTGGCCAAAAGACTTCGTTTCTCAGCCTGTCTCCAAGCCGGGAGTAGGTCCTTGCCAAAGGGATGTGTGCACTGACATTGGGTGGGACTTTTCGGGATAGTGTGCCATTTGGTCATTTCTCTCTCCTCCTTCCTATTGCTTGGAATGTGGAAGCAATGGCTGGAGCTCGAGCAGCCATTCTAGATCATGAAATGATCTGAGAATGGAAGTCATGTGTGGTGGGGCAGAAACAGACGGAGCTGGCGTCTCGGAGGAGTTGATGGGGTGTCCGTAGCAGTTCTCTTCTTCCAACCTCTGGACTTCGTTTATGTGACAGAACAAACCCCTGTGTGTTACCCCACTGCAGTAGGGTCTCTGCTAATCACAGCGGAAGCTCTTCCTCCAAGCATGCCTTCCACTAAAACTCCTCTGACTTATGAACATCAAGGTTAATTTCCATTACGGTTGCTTCATAGCTGAGTCCAGACCGACTCAGTCCATCCTTTCTCCCCCCCAACAATCTCAAGCCCACATTCTGGCCCCAGATGCCTTGTCTGCCTTGTCTGCCTTATCAGTGACCCAGAAGAGCCTGGTTCCCTCCCAAAGGACAGGTCCTCTTACACTCTGTCTATGCTGTGCCCTCCCCAAGGATGTCCTTCCCCGACCTTGACTGCTTCTAAGAGCCAACACAAACATTGCCCACCTCCGTGCCGGCATGGCTCGGATGGGTCCATGTCCTAATTACCTGTTTACTTGGCTGTTCCCACCAGACCACAGGAACCTGGTTTGTGACATGCGGTGTGGCACGTCCCAGGCGCTCAGCACAAGTGGGCTGAAGGAGAGGACGAACACTGCAGACACGCGAGGTGGGTTACAGCTTTATAACAACACCCATCAATCTCTTCCCACAGACCAGCTGCCTACCTGGCTCTGTTCATCTTGGAGATTTCTGCGTGTCATCTGGGCTGATTTCCTGCGGCTCTAATCCATGCCAGACACGAGCCTGATTTTGAATGGATCATGTCAGGCTTGAAGCTATTTTGGACGTTAACAATATCCCCAAGAGCAACGAAATAAATAAAGTGGTAGTGGATTGTAACCCAAAGTAAAAAAACATATACATATATGCACGAGTCCAGACTGATGCAAATGACTGAAGGAATTAACAAACGGGGGAGAAGAGACAAATCCCATGCCAAAGACCTACAAAGATGGTATGCCAACCCCATGCCCTCAAGGAGGGTGACTGTGACTCCCCAGGCTTCAGGCGTGATCTTCTTCCAAAGTGCACAGCCTGGAAGGGAGGGTGGGGAGAGCAGCTTCACGGTGGAGACGGCAGGCAGACCTCAGCCGGGTGATCAAGGCCAGCATCAAGTCTAATGTCATGTGGATGGTATGGGAGCTTGATGTGATGACAGTGGGTCTTCTTTCTCTGGGTCTTCCTCCCAATAAACCACAGCCCTTGTCTAATGAGGAGAAAGGCACCAGACAAATCTAGTAGGGGGTCTTCCTAAGAAGTACTTCTTAGGAAGTACTTCTTACTTCTTACTTCCTAAGAAGTACTTCTTACTTCTTTGATAGGCTTCTAACCTGTCAAAGTCATCAAAGACGCGGCAAGTCTGAGGAATGGTCACAGCTAAAGAGAAGCCCAAGGACACAGGACAACTCAATACCATGTAGGGTCCTGGCTGGGGTCCTGGGGCAGGGGAACGATGAGGTTAAAACACAGGAAATCTGGGGGTGCCTGGGAGGCTTAGTCAGTGTAGCAGTTGCCTTCGGTTCAGGTCATGATCTCAGGGTCCTGGGCTGGAGTCCTGTATCGGGCTCTCTGTTCAGTGGGGAGGCTGCTTCTCTCTCTCCCTCTGGCACTCTCACTACTTGTGCTCTCTTTCTCTCTCTCTCAGATGAATAAATAAAATCTTTAAAAAAACCCACAGGAGGGGCGCCTGGGTGGCTCAGTGGGTTAAGCCTCTGCCTTCGGCTCCTGTCATGATCCCAGGGTCCTGGGATGGAGCCCCGTATCAGGCTCTCCGCTCAGCAGGGAGCCTGCTTCCTCCTCTCTCTCTGCCTGCTGCTCTGCCTACTTGTGATCTCTGTCTGTCAAATAAATAAATAAAATAAAAAAACCCCACAGGAAATTCGAATAAACTATGGCCTTTAGTTAGTAACAGTGCATCAGTATTGGTTAATTAATTGTAACACATGTATCATGTTAATGGAGGATGTTAATAATAGGGAAAGGGCCTATGGGAACTCTACATTGTTAACTCCATTTTTCTGTAAATTTAAAACTGCTCCCCAAAATAAGGTCTATTAAAATGAAAAACCATACTCTCCAGACTTGAGGGAGAAATAACAATAATGCCCATTATTATTTTTTTAGAAGGGGAAAGGATGGAGAGGGAGAGAGGATATAAGCAGACTCCACCTCCAGCACGGAGCCCTTCTTGGGGCTCGATCTCTTGAGCCTGAGATCGTGATCTGGGCAGTAATCGAGAGTCAGCCACTGAACCGACTGAGCCATCCAGGCGCCCCAATAATATCTATCATTAATTGATATTACCACGTGTCCATATTCTCTCTGCTTGCTCCGGCTAACTTGGGGGAAGTCAGAAGCGGGAGGGCACAGCTTCACCAAAGGCACTCAAAGGAGAGAACGGCGGCCAGGTCAGCCCTAGATGTCCTCTGACCAGATCCCCTCAGAAGCTCTGAGCGCTCTCCCATCCCCCCACCTTGGCATTGACTGCCTTTTCTCTCCAAGACGCTGCAGAGGTACATTCTGGGAGAGAGCCCACCACCGGGGAAGGAGGGCACCACAGGTGCCAGGGATCTTCCGGGGTACCTCGGGGCCATGAGCAACGTCGGGGCAGGCCATGCTCTGAGGGAAGAGCGGGGTCCTCTGGGACCAGAGGAAGGGAGGGGGCCTCTGGCATTTGGGCCTCCCACCACCTCCTCCCTTCCTACCGGCACACTCTCTGGTTTGGATTGCTTTGGGTGAAACTAAGTCCACTTCCGGGTCCATGGCCGAACGAAGCCGGGAGACTGTGGACACTTGGAAAAAGGGCAGATTCTCTCCAGAGGCTGCTGAGGGGAGCAGATGGGGCCCCTTGGCGATCACAAGCGGAAAACCGTGTGAGACGGGACCCTACAGCTTCAGGAGGGAGCGAGCATCCCTGAGAGATAGGCCTTAGCCAGCCTGACCAGAAGTTCCATGAGTGCTTGAGTCTTAGGCTTTTTTTTTTTTTTTTCTCTTCAAGATTTTATATATTTACTTGAGAGAGAAAGAGAGAAAAGAGAGTGGGGAGGAGAAGCTGGAGGTTGGGAGAGAAAAAACAAAGCAGAAAAGATATGAGAAGTGGGAAACCTCCAAGGGCTGTCTGCCCACCTTGCAGGTACCAGAAAGTGGGCAGCCTTCTGTGCTGAGTGTGACCCCCACAGAATTTGCAGAGAGGACATTGTTTTAGTGGGGATTTAATATGGATCAAAGCAATGATAATTACTTTCGTCCAGCCCACAATAGGACAGGTCCGGGTAGCCCCAGCAATGGCATCGTCTTTGCTAAGCCACTATGCACTGTTCACCCCAGAGAGAAGGCGAGAGGGCCTCCTCTGAACTCCGTCCTGGTCGTCACTCCGGCTCGGGGAGGCCAGGGAGCTCAGTCACTGAGAGCACAACGTTGGAGCCCCACAAGCTGGGTTCGAATCCTGTCTCTGCCCCTTACATGCTGGGTAGACTTGAGCTGGGGAGTCAGCACCTTCTGGCCTCAATTTCCCCATGTGGAAGATGCATTTACTAGCACTTATCTGAGGAGTTGCAACAAATGAATGCGATAACCAATGCTTTGGGGCAGAATTTCCTGGAAAATGTAGACCTTCTCTTTTCTAGAGGCTGGTGCAGGTATGTGGGCGCTCTGGATGGATGCTAATTTGAGGCCCCGTTGCAAGTGTTCCAGACTGACGGGGCATTTCAGGTTAGGAGGATGGGTGGTTGTCCCTGTGTGGGACCTGCTGAGCACTGTACAGGGAAAGGGTTTCCCCCTCTGTGCGTAGGGGGGGGGGCTGTGAGTCCTTGGAAGTGGGTGTGCAGCCCAGACCTGGGAACCCCAGAGAGTGGTCTTGTGTTTGCTGCTATAGGCAGCTTAGCCCGTAGGGCTGGGCCCCTGGGTGGGGCCTGGGGGAGGCCCAGCTAGTGCAGATCACCATGGTGGGGCAAGGTGTGGGGAGATCTGCGTGAGCAGGAGTGGCTGGGGCACCCCTAGCACCAGCTGAGGATGGACTCACACCTGGGGCAAGTTTTTCACACGTCTCCTGGAGAGACGTCCACCCCCTGCAAGCACCACTGGGGACATGACCCTCCCCCCCACAGGTGTTAATAATCCCACACTCCCCCATCCCTATGTTAAATTCCTGTAGAAAGTGAAATTACAAACATATAGCGAAACCTGCATCAACAGCCTAGTTCTCCTGAAAGTCTAGAATGTTCCCTTTGGGGCCAGGGGCACGTGGTGGTGGTGGCCCATCTTGCCTTTACACTGGTGAGATGTTGAAGGAGGGAATCTGGCTTCTTTCTAGTCCCTTGAACTGTCCCTCCTTCACTTGGCCTCCCTTCTGAGCATCTTCCTTAGGGGTGCCCCCACCCCCTTCCCTTCTGCTCTTACAGCCGGCCTCCCTCCTGCTCCCCATTTTACTGATGAGGAAGTTGAGACTCAGAGAGTAGAGTGGCCTGCTAAGGCCCACTGGGCTGTCACGTGGGCGAGCTGGGGTTTGAACCAGGTCAGTCAGATTCCTCTGTTTTGCTTCGATGTGTCCCTCCTTCCTGACCAGTCTCCTGATGCTTCCCCGCTGAGGGCCAGCATCCCTGGAGGGCGTGTGGCACACCCATGTCTCCCAGTGACAGCTGTACTGGATCTCCAAGTGCCCCAGGCACCAGTCTCGCCGATCCCGGTTTTTCTCATTCTGGTGTCTCTGTGTGGCTCTGCAGGTCGGTCAGCGCCACGAGGAGCCAAAGACCTGGGCTTCATAGTTCTTTGTTGAATCAGCTTCTCAGTCCACATCCTCCTGTCTGGGTACCTACCCCCAGCCTTAAGGGGTGTTTCTGTTTCCACTGTGAGCAAGTCCCTCCTAGCAACAAGCCCTCATCAGCCCGGGGAGGTGGGAGGGTGCGTTTCAAGGGGGAAGTGCTCCCAGGGTCTGTGCAGCTGCTTTGCCAATGCACAGGAAGCCCCTCCTGACTGCTTCCCACATAAGGTCAGCGCTCAGCCTGTTTGGCAGCGCAGGAAGGGGAGAAGCCACATGGTCTTGCGTGTTTTGCTTTTTTAGGTGGGGTCTGAGAGTGGCAGAGGCTGTGCGGGACGAGGGAGGAGTGCATGCTTTGCAGGGGGACAGACTGTGGCTTTGAGTTCCAGCCCTGCTACCTGTCCCATCACTTCCTTTTTTTTTTTTATCACGGTTTTTGCAACAATGAAAGGAGGATGATGTTCACATGCCCATGCCACAGGGTTGCTGTAAGGTGTGGAGACCCTGGATACAGCCTCTGACCCACAGAGCTGAGTAAAATCAGCTTTTGTTACCATGACACTCTGGGTGATCCTCAAATACCCACTCTGTGATCAAGATTCACGGTAACCCGTACAGTAATGTTATTGTTAAGCAATAACCCTCATTGAGGGTATGTGTGCCAAGCACAAGGGATGTGGCGTGACTTGTGAGCCCAAAGCTGCAGGAGATGGTCTGGCTTTCTGGCCCACTTCTCAATAAGTCCAAGCAGGTCTGGTGAGGAGACGTGTGGAAGAGCACAGAGCCTGCCTGGCGGACACGCAGGCAAGGCTCTGCTTGACCACCCGCCGCTAGCTGAGTACTCAGCCAAGCACTCTGCTGTTCTACAAGAATGGTTCATTCTCTCCCCACAACAACCCAATGTTACGGAGATTCTCTATAAACTCTACTAACAGATGAGCAATGACATCATACAACCTGCTCAGTGTGGGACCCTGGTGAGGAGTTGAACTTGAACCTGGGTCGGCTCCATCGTTCATGGACTCCTGAGCCTTAGCTCTTAGGCACCACGGGGTATGCTCAGGGGATAAGTAGGGTCTCTGTTGGACAACGTCCTGCTCATTGCCTACGTCTACCTTTTCTCCTCTTCGTACTCTTTGCATCACTTTTTCCTCTCACCCTTTCCAGATTTTCTGCTTTCATTAGGCAGAAGAATCATCAAAGCTGCCCTCAAGAACATCAGTTCTGAACGCGCCATGGCAAGGGCGAGCTAACCCCATGTATCAGTGACCTATGGCTGTGTAGACTAGAGGCTTAAAACCACAAGTGTTTTATTTGCTCATGAGTCTCTGGCCGGCCAGTCTGGGCTGGTCTGCGGTTGTGCTGGTCTTTCTGGGTCTCTGGTGTCCCCAGCTGGCTAAATACTCGGCTGGGGTGGGTGGTCAAGGACAGCCTCGCCCCAGTGTCAGCCAGGGTCCCCAGACCTGCTTGGACTGGTTGAGAATGGGACAAGAAAGCCATCCCATCTGCAGCTTTGGGCTCACAACTCACACCACATCCCTTGTGGCGCATTTTCTTGGTCCAAGCAAGTTACAAGAGCCACCCACCTTCAAGGGGTGAATGACTAGATTCCATGGCTTGTGGGGGGCAGTGCCAACAAGTTGGTGGCCATTCCTAGTCTGCCAAAGCGCCCCCGCTGCCTCACGAACATCTCCTCACTGTAATCCCCTTTGTGCCTCCACTCCCTTCCCGACTCCCACTCCCTTCTTGTACTTTAAATAAGTGTCTTACTTCCCATCACCCAAAGCTGTGGTCACTCACTCCACAAGTATCTCATTATGCGCCAGGGACCCACGGGTGAACAAGCCCCTGCTTTACTGAGCCTCACGTTCTGAGAGAGGGACACACAATCAGGGAAAGACAAACACCCAGTGTAGGGCCCAGCAGGACAATAGCTGCTCTGGAGAACAACGGAGCGGGAGTGGGGGGCTGGGGGGTGAGAGCTCGGAGGGCGGTGGGGTCCTGTTACACACAGAGAGGTCAGCTTGCGGCGAGGGAGGGGACAGGGAAGCCTGAAGGACGTGGGGGCGCTCCACGCAGCGGGCGGAGCATTCCAGGTGAGGCAAACACTGGGGACAGGGCCCCGCGGCTCACAGACACACACGTCCTGCAAACTCTGATGGGTTAAAAAGATCCACGAACAACATGACATTTCGTCAGAGAAGGAGAGAAACATGCATGTATGTAAAACTCCTGCGAGGCGGACCTGCCTCTGCTGTCCTGGCGCCAACGACAGCTTCTGCGACCAGAGAGCCGGAGCCCTGCGGCCGGGGAGCCCCTCTCCCCGCACCGCGCGCCTGACCTGCGCCCTGTCCCGCCCTGGGCATCAAAAGCGACGCCGTGAAAATGAAAGCTGACCTGCTCCTGGTTTCGGTTCCAACCGCAAGGTCGTCTTTTTTTTTTTTTTTTTTTAAGAGCACAAATCAGTACGACTTCCTGCTTGAAACCCGCTGCAGGCCCCCTGCGCGGAGAACAAACCCAGCTCCAGGGATGCCCCAAGAAGAACGCGGCGCGCGTTTCCCCTCCCCTACGTGTCCTCGCTCGGCTCGGCTGCCCTGGGCTGCGGGCTCCCCAGCCCCGGGGTCGTCCTCCGACCAGCGCGCGGGCCCCCTCCGGCCCCCTCCGGCCGCCCCCCACAGCCCGCTTGCGGCCGTCTTCCAGGCCGATCTAAGCGCGGCCCAGCGTTGGGGCCGCTGTCCCCAAGCACCCCCGAGCCTCGCTTTCCTTGTGCACGCGGCGGGGTGGTGGTGGTGCCCGAGGCGCCTCACTCCTCGGGGTGGGCAGGAAGCCTGGCGAGGACCCCCGCGAGGACTCGGGCCAGGCCCCGGCCCACAGCGGGGCGCGACCGCGGGGGTTCGGGCCCTGGGGCCGGGCTGCAGGGCGGCAGGCGAGGGAGGCCCCGCCAAGGGGCCGCGTCTGGGCTGTGGGGGCAGGGCAGAGGGGAGGGTTTCCCCGAGGTGGGCCCGACCCCACCCGCCCAGAGTGCCGCGGGTGGGCCGCCCCGCGCGGAGGCTTCCCGGGACCCGCCGCCACGCCCGCGCGCAGTCCCCGAAAGCCCGGCGCCGTTGTCCTGCGCGGTCTCGGGGAGCCGGGAGCCGTGGCGTTTTGGGCATGCGCGGGCCGTCAAGCGCATGCCCGGTCTTCCGGAGAGGCGGAAGTTCGGCTCGGGGACGCGGCCGGGCGCGCGCCGTGGCGGCGTCGCGCGCCTCAGCTGGTCGCCGCGCACGCGCGGCCCGCGCCGACGCAGCACGGCCCCGAGGGCGCAAGCCCGCCGCTGCCGCCGCCACCACCACCACCGCCGCCACCGCCACCGCCGCCACCACCGCCGCCGGGCCGGGACCGCTGTGCGCCAGTGGCGTGAGGTGTGGGAGGAGACGCCGCCCGTGCGTCCGCCGCGCCGCCTCGCAGTGTCTGCCCTCGCGTCCCGGCGCCAGCGCGGTCCGAGTGAGTGCGGGGCCGGGGCGGGGGCCGGGGCGCGGGCGGGCGGGCCGCCTACCGGCTCTGGGGCTTGGCAGGGCCGCGGCGGGCGGGCGGAGGGCCGAGCGGCGCCGAGCAGCCGGCCCGGGCGGCGGGTGCGGCGGAGACGGGCCTCTCCCGCGCGCGGCTCGGGAGGCCGAGGACGTGGGGAGGCTGAGGGAGGGGCCCGGGCGGCCGGCGCTGTGGGGAGGGCCGGGGTGCGGGCCGGCCGGGGACGCGGGCGGAGGAGGCTGTGGGGAGCCCGGCGGCCCCGGGGAGGCCGGGGACGGGGACGGCGAGGGGGCGGGTTCTGGGAGGACGGCGAGGGTGGAGGCCGGCCTGAGGGGAGGCCGGGGCCCGGGTAAACGGAGGGACGAGGGGACCGGAGAAGGCCCGGGGGGGCGCGGGGAGGGCGGTGCATTCGGGGAGTCGGAGAGGCGGGGGCTCGAGGCCGGGGCTTGGGGGGCCGGGGCTTGGGGGGGCCGGCCGCCGCCTCGGGATTGGGCCGATTGCCTCAAAAACAAAAGGGGGGAGAGAGGGAGGAGGAGGTGGAGGGAAATCCTTGGGGACCCCGGGGATCGCCCGGACCCGGGATGCGGACTCCCTGGCCCTCGGGCAGGGGCGAGGGCGAGCCTCGAACCCGGGGCCGGGCCGGGCGCTTCCCCGCTGCGGGCGCTCAAGTCACTGGGCCCGGGGCTGTCCGGCGGCGGCCGCGGGGACCTCGTGGACTCATTGTGCCTCCAAGTTTCCGCTCCGGCCGACCAGCCCCCGGCCCCGCTGCCGGCTTCGGCGCGGGGACGACCCGCTGTCCCTTTCTCAGTCCTTTCTTCCTCCGGGGAGGGTGTGTGTGTGCGTGCGTGTGCGCGCGTGTGACTTGCTTTTATTTAACTGCGGGATCTCGCTTAGTGCACCGAGGGCAAGAAGACATTTCTTTTGAGTCGTTTCAACACTGTGTCGCTCTGGCACGGCCCGCCTGCAGCTGGGGTCCGGCCGGGAGCCTGGGATAATAGTGACACTGTAGTGGCCGGGAACGGGGACATGCGCCCTCGCTGCGGGCGCGTCAGAGTTTAGGGGTCCGCAGGCCAGACGACCCTCGCCGGGATCTTACGTGGAACGTCAGCGCTGTCACGGTTGTGGAAATGGGCCGCTACTGCTCGAAATGAAATGCAGAGCCCCCCGCCCCCCCATAAGTGATCTGTAAAACGGGCCATGAGGAGTCTGTGAGCGCTGGTCAGGTGTGCGTCTCTGGGAACGCGGCCGGCGGCCGCCATCGGAAAGTACCTTCGGAGTTAGGATTCACCTTGCTTTTGTCGGGGTACAGCATAGGTAATTTTTTCGTGCATCTGCCCTTGGGAGATCATTTTTAACGTCCTGCAATATTTATACCCACGAAACTTTTAAAGTTTGTGTTCCGGGGTCTTTTTTTTTAAATTTTTTTAAATTTATTTGACAGAGATCACAAGTAGGCAGAGGCAGGCAGAGAGGAGGAAGCAGGCCCCCCCCCCCCTCCGCTGAGCAGAGGGCCCGATGCGGGACTCGATCCCAGGACCCTGAGATCATGACCTGAGCTGACACAGAGGCCTAACCCACTGAGCCGCGCAGGCGCCCTGATCCGGTGTCTTTAGGAGTACACTGATTTCTATGTGACTGTGCTTGGAGGGGACGTACTAACTTGGCCTACCGCTAGCGTCTTGAATACTTCACTGTACTAACTGTTGTAAAGGTGGCAAGATCAACTATGCCTAATTCTGAGTCGTATCTTTCCGGTGATTATTAAATAATCCAATTTAATAGTGAAAACTGGGAAGAGATTGTTTAAAATTCCTTGCTCTTGCTTGAAGGGTCCCATAACCCACCTGACACTTGAGCATATGCACTCTCTAGAGGGACCTGCACGTTGTTCAGAGGCGCTGACGCATCAGGAAGCAAGTCCTTGGATAAATAAAGCATTGAATGCAAAACATCGTATTTAAGGTCTGCTGAAGGTGAGTTGTGTTAGATTAGGAGTGAGGCCCCATGAGGGTGATGGTGTTGGGGTGTCCGGGGAGACCAGAAGTTAGGAGCTGCAGTGAGGATGGTTAAAACACTTCTAACTCACATCCTTTCTTTAGTGCTCCACGCCCATGGCTGGAAATGACAACTCAATGTCCCAATTCTTAAAATTGGGTTCTTCAGCAAATCACAGAACTTTTCTCACTAGGAAGTTGGAGAAGTTGTCTAAATAACAGAATTGTATTGTTAAAGGTATCCCCTTTAAAGAAAATACTGATTAGTTCCCGCAGAAAAGATTACAGTATATTCTGTGTACTGTATATACATTATAGTGTAGTAAAGAATAGTTTTGAAAATTACGAGTCTTTACTGGTTGTTAGTTTTGAGTTAGAGAAGTAGGATCTTAGTTCACTTCTTTATAAAGATTTTATGGAAACCTGTTTTTCTGTATTTTTAAGTGTCTTAGTTTTGAGAAAATAATTGTCTTAAGGGTGACATAACAAAAGATGAGATTCAGAGTCTTAATGTGTAAATCTTTAACTTTTGAAATTGAACATTGTCAGTTTAGCTTTCAGCTAAAATCTTCTTTTAAATTTCAATGTAATTAAAAGTTAAATTACTTTTGTCATTTGTGAAATGAGTTTTTTTGGCTTATAAATGAGTAAAGTTTAGTTTCTGTAGTAGTTTCTTTTGCCTTAAAGTTCTAGCTTAAGAACTTATTTTCATTACTGTATCTCCTTACTAAAAATCTCTTAAATAATTAGCAAAATACTGCTGTGGGGTCTTTGAGAATTTTTACAGATGCCTGTATGTTATTTAAAATGCAAATTTTAAAAACTTGGGCCAAGTAAATGACCTTGTTTGAGTCAGTAGTAATACCAGGAAGTTTGTGAATGCAGTAAGCATTCAAATATGAAATTGCATCTGTGTCCTTAGAACAATCCTTGGTGGAAAAGGATGAGAGTGGTTCCGGCTCCTGTTTGGGCGTACCTGTGTTCCGCTGCCCCAGCCGGGCTACATTAGCAAGTTGTTTTTTACGTCTGTGCTGAAAACCATGTTTAGTAGTGGATTATTTGAACTGTTGAACTGTTGATGCCTTTTCTCTTTACTAAGATTTTGGCAAGGCTTTTTTTTCCCCCCTTCATTTCATGACTACCAAAAGGCAACTTCGTGTAGGAGAAATGAAATTCCTATCTACCACTTTCTGGCATTTCTAGGAATTGTGCCAAGTCTTACCATTCAGAACTACATAAATAAATGTGTTTCTGATAATAAAGTAGCAGAAGAACCCCCTCTCTTCCTGTCTATAACAGGTGTCTTGGTGTTTTTGCTAGGCTCTATCATGGAAATAAAATTCAGATAGGCATATCTTTCAGGATAGGTGGGATTTTTAGCAAATGCTGTTAATTATGGTCTGATTTGCCTAAACACAGATGAAATGGTTTTTAGAGGAAAGTATGAAATAGATGTTTTCGCATGAGTGGCACTATCACCACTTTTTAGCAGTTGAACATCTCCAAGGAGGAATCTAGTAGCATCACCTCAAAGTTTCCTTATTTGTCAGGACCTGTTTCCTTGCGAACTTTGTATTTAAAGTAATCCTGCCTAGCTCTTACTGATGTACATTGCTACTTACTGTAAACTCACTTTTCAGAACAAGAAAAGTGACTAAAGTTATACATGGGAATGTTACCCACTGATGGGGAAGGGATGTAATATTACTGGGTACGGTGTGGGTACTGTGTGTTGTCGGTAGGAGTTCCTGCCTTTTTCCCGACGAATTAAATCCAGGAGATGAAACGTGCCAGACCTGAGCTGAGTGCTCTCACTGAGTGCTGTCTGTTCCTCATGAAAACCATTGAGTTGTGCTGTTTCTGTCCTCATTTTACAGATGAAACACTGGCCGTGTGGAGTTAGGGGAGCCGGCGGTGGCGACAGGCTTGGCCCGCAAGGGACAGATCCTGGTTGGCCAGACCCGCTGAACTTTCTGTGCAGCTTCTAGGACTAGGCAGGACTAGGGAAGCAGTCGTCTCACTGATCTTCTGAAGGGGAAGTGAGTCGCGTGCAAGCTTAATTACTGTGTCTGGGAAAGTTTAAATTACTGTGTTTTCTGTTTGAGTCTGACGCTTTCATATCATGAAGCTATGATGTGGCCAGCGTGGTGTAGGTAAACACTTTCATGGACATACCAAAATTGTTTAATTATTTTAAATTTACTCAAATTGTTAAATAAAAATATGTAATGCATAGGGCGGTGGTCGATGCTTCTTATTGTTAAAGGTTGTGCTGTCGTGACCTCTGCATCTAGAGTTGTTTCGTTGGTGACTTTTTCTGGGGGGGATGTCAGTGTTTAGGAATATAGTTTCATGGGAAGCAAGGACTAATGTGAGGGAAAAGTGAATTGTACATTATCATTCAGGTTTAATCCCCTTGTAGTACATCCTAGAGTTTATGATCTCTAGCACATTGCTGCTCTGTAAATGTTTCTGAAGTGAATGTGCTCATTTTCTGATTTAGAATTTTCCGTCATGCTTTTAAGACTTGACCTACTCTGTACTCCTTTGTCTGGGGCCAGTGGACCAAAACCAAGGCTCAGAAGAACCTAAAAAGTTGAATCTTTGGCTGTCTGTGCCTAGGATCTCCTTTCTGCCTCCATATTCTATCTTGAAAGTCGTGTCATCTGGCGCCTTGGATTCTGCTGTGAATGGTTGGGGCTTGTGGGGTCTACTTGTGACCAAAGCACCATGTGCTTGTCTTTGATGGACGGAAGAGCGAGCTGAAATGATTTTATGCATTCCGTATTTGTGTCTTGAGCTGGGGGAAAAAACATTTCTCTGTCCCTTTACAGTTCTCACATGTTTTTTTTTTTTCTAGAAATTGATTTTGTAGGAGATGGTCCTGTGTTCGTTAGGACTCATTCTGTGTTCTGAAGACATCGGAAGTTGCTCAGGGCGGCACAAGATGAGCGGGATTCATGCAGGATCCTTGAGGACTGGTCTGGGGGCTGTAATGTGTCTTTTACTAATCAGTTGGATTCATCATGTACTTTACAAGGGTTTTACATTCTGCCCTGAAACCATCTTTAGAAATGCAGCTTCCTGACACTGTCAGTTCCGCAGCGCGCCAGCCTTCCGGTCACGGGCCTGGAGCCTTTCGCTGCGACGCTGTTGTTCAGAGGAATGTTTTGAGCCACAGGTCACTTAACCTTCACTCAGGCAGGAAAAGTCAGTATTTGGGTAAAAAAAAAAGGAGTCGTTTGTTCTTCCTCAGCAGTTCCCCCTTAGTCTTGCTTGTGAAGGGAAGCCCGCGCACACGCACCTGGTAAACGGTGACCTGGTGGTTCGCCGTGGCTCGCGAGGTTTGGTTGCGTCACCGGCACTTGAACTGGTTAGAAACGCAGGTGCCCGTGCCCCTCCTCCGACCTCCTGAGCCAGACTCTGGGGCTGGGGCCCCACGGGCGGTGTCGGCGTGCTGTGCAGAGCCGCTGCTACAGACGGTTCCAGCGAAAAGCAGGAGGGAGCCGGCGGACTCGGTGGTGGATGGCAGCGGTGGTGGGTGGCTTCTGACCGCTTCGATTTGCTGATGAGACTGCCTTCGCCTCAGGACTCCCGACTGTGGTTTTTAGGATTTGTAGAGTCTTGGGAAGACCTTACAGCTGATTTTGTTGAGGGATGTTGAATGTTTAATTTATTTAATTCTTTTGAATCTTGGTTTGGATTTTAAGTAGGTAACTTTGCATCGAAATAGCAGTTTGTGTGGCCCCAGACTTGAGGTTTTTGGCAAACAGCTGGAGAGTATGTACGTGTGGGTGGTCAAGGCACGAGTTTGCTGGTGGTTTTGGTGCCGAGAGACTGGCTCATTTACACTGGAGTCAGGAGGATCTCCGAGCCTTGGGGTGACTGCTAAAGCACCTCTGTGGGAATCGATTCTAGCCCTAGCATGAAAGTCATACCCAAATTTAATACATACTGTTTTGCCTTTGTCCTTTATTTTTTCCCTAAGACCGGAGCTAGATGAAAGTGTTCAAAGACAGGGTTGGTGATGTGCTTGCTTTCTCCGTGTCTGCTGCAGAGTTGGACGCACCTGTAGGCACACAGAGGATTGTGAGCTCGGGTACATGGACTCTGTCATTCCGTGCATATCCGCGGGGCCTTCGTGGCTTCCTCCCACCGCCACAGGGGGTTGGCCCTCAGTGATTGGTTTAGGGTTGAAGAGGAGTCTGTGCTCCTGCTGAGGGGGTCTTGTGGTCTTCAAGTACGTGAAGGTTGCTGCGAAGGCAGAGAAGAAGAATTAGGGATGGACCCGGTGGCTGGACTATGCCTGATCGCAGCCCAGAGCCAAAGGCTGTTCCATGTCCCTCCTCTGGTCCGCATCAGACTTGGGTTAGTGGTGCGGCTCCATGATGGAGAAGATAAAGGGAAGGAGCTGGTGGGAAACAGTGATCTGGAACAACTTCTTTCCCCTAATATGGCTCAGGTGGAGTTAGAGTTTATAGTCGGTTATAGACTGTGACCCTGTTCCACGTATGTCGGAGCGCCGGGCCTGGAACAGCGCTCAAGGGCTGCGTCTCCAGTGGCTCCTCTCTGATGACCGCTTTAGCCGCCTCTGGTCTCGCGTCAGTCTCCCCGCCCCGCCCCTTCTGGTGGTTTCTGTTGCGTCGCTGCCTTGTGGTTCTAAATAGCCTTTTCCTGGTTACAGTGAGGTTGCACATCTTTTTATACATTTACTGGCCATTTGGGTTCACTGTTTTTGCGAAGTGCCCATATTTTCCTATTAGGTTATTTTTAAATTGATTTGTAGACTTTATATATTCAGGACACACATTCTTTGTTATGTATTTTGCTGCTCTCTCTTCCCACTTTGTCATATGCAGTTTCACTGACTCAGTGTTTTTTTGTTTTGTTTTGTTTTTTAATGAATAGAAGTTTTTAAGTTTACTTAGTGACATTTGTGGGTCTTTTCCTTTGTATGCTTTTTCTGTCTTTCCCTGCTCTGAGGTCATGAACTAATTCCTCATTTATTCTCTAAGTGCTTTTATATTTCTGCTTTTAACCTTTAACTTTCTAGTTCTCTCAGAATTGGTGTGGGTGTAGAATCTGAAGACGGGATCCAGCTTCATGAACATGTGGACATCCCACCGTCCCAACACCGCTTGTTGAAAAGAGCATCTTCCCCCCAGCTCTGTGCAGTGCTCCCTTTCTTGTAAACGAACGGTCTGTGTGTGCGCGTCTTGGACTCTCTTGGATTCCACTGGTACTGCCCAGTTTAAGCTGCCTCCATTATCTCCGTTTTATCTCGAGTCCTGTGGTGGAACTCCTCCCGCTTGGTTCCTCTGTAGGCATACCTTGACTGTCCTTGACCCTTTGCGGATCTGTGTCTATTTTAGAATCACTTGCTAACTTCCAAAAAACTTCTTCCTTATGTTGCTTGGGGTGACATCGAATGGGATCAGAGTGTGGAGAGTCATTCCTCATTTCCACTTCCTACAAAAAAAGCCTTTGAATGACTGTTCAAGTCTTTCTATGTGAACACAGGCTTTGATTTCTCTCGGGAATGGTTGGGTCGCGCACTGAACAGCTGGATCACGTGGTAGGTGTGTGTTTGGCTTTTTAAGAAAGTGTCAAACCCTTGGCCACCTGGGTGGCTCAGTCGACTGGTTAAGCGTCTGCCTTCGGCTCAGGTCATGATCTCAGGTCCTGGAATTGAGCCCCGCATGGGGCTCTCTGCTCAGTGGGAAGACTGCTTCTCCTTCTCCCACTTCCCCTGCTTGCGTTCCTTCCCTGTCTCTCTCTCTCAAATAAATAAATAAAATCATTTAAAAAAAAAAAAAAGTAAGTGTCAGACTCTGTTCTGGACTGGCCGAACCATTTCCCACCCACCCCAGGCTCATGTGAGAGCTCTCGTCACTCTGACCCTTGGAGCACTGTTGGGCATGCCCAGTCTTTCAGCTCTCTGGCCATTCTAATAGGTGTGCAGTGGTCTTCCAGTGTGGTTTTACTTGTCTCCCAGATGCCTGGTAATGTCGAGTATCTTCCTGTATGCTTCTTTGCCACCCATGTATTCTTTGATGTTCGAATGTTTTGCCTATTAATTTTTTTTTCCGTATTGGTGGGTTCTTTATGTGTTCTGGACACAAGTCTTTATCAGATGTGTGCTGTGCTTTTCTCTCATGCTGTGGCTTGTTTTTGCATTCTCTTTCTCTTTTAAAGATTTTATTTATTTATTTGAGATGGTGAGAGAGAGCAGGAGTGGGGGTTGGGGAGGGGCACAGGCAGTGGGAGAAGCAGACTCCCCACTGAGAGAGAGTATGTCCCAACCAGACTCCACGCTGAACACGGAGTCCCATGTGGGGCTTGATCCCACGACCCTGAGATCATGACCTGAGCCGGAACCAAGAGTTGGGCGCTCAACCGACTGTGCCACCCAGGCCTCCCGTGTTTTGCATTCTCTTAACAGGGTCTGGGAGAGCAGAAGTTAGACGTTTTGATGATGGCTCATCAGTTTGTTGTTTTATGGACTGCTTTTATTTTAAAGTTTATTTTTTTTGAGATTGATTTTATTTGAGAGAGAAAGCGAGAGCGCAAGCAGAGGGAGGAGGCAGAGAAAGAAGAGGCTCCCCACTGACCACGGAGCGTGACTCGGGGCTCCTTCCCCAGACCCTGAGATCATGACCTGAGCCGATGACAGACACTGAACTGACTGAGCCACCCAGGCGCCCCTGGACTGTGCTTTTTTGGTGTCAAAGTTAAGAAATCATTGCCTAAAAGAAAAAAAAAAAATCATTGCCTAATCCTAGGTCACAAAGGTTTTTTCCTATGTTTTCCTCCATCCCCATCTAGAAAAGTTTCAGGTTTTACATTTAGGTCTGTGATTCATTTTGAGATACCTTTTTTTTTTTTTTTTTAATGGTGTAAGACATTATTTGTAGGATTCTTAATTTAATTCTGATTATTTGTACGACTCTTTTGAGGCATAGAACAAAGATGTAGCTCCTTCCAGAGAGCTTTGTTTTTTTTTTCCTTTTTTGCTTCAGCCAGTTTGGGAATCACCTTAAAGCAAGGTTAAGGCATGAGGTTTTGGACCACCCAATGCTGTCATTTTACTGGAGAGATGATTCGCCTCTGGTTTCTCTTATCTGGAGCTTTGTAGACTTTAGGGTCCTGCTGGTTGAGGTAGGGTTTTTGGTTAGACACCGTGAGGAACCCAGCTTTTGATTCCTATTCCTCTTTCCCCGCATGGTTGTAGAAATGAAAGTTGAGAACTTTCAGAATTGGCAAATGACTTCAGGACAAAGGTGGTTTCTGTGCTTGTCGATCTCTTTGGGTTCCTGATTTCACTTTAATTTTGGCCTGGTATTTCCTTATTATCTTGTCAGTTTCTGATTGATTTTAAGATTTTTTAAAGTACTCTGTCCATCTTTTTTAGTCTTTTTCAGGGGGAGGATTGGGCCTGACAACATAGCCTGCATTTAAGGAGCCAGAGGAAATTCTTTTCCATTTCACTCCATTTCACACACAAATTCACTTTCCATTTTCACAGTGTTTAGAGTCTAGACTAGGATCTGTGTCTCCTGTAGTCGCTGTTAGCCATGTGTGGCTCTTTAAACCAAATTAAATAAAATCAGAAGTTCTGTTTGACAGTCGCACTAGCCCCACTGTGGGTGCTCAGCGTGCAGGTGTGGCTAGTGGCTGCCGCGCTGGGCAGGCAGGGATGGGACGCTGTCGTCACTGGGGAGTGTTCTGTTACACGGTGCTGGCTGGACTCTTGAGAGCCTCATCAGGGATTTGCAACGGCGCGTTTGTCCACTTTGGAGAATCACTAGTCCAGGTGTCCGCGATGCTTCCAGTTCGACTCTTTCTGGAGTCTGCCTAGAGCTGGAACCTAGAGACAGGTGATGGAGCCTCTCTGAGAGGCTCATCGTGGAGCCTGTCCGTGAGGTGAGGTGTGGGTTCTCACACTGGTGTAGGCGGCATCACGGGGGGCTGGGCGCACTGAGTAGAAAACCACTAAGTGCTGATCCGCCTAGTGCTTACTTGGGGCATCTGTTTCATTTTTGTTTTGTTTATGAAGAGTAGCATTAACTGAAAATTTTCAAAATTAAATAATGAGTCAGAAATTAAGTTTTACCCTTAGCTAAAGTCTCAGGTATTTGTAACTGAAGTTGCCAGGGCACTGTAGTTTTGTAGAGAGGCAGGTCTTTCTGACAAAGAGCATCTTAGCTAGGAGACAGAAGGTGGAGGTTGGAATATGGGTGCTTCACCTTCAGTCCCGTGGCATCTGATACCGTCTGTAGCTCTTCAGTCTGGCATCTGCCATCTTCGAGGCTCCGGGCGCCGGCGCTGCGTGGGGTCGTGTGCCCATGCGCTGGCACAGTTGACCCTTGACCGGTGCAGGCCGCCGGACCCCCCATAGGTGAAAATCCACAGTTAACACATATTTTTTGTGTGTGTTATATACTGTATTATAAAAAAGTAAGAGAAAAGAGAATGTTAAGAAAATCAGGAGAAAATACGTTTACTCTGTGGCATGTATTGAAAAAGTCTGTGTGTGAGTGGACCTGGTTGGTGGAGAGCCGGCAGTATTAAGCAGCTGTCTTGTGCCTGGGGTGGTGCTAAGCCCCTGGGGCAAGACAGGAGGGGAGTGATGCACTCAGTGTGCAGTGTGGTGTCCCCAGCGGTAGTGGTCCCAGAGCAGAGTGCCCTGAGGACCTGGAGGGCATGTCCCAGGTCACAGTCAAGCCCTGAGGTCAGCATACTGTCTCTGTTCAAGGTCAGATAGTAAACATTTCAGGCTTTGTAGGCCACATAGGGCCTGTCATTTTTTTTTTTTTTTTAACAACTCGTTAAAAGGTAAAAGCCTTTATCAGCCCAGGAACCGTGCAAAAATTGGCTGTGGACCAGATGCTGTGACCTCCGCAGGTCTGGCTGTGTGCAGGCATCTGGAGGAATTGAATGTAGGTGGGCAGCAGGCAGGGCCTTGTGGAGGACGCGCCCCTGTAAAAGTGCGGAGGTGTGAGAGCCGGGGTGTGTGGGACTGAAAGTTTCTACCAGCGTTTAGGAGTGCAGAAAGGGTTGGGTTGATACTGTTGGCAGGTCAGAGCAGCATGTGGTTGACTCTGACAGGAGCAGATTCATGTGGCCGGAGGACGGCTGCGTCGGGGCAAGAGTGGGTCAGGGAGGTGTTGCAGTAATGCACTTCGGAAGGGGAGAAACCTGACCCTTGTCACCGAGGGGACGGCTGCCTGGTGTCTGTCGCCCAGCTAGTAAAGTGATGGGCAAAGTTCAGATGGTCCGGATGAACAGCCTGTGTTCCTTTAATTACACAGTTACGTTGTGCACACGAGTGAAGAGGGTCTCACTTAAGGGCATGACTGAGGAGCTGGAGAGAGGGTGACTGGAGGCCTGATTCTCAGTCCGTCTCCGGGCTCTGACCAGGGAAATGAAGAGCCAGAGCCGAGCGGGGGGGTGTGAGGAGCACTTCCAGGATGGCTCCCGGATTTCCCCCGTGGTGGAAAGACCGTGAAGATCTTTCTGTTAAGTGCTTGCTGACCAGACTGTTGCTTAAGGAGGAAATGCTCCCTCCTAGGTCCATGAACCCCAGAAATGGTAAGCAGAATTGTGTGTACGCGCACGAGTTATTTTCTTGGGGTAGGAATGCTTGGGCTTTCGTCCCATTATCAAAGTGAGCCCAACCCCCAGGGGGGGCACCCCTTGTTATCAGACCGTAGGCGCCTGACACGCGCCACAGGTGTGAGCTGTAAGGGAAGGCTGAGCATCCACATCGCAGGACTTCCACTTGAAATGTAGCACGTCACAGACCGCTACACGGAGCAGACCCGCGAAGCTGTCGCCGAAGCCCCACTGTCCCAGCCAGCCGCTGCCGGCCGGCGGTGGAGCCATCTCCCCGGCCTCCCCTGCCCTCCCAAGAGACCCAACAAGGCACAGTGTTGGTACCCAGAAGCCGGCCCGCTGTTTGGGACTCTGGTTGGCCTGGGTTTCAACACTGCTGTCGTGCACTAGAGGAAGCTACAGTTCACGAACTGTCAGGCGTATCTTAACAGTCCCGTGGCTGTGAGAGATGGACCAGTGTCACTTTGAGTCGGCCGTGTCAGTTCCGAAAAGGAGTGTAGTTTTTCTGTCCACTCAGAAGCGTGTTGCTGGTTCGTAGTTGTAAGACAGGGCCTAATGCCCACTGTCACAGTTGGCTCTTCGGACAAGTGCAGGAGGAGCCCGGCCGCCGGCGGCTCCCGCTCGCGCCAGGCAGATCGGTGTGCTCTTCTGGAGTCCAGAGCGGGTTGGTTCATGTCTGACATCAGCGTTACGTGTAATGTAGGAAGTGCAGACTTACAAATTGTAGCGGGCCCTGCAGAGAGCTGCTGGTTTTGGTGATCATGGCTGCCCTGTAGAAGATGACTCTTAGAGGGGAGGGTTTAGAAATGGGTTTATGTCTGAAAAAGTTTCCTTTTCCTCTTGAGAACAGCTGTGACCTCCATTAGGGGCCAAGTGTCGTGAGTGGCAAAGATATAAGAAATGATGGAATTCAGTGACGGTGTAGACATTAGAAGTGAAAAACCCTGGGCTGTGTAAGATATTACCCTTCAGATTTCAGCCTGGGGATAATTGTGATTCCAGTGTTGGTGGAACGTTTGGAATCTCCTTGTCTGTGTCATGGCAGAGAAAACTTTGCTTTTTGCTTTGGAAAAAATACAGTAGTTGTGTTCTAAGGACTTGACCTGGTAACAGAGGTAGCAGGAGTGACTTAGTTTAAATGCAGGTTGTCTACGTAGGAATGTTTGATGGGTCACGACTAAGCGTTTGGCTGCTGAAGAGTTAATGTTTGTCTTTGACTCTCCCCTTTCGACCATTCCATTGGAAGTTTTAAACTTTTCCACTGGGTGTTTGCCTCCTTTATTTTTCTTGCTTCAGATAGTCTAGGATTTTAGAGGTTGATCTAAATTTAGGGATCATCTGGTTTGGGGCTCCCACTTGAGAGCTGAAGAAGTAACCCAGAGAGGATGAGTGGCTCTTGGATAGCGACGGAGGAGGACTCACAAGACATCTCGGCCGTCTTCACTCTGAGCTCGCTAGTGATCTTTCTAGTAGATGAGAAGGGGTGAAGACAGCTTGTAAAACTCCAGTTTCCTATTAACTGTCAGGAGCTTGAAAAAAATTGATGTAATTGGAAAGTGGGTAAGAAGTGGACACCATTGAGTCTATTGCTCGAACTGTATCCAAGTAACATGTGGTGTGCATTTAGTTATTTATTTCTGCATTATCGTGGGTATTTGAGAAGTGACACAACATCTCACACATGTATATAGTCTGAGTTTCAGAAAACTAATAATGCCAGCTCTGCACACTTATCTACCACACTTAAGGCATTTCCATGAGTCACTCTTGACTCCTGAGCATCTGCCACGATGGGGATTCGTTAAGAAGAAGATAGTCCTGGGTGCCTGGCTGGCCCAGTGGTGGAACGTGTGATTCTTGATCTTGGGGTTGTGAGTTTGAGCCCCACTTTGTATGTAGAGATTACATAAGTAAGTGAAGTAAGTTAAAAAAGAAAAAAGAAAAAGATGGTCACTTCCCCAGGAAGCTTTTGGGTGTATCAGTGGTCCTGAAACACCGAGGTTTTGTAAGAATCACCGAGGACTGTGTGTGAGAGACGCAAACGGGCGCTGGGGTGCCGCAGTCATTTAAGTGTCCTACTCTTGTGTTCAGCTCGGGTCATGATCTCAGGGTCATGAGATCCGGCCTCATGTTCGGCTCTGTGCCCAGTGTGGAGTCTGCTTGGGATTCTCTGCCTCCTTCTGCCCTGCCCCATCCCCTCATGATCTGGCTTTTTCTTTGGGAAAAAAAAAAAAAAAAAGAAAGAATTAAAACCAGTGTGATGATACCATCCCACAGCGATGTTGAATTACCATTCCTGATGTGGAAGCCAGTCACCTGCGTTTTAAACTAGCATCCCCTCATGCTGTAGAAACACTGCTGTACTGTTGGTGAAAATACGTTGTAAATCATTAAGACCTGGAGTCTGGGAGGCCCCTGCGACTCCCTGCAGGTTCTGTGGCTCACGAGAAGGACTCACAGAACTCTGAAAGGCCATTACACTCCTGGTTATGGTTCATTACAGGGCGAGGATGCAGGCGGCGGTCAGTGAAGGAAAGGTACAGGGCCTAGTCCAGGGAAGACCAGCAGGAGCTTCTCGTCGTCTTCTCCCGGTGCGGGTGTGCGGACTTCTCCCAGCACTGATGCTGCCAGCCGGGGAAACTCACCGGAGCCTTGGGGTCCGGGATATTTGTGGGGGGTTGTCCCGTAGCCACTTGCCGGCTGCACGGCCAAGTTTAGTCTGCAGTCCCTCTGGAAATCACGCTGGTGTTGTGTGTGGCCCAAGGCCCCACCAGAAATCACATTGTTAGTATAGACTGTCTGGTGTGACCCAAGGCCCCAGCTAAACGAAGACTGAAAGACTGCCTCATCAGGCAGGACATTCCAAGGGCTCAGAGGTGACTTCCCAGGAACTGGGCAATGGCCAAATCTGCTTGGGGCAAGCTTAATCCTTTCCTGCACGAAGCCTACAAAGTAAATTACTATTTCTGTCATTACCAGGGAGTTCAAGAAATTACTGCTTTTAGGTAGGAGGTATGTTGCAACCGCATGTAGGGTGATTTGCCACAAAACTAAAATACCAGAATTTCTGCACACAAGTGAAACCGTCTCCAGAAGTGTGTCATTCTTGACACCTGTCGGAATGTTTTCATCAGGAATTTGAATAAAGATCAGGAGTTAATGCTGGGGGACCGTTCATTTTTAGAATCAGAATTTTAAAATATTTCGATAGGTTGTGACGAAGTGCTAAAATCAACAAGGTAAAATTTATAAGGAATAAAGAAAGGTAAAATGGCAGACAAGTTAAAAAGAAAAAACCAGCTGAGAACTTGAAGATGTGTGAAATGTGCCTTAGCTGTGTACCTGTGTGCGGAAAACCTGGGGAAGTTGACTGAAAAGGATCGGCCGGCTTCTCTGAAGGGGCAGATGGTAGATATTTTAGGTTTTGCAGACTAATGGGCAAAATGAAGGATATTATGTAAGTACTTACATAACAAGAGAAAACACTATAATTTCTACAAAATTTTTATTGACAGAATTCCAAATAATAATTGAGTATGTATAGTATATATATTATAATTCAGGTCTACTAATAAGAATGGAGTTATTTTTTTCAGGGGGAGGGTTGGATAACGTTTTTCCTGATCGGAGTTCGAGGTTTGTGTTCCCTCACGTCACGGCCAGTTACCGGTGGTCAGTCTCTTGGTGCTGATCTGCACGGAAGGTCTCCGCGTGTCATCTTTTGCGGCAGCTTCCTGCTGGCGGGCGCTCGTGGACGCGGACGCCGGTTTGGAAGCGTGTCATCTCAGTTTAGCGTACTCATGGTTTGGTAGACGTTTATAGAATTCCAGGAGGTTCTTTTTGACGTTCGCTTCTCTGCATGTCGTCACAGCGCTGATTCGTCTCTTCCAGTGATGGTCGCCGGAAGTGCCTCAGTCGCACGGTTCAGGGGCTTTGAAATACGTGACTTTTCGCTGTACCCGCAGTGAGGTCTGAGAAATGCTGCTGGAACAGTAGTTTGAACTCAGAAAACACATCTGCTGCAGATCTGCACGGGGACGAAATCCGCTTCTCTCTTTAGCTGTTTATTTTTTTACTTTTAAGTAACCTTTGTGCCCAGCGTGGGACTTGAACCCGGAGCTGCGGAGTCACACGCTCCTCTGACGGAGCCGGCCTGCGCCGCTGTCACTCCGGCGCACGGGAGGCTGCTTGTGGTCAGGGTGCTAGTGGTCACGGCCCGAGGCCCCTCCCGTGAGCACTGCTGTGCCGTGCGGATTTAGGGGAGCTCACGATGAGGTGTTCACGCGCGTGAGCAAAAGCTGGCTTCCGAAGCAACTCCGTGTTTGGTAAGAGCGATGACTGAAGGAGGGTCTTTAGTTCGGAAGGATTTCGGTCTTGGCTCTGAGGTTGGAAAGTCCCACCGGAGCCTCGCACGCCCCGCTGACCTGTGCGGCAGGACGAGCCAGGCTGCTTTCCTGACGTTTGCTGTCGATGCTCCTGGCTCGGTGACTCACGATGGGTGGGAACATTTCCCAGGGGCACCTGCTGCTGAGTAACACATTGGAGAGCCCTAGCTCAACGCTGCGAGCAACTTCTCTTGTCATGCTCTCGGTGACATTTCCCACTGACCCTTGTTGTGCTCTGCAGACACTTTTGCTGTCTTCGGTTATAGTGTGTGCTAGCAGATTCTGCTCCAGGTCGTGTTAAATCAGTGTTTTCTGTGTCATTGAAAGTGTTCTCCCAGCAGTTCCACACCAAGAACTGCTCCCAGAGGCCCCGTCTTCGGTCCCTTTGCTCCGTGCACAAATAGTCGAGTGGCGTGGGTTACTCCTGTTGGCTCAGCAGCAACGAAGGAAACCCACGCAGTCCTTCGCCTCATTCCTTCGTTGACTCTCAGTGTTGTTCCTGGGGTCCTCCCCTCGGAGCAGCCGTTCTTGCCAAAAGGGTCGTTGTTTTTCAACAAGGCACTTTTTTTTTTTTTTTTTAAGATTTATTTATTTATTTGACAGACGGAGATCACAAGTAGGCAGAGGCAGGCAGAGAGAGGGGAGGAAGCAGGCTCCCTGTGAGGCTCGATCCCAGGACCCTGACATCATGATCTGAGCTGAAGGCAGAGGCTTTAACCCACTGAGCCACCCAGGCGCCCCAACAAGTGCACTTTTCCTCTGCACATTTCCTCTGCTGTTCAGTTAAACATGATTTAATGAACTCCTTGTCATCCATGTGAGGTGGGGGACTGTTTAGGGTTTGGAGCAGAGAAGTGACGCCACCTGCTCTAGATTTGGAACCAGGGTGTACACTAGGGCAGTGGGGCGGGGGCAGGGAAGCCGGTCCCGAAGCGCCGTAGTCATTTGGGTGAGTGGTGATGGTGGCTCGTGGCACGATGGTGTTGGTGAACTCACGCCATGGCAAGAAGACAGGGTCTGGGCCTGTTGTGTGGGAAGAGCCAACATGACTTGCTGACAAGACAGGATGGGGAATGTGGGAGGAAGACAGGAGGCGGGGTTGATAGCCGTTGTTTATGGCCCCAGCAGTTGGAAGGGGGATGTAGTCAGGAACGGAGAAGGCTGTGTGTAAGAAGGTTTGTGGAGGGGGCGGGTCAGTCAGCTCCTAGCCTGGGAGGTGTTGCACGTTTTACTTGGTTCTCTTTGGTGATGCTCCGCTCCTCCAAGGGACCTAGAAGTGGTTCCCAGCCTAGAGTACGCTTGCCAGGGTTTGGTCAGGAAAACATGGACCGTTCTAGACAATTCTTATTAGTCAACCTCAACTTCCACCCTGAGTTGTAGCAGGAAGGGGTTTTGGGAGGTGTAGCTCTGCCTTCTCTTCGGTGAGGCCAGGAGAAGGCGGAGATGGTGGCTGTCCTGCAGAGGGAACACCTGTCCATCCAGCACAAGAGCCGGGCAGGTCGTCTGAGCTGGAGGGAGCAGTTTTAGCTTTGTTAGCATAGAAACAGCATTTGCTCTGAGTTTGCCTGGGAGGTGAGCATAGCTGAGAAGAGAAAGTACAGAGCCCCGGGGGCCTCTGGAAGGAGAGAGCATCTGCGGGGTAAGAAGAAAACCATGAGAACAGGAGTGGGAGATCAGCTCTGGTCAGTTGTTGCCGAAAGGTCGAGACCTGAGCTCCGGTGATTGGCTGGAGCAGTGCACAGGTCATTGGTAGTCTTAGAAGAAGCTTCTGTGGCGTGGGGGGCCAGAGCCCGTGGGTTTACGGGATAAAAGGCCAACAAGAGTTTGTGACACCGAGTGTGCTGTGTGTACGCTGGTGTGCGGAGTTACGTGTGCGCTGGCTGTTTTTTAAAGTGTGTGTGGGCTGATTCTCGTGTTTGTTTCCTTCTTCGTATTGGCTTACGTTGATGCTCTTCTCCCACAGGACCTGACGTTCTGGTTCTTGCTGCGCTGAGTGTGTTGGGGTGTGCCCTCCACACTGCGGGTGTTACGTCGGGAGGCTTTCCGTCGTGTGCAGATCTGCCCATGTGGTGGCGTGAATGCCAGCTTGCTTCCTAGTGCACCTGCTGCGGTTCACTTGTCAGAGCGGCCACACAGCTTCTGTAGTCACTCCGTCCAGCTTTTCCCGTCGCCCTTTGTAGGCGGCAGGAAGGAATGGCTTATTCTTCCTTACCTCGATCTGGGACCCTTTGCTTGGCGAACTGCTTCTACTTACGCAGGGACCCGTTTCACCCGGAGGCCGCCGGTGCCCACGGGGCTGCGTCTCTCGCTCAGTTACGCTCCCGGCCTCGCTTCACATTCTGAGTACTGCAGGACTGTGGTCCTTGGGTCCTCCTTTTGGTGTCTCTCAGGCAGACGAAATGACCCTTCGGTAGACTGTCACAGCCGTTAGTTCTCTTGTGTAATTGAAGGGTCGCCTTGTTTTGAGTGTGTCAGCTGTGCCTGTTAATCAGAGTAGAATAGTGTTTCTTTCACATTTTTAAGCCTTTGCCAAGTCGAATTTTCTGGGGATACTATTTACCGTGTAGCACAGCGGTGATTAGGAGAATGGGTGCGGATGGGTCTTGCTCTGAATCTCAGACCTGATCCTTGTTCGCTGCCTGTTGAGCAGGTTCCCGATGCGCTAAGTCTCTTTCCTCATCCGTGAGGGCGAGAGTACCGTGACTCTGGCAGAAGTGTGACGGGACACAGTTCCTGGTACGTGGCTGGTCAGGGAGGGATCGTGAGGGCAGCAAATAGAGCTGCTGGTGGTGCGGTCGTTTCCGCCGGGAGAGCTGGAAGCTAATCTTAGTCGTTCCCGGACGCCCGGCCAGCACGTGGGAGAGCCGGCGGCGGCTGACCCGCACGTGAACGGCGCTCTGTTGTGGTGCTGGTTCCTCACGTCGGGTTGTCAGAAACTGGTCATTTTGCCTCTTCATTTCCCTCCTGTCCTCCTGTCGTCCTGCTCACCAGCAGCCGGACGGCAGCCCGTCCCCCGCGCCGGCACACGGATGCCCGGGCCGCCCCGACCGGTGGCCTGTGCGCTGGTGTCTGAGTGTGTTTGCCTAGAAAATTCTTTGGAAGCATAAACAAGCATTCGTTTCCCCAGATAACTTTCATAATCATGTTCACGTTCTTCTTATGTTTTTGGTTTTTCAGAAACTTACCCTGACCTGTGTCTGCAGAGCGCGGGTGGCAGCGCCGCCTGCTTCGGAGGCCCCTGCGCCCGGCTCGGAGGGCGCGACGCCAGGGCGGTGCGGCGGTACGTTTCGGACACCAGGACTTCCGCGGCGCCAGCTGTCGGGCGGTTACACAGGAGGACGTGGTGGGTTTGGGCTTTCCTTGGCAGTTAGCATCGAGCAGACCTCTTCGCCAGGGGCGGAGCCTGCCTGGTCGGTCCAAGCCAGACCCCTTCCAGTTTGTGAACACGTCGCGCCGAATGTTCTCAACTTTAGAAAGAGTCGTTCTGCCATGTGTGCCTCGGAAAGCCCAAGTCGTGCTTTGTTTTAACGCGGGGATCTGGGCAACTTGGGAAGCAGCACAGCTTTCGATGCCGAGAGAAACTGCTGTTTGCCTGAGCTCGCTCTCCTTGTTTGCTGTGCGACCTTGGAAAATTTCTTAATGTTTCTGGACTTTGTTTTCTTGTATGTAAAAGGGCAAGAGAGCAGTCATCGGGGCTGCGAGGACGCGGGAGCGGGTGCCTGTTCAGCCCTCGGGAGACAACGCCGCCCCGCACACCCTCCGCCGGCGGCAGGCTGTCGCTGCGGTTGGGGCGGCGGGGGGCGGGGGTCAGGGCCTGTCCAGCTGGGACCGCACACCGAAACGAGAACATTCTGAGCAGAGCGGTGGTGCGGAATATGTTACGTGTTCCGGAAGCACAGAGCGGGGGTGTGCTGTGACTGCTGGGAAGTCCTCGTTTGCACATCAGAGGGTCTCGGAGACGGGTCAGAGCGGCCCGAGCATCTCTGATGTGTCTTAACACACACCCGCTCATGCCAGGAAGGCAGAGAGTGTCCGTCGTACAAATAACTTCAAGGAGCTGACGGTGTATTTCACTGAATAATGAGCCAAGTGTAATTTTTCTTTGTCTGGAGCAAAAGAATTTAAGCATTTTAATTATAGGGTTTGGGAAATACTCTCGTTTTCTGCCCTATTTGAACGACGTTCATTCAGATTTTTGTGCTTATATGTACGTCAGTTCCGTGCTGGATGCCGCATGCCCTGGGCCGCCTGCTGTTCAGAGGGCGGGCACGCTGTAGGGCCAGGTCGATAGAATGCGGTGTTAGTGTTTGCTTGAATCCTCCCTAAAATACAAAATCAAGTGAGAAGCAATTATAAGGCCCCCAAAGCCAGTGTGTACGATCATCGATTCATCACTAGGTCATTCACGCGTCACGTGCATGTGTTCTGAGCGTGTTTTAGGTGCGGGGCTCGGTGCACACTGTTGGTCGTAGGGTGGTGAGCGGAAGCCAGACGGGGAGCAGCCGGGCCGTCTTGCCTTTGCACTTAGCAAGGAGAGGAAAGCTGGTTGCAGCTGACTTGCAAGACTTTCCTGAACGGTTTCTATTCCTGAAGAAAAGAGGCGATAAATAAAGGGCAACAGTGACAAAGAGGGCTTCTCAAGAGCAAATTTTGCTCACCGGCCACAGCCTCTGGCGCTTTCGTCCTTCACTCTGGTGTTGCTTCGTCGGCTTTCATTACTCGTCTGGGATGGCGGTGCTGAGGCTGCTGCGCTCGAAGGGGCTGTCGTTGTCCCCAGAATCTTGCCGTTCAGGTGGGGGAGGACACTGACAGCCCAGATTTAACAAGCACTCTAGTTCGTGGAACAGGAAGGTACACCGCGGGAGCCCTCAGGACCGAGCTGTGTCTCCACTGCACTGCCGTGTGTCCCAGGGCCCGGCGCAGTGCGTGGCATTTGTCACTCCCTCCACAGATACCCGTGTCACGTGAAGGAGCTCTGAGAGGGTACAGGAGAGAGGTGCCTCCTCAGGGACATGGGCTCGGCTCCCAGCTGCACACCCAGCTTAGCTCAGGGAGGAGGTGTGAGGAGGAGGTGGTTCTGTAAGCCAGAAACGGCTTAACGGTGCTGCTGTGTGGGCTGCATGGGAGATAGCGTGAGAGACATTCAGGGCCCGGCTGGTCAGATCAAGGAGGTGGGATTTTCTGTTCTTCAAAAGTCGTAATTCTAAAGCGCGAGAAACCAGGTGTCCTGATACCCACGCCGGCGCTCTTCTCATCTTGCACAGCGCGTCTGAGGTCAAGAAAGTATCTCCAGGTCTGGGGTTTTGTAGCCATTAGTGACAGCTGCTCTATTGAAGTTATTTAAACCCCTGGTGAACTGCTCGTCTTTGGGGAGAAGAGGATGTAGGATAAATATTTGTTTTCTCAGGCGTGAAAAAAAAGTTGAAACTCTTTAAAGGCGAGCAAGGTTGGTGTGTCTTTGAATTCTAGTTCTCTGGAAGGATAGCAGGTGTGTACAGTAGATGCTCAGTACCTGAATAAACGTAAAAAGACCCCAGACTGCTCTTGCCTGTATTCCTGTAACAGGGATTGTATTGCATTCTAGAAGGCGACAGCTGGATGAGAAATCCTCTCCAAGAGGTCTTCCCAGCCGAGCGAGGGAGAAGGAGAGTCTGCCAGCGAGGGTGGCACAGTGGTCAGTCCTGTGTAAAGATGTGCACAGGGCAGGAGCGCGGGCATTTCTCTTTCATCAGCCCCCACATTCTTCACCTTCCTTATACCTGTTCTTCATTTTCCCCATACCTTCCAGGAGCCCCTTAGTAGTTTTTCTGCATGGTTCGTCATCTAGACTCAACTCCTCTTCACATTCTATTGCTGGCAGACAATTCCCTGGAGATCTCTGTTCTCTTTTCCGAGCTGCTTGCTCCTGAGGCCTTTTACTGTGTTGTTCCAGGACATTCCTCTGTTCTCATCCTTGGCTTCTGTCCAGAGTTGGATTCTAAGTTTGTGGCAACTCTTGTCTTTGTCTTTCTTCAGTGACTTCCTCATCTTCGTGGAGTTAATCACTTTAGAAAGATGGTGCAGTGTCTTTGGACAAGGCGAAGACCGCTGTCAGCGTCCCCTCCTCTTGCGCGGTGCTCCTCCAACTTGGACTTGTCTCCCTCTCTCCTGGTGCCCGCCACCGTCCTGAGCTCTCCCTGATCGTCGTCCCGGGGAGGCCCTTACCCCTTCTTCATGGAAGGTCACGTGTTGCTCATTTTTTGTTGATGCTTCTGTTTTGGTGGAGGACTTTCTCCACTGGCTTTCTGACACAGGATGCTTAGGGGGGAAACCTTTGGAACCATGTAGGAATGAAACTTGATGGACAGTCTGGCTGGGTATAGAGTTCTGTGTTGGCTTTCATGTTTGTTCATAAACTCAGAGATCGCTCCATTGCCGTCTTGTTTGCATGTCACTGTTTTCACATTCAGAAGCTATTCTTACGTATCCTTTGTATGTAACTTTTCCCTGCCATCTTTAGAAGCTTGTAGGAGTCTTAAAATTCGTACAAGTGTCTTGAAGTGGCACGACAGCATAGTCCGTGTGGGTCGGCTTTCATCTGCAGTGCTGTGCATTCAGTGGGTCCCTTCATTCTGGCAACTGGTATCTTTCAGTTCTGGGAATACTTTTTTGGCATTATTGTGCTGAGGATTTCTCCCTTTCGTCTCCTTATTTTGTTTTTCTGGAAGTCATATTATCCAGCACTTGGCTGTCCTGGGCAGAGGTTGTAATTATCGTAATGCTTTTTTCTTCTGCCTTTGCTCTTCCTCCTCTGTCTTTTTTTTTTTTTTTTTTTTTTTTTGTCTTTTTATTCTCCGTTCAGGGAGACATGACTTCAGTTTGACTTAACCTTCTTCTTTAGTTTATTCTTTCTGATTGCAGAAAGGTTCTTGAGATTTCTAAGAGTTCTCTTCCTGTTCTTCTAGAAGAGCATCCTCCTTTTCTGGATTGATCGCAGCATCTTATCTCTGCATTCTTGGTACTTTGTATGGTCTCAGTTTCTTTCAGGTTCTTTCCTTCTTTCTCCTGTCTGAGGGGCAGGCCCCCTTGACTTTTACATCAGGGTGTTCTTGGTGGGCCCTGTGTTGGGGGTCTCCAGTGTTAGGATCTTTAGGTCTGTCTTTTGGGGCTGATCAGGTTCCCCAGAAATATTTTCCAGTATCTTCCTGCAGAATTCTCACTTCAGAATCTGGGAGTTAATGGTGTGCCTGTGTGGTCTGTTGTAGGGGAGCTGGAGAAGTCACCGTTCCCTGTGTATGCAGTCATTAAATCCAGCTCTGTTCAGCGCCGCTGGGCAGGGCAACGTCAGTCTGTGGATGCCTCTGCTTTTTCCAGGGGGTGAGAGTCCTCCCCCACTCCCCCATCTTCTGTCAGAGTGAGGGGGAGTCACATTGCACCTGGCATTGAGGTTCTAGTTCCTGTTGCCATGGCCTTCCCCAGCTACTGTGGGAAGCTGTGCCTTCTTTACCTCGTTCCCTGTGTGCTGGTGTTGCCAGTTCTTGTCTTCTAGGACTGCTGTGCAAGTGGAGCTGGCTCTCGGCGTGTTCTGCTGCTGAGTTAGAATCTGGCTCTCTTGGGCCTGCTGACTCATTTACTGTACTTCAGTCTTTTTAGTTTCTGTTTCTTCCGGGTTTCTTCTTTTTACTGTTTGGGTCTTGATCTTCCATGTTAGATTTTCTCAGAGCTTCCAAAATCTTGGCCTTTTCTCCTTTCAGTTCTCCCTGTGCTGTTTCAGACACTTTTTTTTTTTTTTAAGATTATTTATTTGACAGACAGAGATCACAGAGAGGTAGAGAGGCAGGCAGAGAGAGCGGGGAAAGCAGGCTCCCTGCTGAGCAGAGAGCCTGATGCGGGGCTCGATCCGATCGTGACCTGAGCTGAAGGGAGAGGCTTTAACCCCTGAGCCACCCAGGCGCCCCTGTTTCAAACACTTTTAAAAAAGATTTTATTTGTTTGTTTGAGAGAAAGTGTGTGTGGGTACACGAGAGAGAGCGGAGAGCACAAACGGGGAGTAGCAGAGGGAGAGGGAGAAGCAGGCTCCCCACTGAGCAGGGAGCCTGATGCAGGGCTCGATCCCAGGACCCTGGGGTCATGACCTGAGCTGAAGGCAGAGGCTTTAACCCACTGAGCCACCCAAGCACCCCCTTCCCATGTATTTCTTACATAGACAGTAGGTTTGAAGACAGGGACGCGGTGCCCTGTTTTTACCCCTCACCCCCGGAGCCGCGCAGTAGGCGTGCCCGGGAGGTGACAGGCTGAGGTGGTGAGTGCCGCAGAGCTTCAAAAAGGCGAGAGGACGGTGGTTTTATACGCGCGTGTTCTCTCTCCTTGTCAGGTTCCCTGTGGACTATGGAATGAGGAAAGAGGAACTAGGAGCATTTCCTTTAAACCGACGTTTGATTTCTTCACAGAGTTACCGTGGCCTTCGGATCTGTGAGTATAATTCTCTTGCTACATTTGCGTCCTGGTTTTTCATTTTGTTTTGACTTTTCTCTCATCTGTTGTAGGGTTTCTTTGACATATATTAAAAACAGATGGAAACCAGTTGGTCTTGCAGAGTAGGTGAGGGAAGAAATATTAGTTGTTTAGTGGCTTTTATGTGTGGACAGAGGTGGGCAGGATAGCAGTAGTGTCCGGGACGGTAGCATTGGAAGCAGGTGCGGGGAGGAGCACATGCTCCGGAACACTGTGGACCCCAGCAACCCCAGGACCGGGCTGCCTTTGCCGTGTCTCACACTTGCATAACTGAAACAGAGGTTAAAGGATACTCTGCAAACGGCAGAGCTGGGATTCAGACTTCGTCTGGCTTTGGAGTGTGTGCTTTTTACTCGCGTCTTCTTACGGGCTCTGGATTCACATGTTGGCTTGGCTGCTTGCTTAGTAGCTCTTCACTAACTGCTGAAACCTAGCTTCCGTCCGTGCCCACTGCTGACTGCTTAAACCTAGCTCTCTCCTCTGACAACGGGTGCTGTCGACAGGACCGCTCTCCCAGGGTTGTGCTGAAGACGCCATAAGAAATGTGAAATGTGGTCAGCGTTTTCAGATGGTAGTGGTGAATATTTGGTGGCATTTCCCCCACTTTAATGAGAGGAAAACTGAGCCCCCGAGGTTGGGTTTTTGTATTTTGTTAAATTTCGAATTTTGTTAAGACCTTGGCACTTGTGCTGCACTCCATAGTTGAGAGGTTGTAGAGTTGAGATTCTGTCCCAGTTAGTCTTATTTCCAAAGGCTGCTCTTTGTGGTAGGCCTAATGGCAAATCAAGGATGGATAGCTGATGGAAGGTTCCTAAACCTCTTTTGGGGTCTTAGCATTGGTAAACGTTTTATTTTACTGGTACGATGCTTTGATTAAGGCGCCATGAGTTTAGACTTCGTGGACTCAGAATTCAGGATCATTTATAATTATGTTGAGTTTGACTTTGGCAAGTGTCTTTGTCTTAAATATCCAAGGGGCTGGGCCCTGGACGGTTTTTCCATTTCCTTCTGGGGGTGAGTTCACTTTCTCCCTTTCTCCCCCAAGCCTACTTTCGTTTCTGCCATGATTAGGTATTAGGGAAGGGAAATTATGTCTTGCAGTTTCAATTTCTAAGTAAGTCCTGGAAGTCTTGCTCCTTTTCTCTAATTCCTTCTGCCCTTTCTTGGCTGCGAGAGGCACCTGCTCAGTGCGGTGTGGGGCGTGACTATGCTGTCTTTGGAGAAGGCCATGCCCCGCTGCTCACACCCCTTGTCTCCTCCCCATGCTCCCTGCACGTGTTTCTTCCTGTAAAAGTGCACTGTGTTTACTGGGTATAAGTCTGCTTCTGCATCTTTAGGAGCAAAGATTCTGTTATTTGATCTCTGCATGTTTTCTGCTTGGCCCATAGGTGGTTTTGACTAAATGCTGGAGGAAGGAGTATTTAATGTTTGCCACAAAGTAAGTTATCTTTTCTTAGTGGATCCAAAAAAGAGGGAGAATATCAAGTATAACTTTCCAGCAGTATTAGCTATTAAAATAGTTCGTGTGGTGGAGTACGAGACAGTTTCAAGTTTAACAGAAATTACACAAAAACTTCTCTTCTTGATGTGATGTGCACTGGAACAAAGGCCCGATGGGGAACTTGCAGGCCTGTCGGTGGCTCCAGAGAGCTTTGAGCACCGTGATATAATCTGCTTCTACTTCAGCACTCTCCTCCCCTCCACTCCTGTTTGAAAGATGTAAATCCGGGAATATAACCTTATAACCACGGTTTCTATCATTGTTTCCCCCAATTCTGGACACGTGGTGAGGCACATGGGGCAGTCTGGCTTCGTACAGCACCAGCTTGACGATGTTCTGCTGAGATCCGCGTCCCCCGATGGACCTGAGTGCCCCGGTCCACTCGAGCTCCTGTGGGATGGATCAGGTTCTTGGTTCTTGATTTGTTTTGGGGCGTTGCATTATAAGGCAGAAGCTTGAGATAGAGGTGTTTTACAGCCAGAATTCTAGGAAAGGGAAGGAAAGTTTCGGAGGAGTTGAGTTGCTGGAGTATGTATGGGGGTTGTTTTCAGGGTTAATGATGTGTGGGGAGGCAGGAGACAGAAAGGAAGGTTGCTCAGAGACCCGTCTGAAAACCCCCGTTTTGTGAAAAAAGAGCTGCTCTGGCATCAGGACCGCTGAGAACAATTGACATAGATTGAACTCTGAGGTTCCGGGGCTGTTTATCCAAACAAAGTCACGAGGGTCAGGCAGTGCCGGCTCTCGGCTGCAGAGGGCAGCTGTCCCTCAGCGTTCAGACCTGAGGTTTGAAAAGCTGGTGTGTTGGGAACAGACACCAGGGGTGGGGAGTGGGGGAGAGTAGGGGACAACCAGGAGACGTGTCAGCAGGCCATTTGGGAAAGCAGGTGAGCCGCAGTGGAGGCTTGGATTGGAGCAGGAAAGCTGGCGGTGGTGAGAAGCAGTGGGGCCCTGGATGTATTTCAAAGGTAGAAGCGGCAGGATTTGCTAACAGAGTGCATAAAGGGTGTGAGGACACAGGAGTTGAGTTGACTAGAAGGCTCTTGGCCTGGGCAACTAGAAGGGGAGGGAGGCTGTGGGTGGAATTTGGTTTTGAGGGACAGCTGGGGAGCTCACTTGTAGGCATTGTTCGCGATTCTGTTAGGGACCCCAGCAGAGCTGTCATGGGGGCAGTTGTAAGTGGGCATCCGGAGCTTGGGAGGGGGTCAGGGCTGGAAGTGGCAATGAAGATGGGTGATGCTGTGCTCACTGAGGGAGGGAGCGCAGAGAAGACAAGCAAGCCCAGGCCAGTGCTCCTGGACAGACGTGAGCAGTGGCTGGCACCGAGCCGGTGTGAGGAAGACCCTGGGAAGAAGGGAAGAGAGTCCCAGGAGGAGGATGTGTCCACTCTCTGATGTGTCAGGAAAGGTCACTGAGGTTTGCCTTCGAGTTCGGTGACGTGGATGGCGCTGTGGCAGTGCTGCAGCGCTGTGGGGGCCTGGTCAGAGGGAAGGCCCACCTGGACGGCGGTCGAAGCCGGAGAGAGGGTTCCAGTGACTTAGGTCCAGGGTGTACTCGGTGTCTGGGTGCTGAGCAGCCCAGCCCTCTCGGGCCCCTGAGGTCCGTGGTGGTGTTTCCATGTTGCAGCTGGCAAAGGCGCAGGGTCAGAGCTCACCAGAGCTTTCTCGAGAGTGCGGAGCCGGCGGGCCGTGGCGCCAGGTCCCAGGCGCGCACGCTGTTGTCCGCTGCCCGCCTCCTGAGGTTCGGAGAGAGACTGTTGAAGGGGGAAAGGGGGCAGCGAGCGAGGTTGGAAGTTGCAGGAAAACACTTATGTCCTGCTTGAAATGCTTCTGTTAGAGATTCTCTTTCTTCTTCTTTCTTAGAAATTTCTTTCTGTCAGAGGGTGGTATGCGCACGTGCTCAGAAGTCAGAGAGCCCTGAAAGGTCGGTGAGTGGCTCCTTGCAGCACATGTCCGTGGTCCCCAGCAGTAGCTGTGTAGGGGCGGGGTCTTTGATATGTCACTTTGAGAAAAAGTCGCATTTTGAACTCCCGTCTTCCCCACGTGGTTGGGTCACAGTTTTTGCTTAGATCCATAATTTGGCTAATTGTTCTGACTTTGTGAATGTTGCTCACTATTGAGCCGGTTAGTGTAGCGTGATATATTTCCTTTTTGTTCAACTGTTTGTTTTCCTATTTTCTTGAACTTAACAATTACCACTGGTCTTTTTTCCTGTTTGCTTGATATTGTTTTTTTAATTTTAATTTTTTTAGATTTTATTTATTTATTTGACAGAGATCACAAGTAGGCAGAGAGGCCGGCAGAGAGAGAGGAGGAAGCAGGCTCCCTGCTGAGCAGGGAGCCCAATGCGGGACTCCATCCCAGAACCCTGAGATCATGACCAGAGCCAAAGGCAGAGGCTTAACTCACTGAGCCACCCAGGCGCCCCTGTTTGCTTGATATTCTTAAGAGTTCTCACTCTCTCTGACAGCTCATAAGTTAGGCCTCTTAATAAAATTTTCTGTGTGCTCAGGCTTATTACTTCTGTCTTCACCCCCAGGGACATCTGTTTTCTTGCTTGCTGGACAGGTTGCTCTGCTGGCCTGCTAGAGATGGTACCAGGGTTGAGCTGTGCAGGGCAGATCCTGCTGGAACAGAATGCTGATGGGGAAGACAGTGACGGGAGGCTCAGAGGGAGGGGGACAGCGTCCTCCTGAGGGAGCTGGTCTGGGAAGGGTGAGCGTGATTTGCGATAGTTGGGGAAAGGCATTCCAGGTGGAGAAAGTGAGAAGCAGAGCTGGACGAGACGGGTTCCTTTTTGTTAACCTGCAAAACCTGTGTTGTGGTGCCTTGCTAGGTGGTACAAATTAACTTAGTTACAGACTCTTCCTTTAAGAGCTTTAGATAGGTTTCCATGGGAAATGGGACATTCAGTTTGTTAAACATCTGTCTGTTATGCCCCAATACTGGGTCCGTGATTAAAGGAGCGAGACTGATACAAAGCGAAGGTCAAGCAAAGCTTTATTTCGTGCCCAGCATCGAGAATCTAACCGAACACTCGGGGCCGTACCTCTTACAGGAGAGGGCGACCCTTCTCTGGTCCACAGACTAGCTTTTAAGGGCCAAGGCCATGCGGTCAGGCCTGGCCCCGCACAGGTGGCCAATGAGATTGTAACACACACAGGAAACTCCACAGTGATGCTAGGTGACCAGTTGAGTTACAGTTTATCCTAATAGACATTTGAACCAGCCTGTTACACCTTGATTGGGATTGGCGCCCAAAGGGCGGGGCCCATACTCCTTGGTAACCAGGGAGACAGTATGCGTCCCCCCACTGATCGGATGCCTACACCTGGCCTGACCCACCCTTGTATCTGGGCTTTGTAACCTGAAGCTGGTTTCCAGGACTTGTCTCCAAGTAAATCCCCTGGGGGAAGGGGAGCAGGGATAGTTTCTAAATAGGTCCTTACACTGTCATCAATTTTTTTATTTTTTGAAAGATTTTATTTTTTAAGTAATCTCTTAAAGTAAGCATCCAATGTGGGACTCAAACTTAACCTCGATTGGGGCACCTGGGTGGCTCAGTGGGTTAAGCCTCTGCCTTCCGCTCAGGTCATGATCTCAGGGTCCTGGGATCGTGCCCCGCATCCAGCTCTCTGCTCAGCGGGAGCCTGCTTCCCCCGCCCCCCGACCCCCCGCCTGCCTCACTGCCTACTGGGGCTCTCTCCCTCTGTCAAATAAATAAATAAAAAATCTAAAAAAACCCAAAAAACCCCTTAACCGCGAGATCGAGAGTCATATGCTCTACTGACTGAGCCAGCCAGGAGCCCCCATCATAAATTTTTAATGTTTTCTTAAAACCTGAGCATAGGCTATATTAAGACATTTAATCCAAGAGATAATCTTAACCTGTTGATTTCACATACCGGTTCATGGAAAAGTCTTTAAGGACTGTCTGTCAAGGAGGCGGCCCAGCCGGTCGTCATGCAGGTGTGGACACGGCAGCCTCTACTGCGGCTGTCGGGCCGGGGCAGGATGCACGACCACGGGACATTTCAGAAGCCGCTCTGTGTCCCGCTGGACGCGAGGAGGGTGTGCAGGGAGGCTGGGGGCATCATGGGAGGGGCAGGAGGGCGCAGCCCTGGTTTCTGGGGCCCCGTTTGGGAGGCCCGCTGGGAACGAGGGCTGCAGAACCAAGCACGCGTGGGCTGGCTTCTCTGAAGAGAAGCATCACTCGGTTTGAAGTGCTGAGGCAGAATTGTACGAAATAAAGTCCATAAATGCCTTCCAGGACTGCCGACCCCGGGCCACCTTCTGTGTCGCTGCCTGGCTGCTCTCACGGACGGTCAGGACCCTGGGTTTGCTTCAGCGGGTCCGCCGTGTCCGCATGCCGCCTGCAGTCTGACGCTTCCGCTTCATGCTCAGAGCTTCGCGAAGAACAACGCCCTTTGCCTTTCCAGTATTCGTGATGTTTGGGATTCAGGATCGCACGTCGGGGAAGTCGCAAAGTTGTGATACGGGCCATTTACGCGCGCCGCTCATCGTGCGTTCTCGAGTTGTACGTAGTTTTTATGGCAACAGGGTAGTGCTCGCTGCCCCCTGCTGTCGAGGCGAGCCCCCAGCCAGATCCCAGACTGACCCCTGAGGCTCCACGCGGTGGCCGTAGGCTCTCCTGTCCCTTTACACGAAAGCTTAGACCGTGGTGCTCCTGTGTGCGGGCCCTGCCTGTGACAGAGACCCCGCTGGCGGCCTGCAGGCGGGCAGCATTGTCAGGCGCCACCCGCGCTTCCGCCGTGTAGGAGTGCGTTGTCACTAGGGTTGCCGACCGTTGCACGAGGCTCTCAGTCATTGGTGTTTCTGCTGGTATTTTTTTTTCCAGATGTTATTTATTTATTTGACCGAGAGATCACAGTAGGCAGAGAGGCAGGCAGAGAGAGAGGGGAAGCAGGCTCCCCACTGAGCAGGGAGCCCGATGCGGGGCTCGATCCCAGGACCCCGCAGTCATGACCCGAGCTGAAGGCAGACACTTCACCGACTGAACGGCCCAGGCGCCCCGTTCCTGCTCGTATTGAAGAAAGATCGTGGCTTCATCGAAGACTCGTAAAAATGCGAAAACAGGTCTGTTTCCGACTGAGCAGGAGGCAGGCAGCTTTTCCTGTGATTCTTACACTCCGCCGAGTAAGGGCGAGAGAGGATGTTTCTTTCTTTCTACCGGCCCTGGCATATGGTAGGTATGGGGGCAGGGGCAAGTAGGGTTGGGAGTAGGATGGCAAGGAAGCCTTTTAGATCTGTGTCTGCTGCTCATGCATCCTAAGTGGTTTAAGAAAATACACAAACTTTCCATCCCTTCTTCGTTGATAAACTGTCTATTAAAAAGGATGGGGGTCTCAGCAAAAAATTCAGCTGAAAAAATGGCTAGAAGATTCAGTTAGGTATTTCATTTCCTGTAGCTAACAAGAAGCACACAGACGCTGACCGTCCTTCATCGTTAGGGAGGCGCCCGTGACCGTCGCGGTGAGGCAGCGCTGCAGTCCTGTGAGAGTGCCTCCCATCCCCCACGACAAGGCGGCAGAAGGGGACAGTGCCCGGCTGCAGGCGGGCGGAACAGCCAGAAGTAGGTCTTGCTTTGCTGGTGGGGACGCAGAGCTTATAGCCTCTTGGAAAAACAGTCCGGCAGCTTCTTGTAAACTTGAACGTATACTTTTCATACAACCCAGCAGTCCCACACGGAGGCCTTTGCCTGGCAGAAATGAAGATTTATGTCTACACAAAGGCCTGTGTATGCTTACAGCGCTGTGCTCGTAGTCACTGGAGATGGAGAGCAGCTCGAAGGTCCGTTGGGTGGGAAGTGGTGAGCAGTTGGGAGCGTTCTGCGGTGGGAGCGCGCTCGGCGACACAGAGGCACTGACCGCCGACGCCTCGACAGCACAGGCGAGTGTCCTGAGTGTTGTGCCGCAGGCGGGCACAGAGCTCCGTACCGCTGCGGTTCCGCCCTGAGAACATTTGGATAAAGGCAAAACTGGGGACAAATCGGATCAGTGGTTGCAGGGGGCCCAGGCGAGGGAGAAGAGGACTGAGTACAAAAGGGCATGAGGGCACTTCGTGGGTGATGGAAATAGGCCACGTCTTCCCTGTGATGGTGGTTATACGCGGCGCGTGTCGGTTAGAACCCAGCGACCCCTGGTTTACTGGATACAAGTTTTACCTCAATAAGCCGAACCTGAGAAAGGTAGATGACTTACGTATATACACACGTAGGTATTAGACACACACAGGCACACACATTTATGCACACACTTGAGCTCACTTTTTCTTCCTAGTGGATTACATTTTATTTTTCTGGGTTAGGTATCCTGGAAGTTTGTAGCACACTTTCTGAAAACACATGACCTTGGAGTCTTTGGTTGATGTTGTATTCCTGTTCACGCCCTGAAGGCTTCATAATGTGGTTTGTTCTTGTATGACACAGTTCCATGTTATAGAGGTCATATAATGAGCACATATGTAAAAGAAGTTTTAAAAGTTAAATTTTTTGAGTCCATGTTCAAGCTATTGTAGCTGTGGAGAAAAATAGTTTTACTAGCTTTAAAAATTAATAAAAAGTGTTTTTTGATTCATGACAAGCTTAATTACACAGTCTTTCGCTCTGTCTTTATTCAGCTGTGGTTGTACGGTACAATTACATTTTAAACCACCAGACATAAGAATGTACACAGAAAGTGATACATGCCGGCGTCACCAACTCAAGACCTAGTTGTGACTGTGAATCAGTCTCTTTGTGGAACGTGAGGGGGCTGCTTGCTATTACTTCGTGGTCTCCTGCAGAGCCGTGGGCTAGCATTTTGTCCTAGTAAACCCTTCTTAGCAAAGCCACAACAGTGGGCATGGAGGGGGATTCGAGTGGAACGTTGTGGAATTTCATTTAAAAATCAAAATTTGTTTGACTTCGGAAAACAAGAAGGCCATCCATTTAAATGGTGAGGTCTTCCTTATTTTATGGTCAGAGGATGTTGCTGTGTGTGGTTGCGATGGGACCTGTGACGCAGCGACGGCCCCGTAAGAGGCGCTCCCTGAGCTGCCTCAGGTTTGCTGTGCACGGCTCGCGTGGCCCTGGATCCTGGGGGCTGGCCTCACGGTCTCCGGTAACCCTGTACTCGGTCCTCGCACAGGAAATACGCACTCATCACCTCCTTGACAGTCGTGTTTAGGAACAGAAGAGAGCACAGGATGTTCTGCCCCCATTTTTTATTGTCCGGCCCCGTCCCTGTGTTTTGCTGTGGGACTCTCTGCCTTAACTGGTGTTGAAGGCTTGGCCCGTGCTGGGATGTGACATTTCCAGCTGCTGTCAGCCAGGTGGCCGTCCTGCTGCAGCTGTCACCGTGCGGCCCGGCAGTGTGTGCTGCCGTACGACACGGTGGAGGGTCACTGGCACGCTCGGTGTCTGCTAACACTTGCAGTGGGACTCACTGTTGCACTGAGAAGCTGTAAGTGCGGAGTAGAACGCCAGGGCACGGGGAACACGTGCGAGTGTTCAACCGTGCTTGTTTTCTTCTGTTTTTCCAAAGGGTGCTTCCTGGGTCGTCTTGAACAACACTTGCTGGAAGAGAGTAAAGTCACTTCTGGCTTTCCTGGATGACCCGGGATCCTCAGTCGGACACAGTCGTCTCAGTGTGTGCTGGCCCCGCTACCGCCTCTTTCCTCCACATCGGGCCGTGCGGGGGCAGCCTCCGAGCACCCTGCCCCCAGCTTTGCTAGTCTGCTGCTCCCTGTGTTGTTGTTGGTTTGTTAAGTGAAATGTTTTCTTTCGCGGAAAAGCTGTAAGGAGTGGCGTGGCCGGCTTCCAGACAGCCTTCGCCCAGATTCCGTGGCTGTTAGCGTTTGGGACGCTCGCCTGCACGCCCCGCCCCGGCTGCGGCTACAGATGTGCCCGCAGAGCCCTCAGAGCCTAAGGTACACACTTCATGCCCTTTACCCTTCGATACTTCAGGGAGGATTTACTGAGAACAAGGCTCTTCATAGGACCAAAAATAATCAGTACCGTCATGAAATTGGCAAAATCTCACATTGTCGTGTTCTCTGGTGTACGTACAGTCCGTACTCACAGTTGCTCTGTTACCGACGGCGATTTTCCTCCGTGCGGGGCCCGTCCAGACTTGCGTGTGGTCTTTCAGCCTGGATGTGTCTCTCAGCCTTTCTCTGTCATGGCGTCGCCTGTTACGGTTGTTTTGTAGGTCAGTCTTCTGTTTGGGCTTCTGTGGTGTTGCTCATGCTTAAGCTCAGATGATGCATTTGGGGCCAGACTCTCGGAGAGTTGGTGCCGTGCCTTTCTCAGGGCACCGTGTTGTTTCCCAGAACCATTCTGTCCGTCTCAGGATGGCACATGGCGTCGGCTTGTTCTGTGACTGCTGAGGGCGACCCACTGCGGATTCTGGGACCCTGTTCGTGACCTGCTAAGCCAGAAACTCAGAAACACGGCTTGAGGCTCTGCTTTTAACAAGCCCTAAAATGATTTTGATGTTCTGACATTTGAGGATTGTTGGTGTCAGGTGATCAGGTGGGGCCTCTGCTCCGTGCTGCGCTCTAGCAGCAGCTGTCATCCTTTGGAATTGAAGAACCTGTAGGGAGTATTTGAGGCTGTGTGACCTTGCGGACTTCGAGACTGATCATCTGGTCCCCACCAATGATTCTTGCTTGAAACAGCTATTGCTGGGTGGTCCGCAGCAGGGGTGCCGTCCCCTCTCACCTGTCGGCTGGCGCTCTCCCGTAAGGAGAGTTGCCCTCCTTTGCCCGCTTACTCACTGTTCACCCGCTGGCACCTCACGGATTCTTGCTTGGTCCAGTGGCTTGTAGTCTGTGCCTGTCATTCATTTTGATGCTGGGATGCCTCCTGATTAGTCCTTCCCGGGATCATCTCCTGGGTTGTTTTGACATGTCCCTGTTATTTTCTGAGCATTTCCTTCCTTTTGGAACAGTAAGATACCCCCGGCATTTCTTGTAGTTTCTCTGCCCTGTCACGGAATCAGCTATTTCTTCAAGGATCCCTGGTTCCTTTTGGTGGGAAATGGAGTTGAGAGGCCAAGATCTGAATGGTGAGTGTCTCCTTTGTCACCAGCGTTACTGCTTCCCCGCGCCTTCTGTGTGTGTGCACACGGGCATACGAAACGTCTTACTATATTTTTAGGAGCTGGTGAGGTCTCTGATCAGTTTTACTGGCTTCTAGTTGAGACATTTTTCCTTCCTTCCTTTCCTTCCTTCCATCCCTTTCCTTCTTCCTTCCTTCCCTTCCCTTCCCTTCCTTCTTTGCCCTCCCTTCCCCACCCTATCTTACCCCACCCCAACCTTCCCTTCCCTTCCCTTCCCTTCCCTTCCCTTCTCTTCCTTCTTGGGCCCCTGGGGGGACAGTCTGACATGCATCTTTGTACTTTGGTGGTTAGTCAAAGGTGGGAGTAGAATGTATTCTCAGATTTGGGGACCTATCGTGGGGTTCTCCTGCTTCTAGCACCCCTCCTCTAAATTTCATTTGGCCCCCAGCCCCCATTTTTTCTAAGACCTCATACTAGTGAGACTTTAACTTTCTGCCACTAAAGCTCGCCCTGGGTTGGGAAGCACATTTAATCAGAGGCGCAACAGACTGGCAGATGTCCCGGGGTGACTCCGTTTTTTAGGGGCGAGCCTTCACCTCTCGTGTGTGCCTCTGTGCTTCCTGGGCTGTCGTGCCTATGCACGGTTTGACCGTCTGCCAGGGATTTGGGCTGTGCATTTACATTCAGACTTGGAGCTAAGCGTTTTGCAGCCCTCTTACTTCCAAAATTTCCCCCTTAAATTGATACCCACCCTGCTGCGCCTGAAGATGGCACAGTGAGGCTGCAGTCCTGGCCTCCCCGAGTTGGGGCTCCTAGTGTTGCCGGGCAGGAAAGCGACAGATACTTCTAGTTTTACCAGATGCAGGGGCAGTTCTGACAGTAAATTCTTCTCAAGTGCTTGCCTGAGTCATTTCCCGGTTCTTCAAAGAGTTGTTTTTAGTGAATTTGACTTTTATAATAATCTGTGGGAGAAATTGCTCCATCATCTTCATGTAACCATTGTGGAAGGCTCATGCGCCTTTTTGTCCTGTTATTTTTTTTCCTCTGAAGTGTAGCTTTGTCTTTATTTTTATACCCAGCGTTTCATTGTGGTAGTTTTCAAACAAATGGCCAAGTCGCAAGAATTCCTGGTTAACATGCGCGGACCCCCGTGACCGGTTACTGTTCTTGTGTCTGCCGCGGACGGCTGGTGGTCCCTTCCTCCGCCCCGCGGGCCGCCCCGCGCGTTTCAGCGCGTGCGTGGGGGCCGCAGCTCGTTACTGTACGGGCGCGCTCCGGTGTGGCACTGCCGCGCCCGCTGCTCGGCCCGCGGGCCCGCCGCCTCCGGGCCGTGCCGATCGCGTCCGCCTTGAGCCCGAATGCGTCCTGAAACGTAGACCGTTGTCACCCCTGCAGGTTCCTTCCTGCAGGAGCCGGCTCCTGCCGCCGCCCTCACCCTGAGCCCCGGCCACGGCTGTCCGCCACCCAGGTCAGGTGTGCCTGCCCCGGGGGTTCCCGTCAGCAGAATCAGACCGGGTGCGGGCTGCGGGAGGCTAGTTTCGGCAGAGCATTGCTGAGTTCATCCGCGTGGTGCGTATCTGCCGTTCACTCCTGCTTAAATTATTCTTATTACTTTTTGAGAGGGGTTGGGGCGGGCCGGGGGAGAGAGACTCTTGAGTAGGCTCCACGCCCAGCACGAGGCCCAGCGTGGGGTTCGATCTCATGACCGAAGGACCACGGCCTGCGCCGTTGGAGGAGTCGAGGAGTCGGGTGCTCAGCCGCCTGAGCCAGCCGGGCTCCCCTCGTTCCTTTTCATGGCGGAGCTGTGTTCCGTCCTAGGAGTCTCATATCTTGCTTATCCATTCTTTTCTAGATAAGCACCTTCACTTTTGAAAGACACTTGGGCTGGGTGTGCAGAATTCGAGGTTGGCGGTTTTTTTCTTTCAGCTAAACATACCGTCCCGTCATCTTCCGGTCTCTGCACATTTCTGAAACTCATTTTCTGCAACTTCACCCTCTTCGATGCTCTGCCTTGCAAATTTCAGCCTCTCAGCTTCCCAAAGCTTGGGAGCTTTCTCTCATCAAACCACCTGAGGCTCCTGTGCGCTTGGTTTCCCTCCCTGGGCCACGGGTGCCCCCGGCTGGACAGAGAGCGGGTGATGGGGCTCACAGGCCTGCGCTGCTCACTGGCTCAAGATCTGAGAAAAGTAGTTTCGTGGATTTTGACCATTTTTCTATTTGTTTAACATGGCGGGGGGCGGGGTGCGTTTCCTGTACTAGTTACTCCCTCACGTCTGAAGTGGATGTCCCTGTCAGTGCCTTTTTTTTTTTTTTAAGATTTTATTTATTTATTTGTCAGACAGAGATCACAAGTAGGCAGAGAGAGAGAGAGAGAGAGAGAGGAGGAAGAGAAGCAGGCTGCCTGCCAAGCAGAGAGCCCGATGCGGGGCTCGATCCTAGGACCCTGGGATCATGAGCTGAGCTGAAGGCAGAGGCTTAACCCACTGAGCCACCCAGGTGCCCCCTTAAGTCAGTGCTTTTTAATGGAAAACAGCTCATAGGCTCTATTTCTAAATAATGTGAAAAGTATTATGACAGAAATTTACTCTGTTTTAATGTTAATTTAGCAACTGTTTTTATGATCTAGAAAATCTCAAGTGTATTTCCATTTTGAGAGGGGAATCTGTATTTTGGCACAACTTTCGCTTTAGTTATTTCATTATTAAACTGGCTTAGGGTGATTGGTTTATTCTGCATTGTATTTAATGGAAAGTAGCGTTTCCTGCCTGGCTTGCCACATGCTGTACCGTTTGTCATGAATGTAACCGTTAATCCCAACTCCAGGCCAAAGCCCGTCTGTTCCAGTCTCTTGCCCACTCCGTTGGTGCCGTTAGTGTCTGAGCAGCAGGGACGGCTGGGCCTGCTAGTGCGTGAACACGGATAGGAGGAAATGTGGGAGATGTCACTCAGCCCGTGTCTGAGCTCCTGCAGTGACCCAGGACTGTACAGAAGCACTGTTCATTTTTTCCCTCTGATCTTTCAGATGTCTGGATGGAGATTTGGAATTGTTTCTGGCTTTTCTTCTAGTTTTTGATACAAATTTTAGTAACTAAGTCTATCACTTTTAAAAATACCTTTGTTAATTTGTGAAATTGAGGTTATCATTAAAAATTAATGTTAGAGGGTGTCTGGGTGGCTCAGTTGTTTAAGCGACTGCCTTTGGCTCAGGTCATGATCCTGGAGTCCCGGGGTTGAGTCCTGCTTCTGCTCCCTGCTCAGCGGGGTGTCTGCTTCTCCCTCCTTCCTCCTCTGATGTTCTCACTCGGTCTCTCTCTCAAATAAATAAATAAAATCTTTATAAAAAAATTAATGCTTGAACTGTGGCTTTAAAATAATTTTATTATGTAAATTTATGAAATGACATACCACAAAGCGAGTGTGTATGTACCGCATAGTTTTTACCTGCTGGTGATGGCTGCTTTGAAGTAAAAGCCCAGGAGATGGTGGTGTTTGGGTGTGCGTACGGCAGAAGCTCAGTACAGCGCGGGTTAGGACCTGCTCTAGCGTGAGGGACTGACTGATTTCTGGGCCCCATGGCTACACTAGTACTTGAAACGTAACAGGGAAGGATTTGGGCACCTGGAAATGACAGATTTGTTCTGTACTTGCCGTGTCGGTGTTGTGTTTTTGTGGGAACCGTGGCTCCTACATCTATCCTCTGTTGGTGGACCCAGAGCAGAGAAGACGTGGTCAGCCTCGGACTGAACGGTGCCTGGGAAAACTTTAATCTCTCTTGTGTGTGCTTTGTTTTGTCATAAATCCTGATATAAATTTCTTGAATGAAAAATTTTGAATTAGTGAATATATAAAAAAATTAATAGCAATTTATTGGTTCTCTTTAATTTGACTTTTAATCTTAAATCTTTTTTTTTTTTTTAAGATTTTATTTATTTGACAGAGATCACAAGTAGGCAGAGGTGGCGGGGGGAAGAAGCAGACTCCCCACTGAGCAGGGAGCCCGATGCGGGGCTTGATCCCAGGACCCTGGGATCATGACCTGAGCCGAAGGCAGAGGCTTTAACCCACTGAGCCACCCAGGTGCCCCAATCTTAAATCTTTAGGTTTATTAAAGATTAGGATATACTTTTACTTCTTAGGTAATGAAGGTCATTTTCTGCTATGTTGTATACATCTGGAAGATTGTTCAGGTAGTGGAAGAAGATGTACCCTCCCTTCTGTTTGCCCTTGCCCCCCATCTTTCCCCCCCACCATACTTTTATTTAAGTAAGAAGATGTGAAAGGGAAGGAAGGCAGTGTGTACCTTTGGAGTTGTTTCATAAGTGGATTTTATCAAGAGGAGGAGGATGAAAGCCGGGTCAGATTTTGGCGTGGCATTTACAGGGCGGTCATGCCACCTGATTACGTATTAGGACCTCCTGTGGCTGCCGCCAGGGGTCAGCCCCGATGGAAGTGCAGATGTGTTTCTTCTGCTGCGGCTTGTGGCCGTGGTGACCTGCGCTTCTGTCTGCAGCATGTGACCTTGTGTAAGGGGGTGGGGACGGGGGCCGTGATAGGTGCACACAGGGTGAGTGTGCTGTGTTCTCCAAGACCTGTGAGCCCCAGGCTGGGCTCAGCTGAGCCAGAAGACATTAAGAATGAGAGTGCACACAGTGTAGTTCTCCACTGTGTAGAAAGGTCGTGTTTACGGGGGGTGTGGACTGTAGCTTTGAGGTCATGTGTGAACAGCTGTCAATGTACAGTGTAAGTTTTGGGACTGGGAACGTGTAGTTGTGTTTTACATTAAACCCTGTAGGTAGTGATGCTCTTATTTTTGTGTTCTCTTATTCTTATTAGATTAATTTACACTTCTGTTGTTTACTTAAAGGTAGTATTTGATTTCTGTAAAAAGCTTGGGAAATACGCATTAGGAAATTCCTGTACTTACAGGTGGCTCTTAGGCGGGAATTCAAGGATGCCAATGAAAGGAGTGCGCCTTAAGCATCTCTGAGTCCAGCTAGATGTTATATGTACTTATAGCAAAAAACAAACGTACTTTCTCTCATAAATAATTTAAATGTGCTTTATGTAGACAAATTGCTTCATAACTTTATTTTTAGCGTAATGAGGTGTGGAAATACTTAAAACCATAGCTGAACTAAATTATAGTTTCCCTAGGAAGTAAAAAAAAAATGCAATAATGATTTTAAGAAGGAAATTTAAATACTTTTAATGTATTTTTGCAGTTCCTTGGTCCTTTTCCCCCCAGTCATTTAATGGGAAATAAAATAGATTTCTAAAAAAATATTCAAATTAGGTATATCTGTGTTTTGTTTATTTTTTTAAAGATTTTTTTTTTAATTTGACAGAGAGAGAGAGAGAGATCACAAGTGGCAGAGAGACAGGCAGAGAGAGAGGGGAAGCAGGCTCCCTGCCAAGCAGACAGCCCGATGTGGGACTCAATCCCAGGACCCTGAGATCATGACCTGAGCTGAAGGCAGAGCAGAGGCTTAACCCACTGAGCCACCCAGGTGCCCCAGGTATATCTGTGTTTTAAGTAACTCCTGTATTATAGGAGATCCATGTTCCTCTCCGCTATAATTAGGTCTTACTGTTCTCCTCTAGGATCAGATTCTGGATGTGCTTAGTCGTTGCTGTGAATTACCTTTCCATCTGTTTGTGATGTTTGCTTTTCTTGTTTTTAGTGAACAGTCTTACTGTCTGTAAGATGCCTGGAAAGACTGCATCCCAGGAGAGCAGTAGTCAATATTATAACAGCTTTATTTAATTAACTGAAAGACAGTTTTTTCCCCTAAAATATTATCTTTTTAGGAAGTTAAAAAAGTTTTCTATCTTAATGGATTGAAGGCTGCAGGTACAGGTAATCTTTTAGATTTCAAACTTTTGTGGGGCTTAAGTTGAAAATGTTATATAGTGCTGCAGCTTATAAGTGTGTCTGCTTTTAAAATGTAGTACACTAAGGGATATGTACCGTGGGACTGATAAGTTTTGAGTTCCTTTTTTACATTTGCTCTTGGAGGTGTGCATAGGCCTTATAAGGAGTTTCAGTTTGGGAATTAGACTGTCCTTGAGGTAAGTCAAGTTCAGTCTTGTCTTTTTCTCAGGTCAGTTAAGGTCCCTGGAATGTGACAACAGAGGAGGAGTGTGCCCACAGTTGCCTTCCAGGTGAGATGGGTGCCAGCCGGTTGCTTCTTCTGTCTTCTTGGGCTGTCCTCCACAGTGGGGTTCCCCACTCGTTCCGAAGTCTTACCTTTTAGCCAGTTGTGGACTTAGTGACTGCTTTGCGCGTCAGCCGCGAATGTTGATTTATCTGTGCACGTTTTTCTCCTGGTGACCTCTTCAGGGGATTTAGATTTACAAATTAAAATGCCCGCTGTGTCTTCTCGTGGTTTGCCCACAGTCGATTGTATTAGTTAAAAAAAGATTTGAATTGAGAAAGGTTTGGCCTACTCTTAAAGGATAAAGACATACTGAGAATTAAGATTACATATATTGTCAGCACATTGAGAAAAACGTATTTCCCTTTTGCTGGTTTCAGATAATAGAGTGAATCTGAGAAAGGGCATCAGAAGCCAGTGTAGGACTGGGTCTTGGCTCTGGATCCCTCGTAGCCAGCCCAGTATGAGATAACCCTGTGTATGAGCAGGTGAGGGAACTTTCTTCTGGAAGGACTTGTCCAGTCAGTGGTTCCTGCAACCAGAGAGTCGTGGAGACATTGGAGTGTGCGTGCTATTATACTAAGGATCCATCAGGATAAATGATGAGACGTGCATTCCCACCTCTGGACCGGGCAGCTGCACCTCGGGTCAGTTGTGATCTCGATTCTGGATCCCTTCTCCAGCGGTTCATGTGAATGCGTTTTCCCAGTGTAGCTTGTGCTAGAATGTGTGTGGTAGAGCAGCGTCCTAGAGCATTGCATGAGTGGGAAATGTTGGTTTCTGTCTCCATTTTGGTTCTCTCGGTTGTGGATGGCTTGCCTAGCAGGTATACAGAAAGCGCTTATACACTGCTCAGGTTGTTCTGCCCTCCCCTTTTCTTTACAACTCTGGGTTCTGATTGGCTCTACATGTTACACACACTCACCTCTGATTGTGTACTTAGGCTACGTGTGCCAACGCTGTGTTTACAGTACTGCTTCTCTAACTCAGCTGGCTATCAGAGCAATGAATGTGCGTACTAGGTGTTTCTTTGGTTCTTTTAAAAAGCTTTTATTGTGGAAAATTTGAAATATACATAGAACTAGAATCAGATAATGAACCTTTTTCAGCCTTTACCATTCCTCACGTAATTAAAAGTAATTTAAAATCTTCTTTCTCAGAGCACCTGGGTGGCTAAGTCATTTGAGTGTCCTCAGCTCAGGTCTTGATCTCAGGGTGGTGGGTTTGGGCCCTGTGTTAGGCTCCACGCTGGGTGTGGAGCCTACTTAGAGAGAGAGAGAGCAAGGGGGAGGGAGGGAATCTTTTCTCTAATAAAACTAGGTAATGTTTGATTTTCTAATTTCCCCATTTTTTTTAAAGAGCCTTTAACCTGTTGGTTGGCGTATCTCTGACATTTCCCATTCCCTGCTTGGCACCCTTTCAATTTCATTTTTAAATAACAGCTTCTGTTGATGCTCTTGAAGAAACTGTCATTTATCCTACAGACCTCACCACATTCTGAGTTCGGCTGATTGTATCATGTGATGTCATTTAATTCGTATAAATTTCAGAACCGGCTGCTGGAAGCCCGGCTGGAATGAGCTTCAGGTTTCAGGGCAAGGGTACTCGCTGTTGGCTTCACCTCTCAGGGACAGTGACAGCAGTCACTTGTTCAGACGGTGCTGTGATTCTCCCCCTGGTGGCTTCCGTGGGCATTGAAGGTGGTGGCCTGGGTCCTTCTGTGGGAATTGCAGAAGCGCTGGCGACCGGACTCGGCCAGGCCCTCCCTTCTTGTTAGCTGCAGCTTTCTTGTTTGTTTGTTACCTGCTTGGGTATCCTGGAGCGTATCCTGAAACGTAGCTCATACAGAGAAGGTGCGATAAATGCACAATTCTTACGTTCACTAGTTTCAGAATGCAAGTGGTGACTTAGGCAAGTGAGAGTTATTTTTGGCATCATAAATGCGTAGATATTAAATGACCTGTATGTATGTATGTTCACACACACGCATGTATATGATGTATGTGAATTTACTGCCACCATTCTCTTCGGTGGTCGCCCTTCATGTATCTTCTGTGTCCTTTGGAAATGGCTCCAATAATTTCTTTAGAGTTTCCTTGTTTGTGGGCGCGATAACATAGTTCTGGGCTCAGTTTCTACCCTTCTTGCCACAGACCTGAAATCAGCCGTCTCTTTAGGGAACCTTGATTCCTTTCAGTGGAAAATGGTGTTTCGGGCTCCAGTATGGATGGTTTGAGGGTACCTCGAGGGTTTTACTGCTTCCGGGCTTGGCTAGGGCATACACATCGGAAGTGTGCATTGTTTAGACAGAGGAAAAAAATAAGTCATGAGTTTACCTCAATACTTCCAACTTAAATTTAAGATTAAAATGGAGCACCTGGGTGGCCCAGTCAGTTGGGCCTTCTGCTTGGGTCATGGTCCTGGGGTCCTGGGATTGGGCCCCACATCGGGCTCCCTGCTGAAAGTCGGCTTCTCCTTCTCCCTCTGCTGCTACCCCTGCTCGTGCTTGTTCTCTCTCTCTCAAACAGATAAATCTAAAATTAAAAGTAATTACAAGATTAAAATGGTTTATGGGGCACCTGGGTGGCTCAGCCGTTAAGCATCTGCCTTTGGCTCAGGTCATGATCCCAGAGTTCTGGGGTTCCCTGCTCAGTGGGAAGCCTGTTCTCCCTCTCCCCCAGCTTGTGTTCCCTCTCTCGCTGTGTCTCTCTCTGTCAAATAATTAAAATCTTTAAAAACAAATTAAAATAGTTTCCTTCTTTATGTTTGTGTCTCATTTCTCTTTTGCTTAGAATCTTGGGTTTTGTTTTGTTTTTTTAAGATTTTATTTATTTATTTGACAGGCAGAGATCACAAGTAGGCAGAGAGGCAGGCAGAGAGAGAGGAAGGGAAGCAGGCTTTCTGCAGAGCAGAGAGCCCGATGTGGGACTCGATCCCAGAACCCTGAGATCATGACCTGAGCTGAAGGCAGAGGCTTAACCCACTGAGCCACCCAGGCACCCTAGAATCTTGGTTCTTAACACTAGCGCGTGTATGTCATTGCTTCATCGTTCATGTGTGTGACAGCTGTGTGTCATTTCAGAATCACAGTGCCAGTGTCACCACTGACAAGACCCCTGAATGCATTTGAACATGGCCTCTCTGTTCCATCTGGGTTTCATTTGTATTGTCACTAAAAGCAGCGTTCTATTTCGTTACAGCGCTCATATGCCGCGCGAGGTGTCACCCTGCGACAGACAGACATAGCTCCTCCCTGAGGTTACACCACCACTTTGAAAGTTAGGCTCATGGGTTTCATTTTTGCTTTTGAAGGTCAGGGAGCAGTGGGAACTGGCGGACACAGATGACGGGAGGGTCACCTCGTTCCCCCACTTTGGACAGTAGTTTGGCAGCGCTCACTAATGTAGGGCGGGCGCGCTGGCCTCGTGGTGCCATTCCAGGCGCACACACAGCAGGGGTTGTGCATGTGCAAACGAGTGATGTGTAGTAGTCCCGGGGGGAGCTAGCCCCCCGCTCAGCAGCGGTAGAGCGGGCGGAGGATGGAGGTGCGCCCGCACGACATGATAGCCAAGCGCCATGGCCCAGCGTGGAAGCTTTCCATAATGTGCTTTTTAAAAAATGGCTAACCCCAAAGAGTACGTACTGTGCGATTTTCTTGTGAATTCAGAAACAAAAGGACATTTTGGAATGTCCACATTCTAATGTATACGTGTGTGTATTTCTCAGCCTAGCTCACCTGGACCACTGTGCTGAGTGCGGCTGCCTGCGTCTCCGGTGCGCTCACTTCCGGCCCCCGCCCTGCTCAACGGCATCATTTTTACAATAACGCCACTCGACAGTGCACTGTAAAACTTAGTTACGCGTGGTTTTATTGTAGTCTGTCTCCCCTGATAGAATGTAAACTCCATGTGGGCAAGAAAACGATCCTAGAGCCAGTGGCAGCTGGTTGACTTGGAGTAGTACCGGCAGCTTGAAACCAAACGGGGGTGCGGATGCACCGCCGAGATCAGCAGACGCCGCTGGTCTGGCTTCTCCCACTCACTCCCGCACACCCACGGACGGGATGTAGGATGTAGGGTTGTCGAATACTTACCAGGGCGTCCTGGGTCTGTCTGTCTTTGTACAGCCCTGAGGTCTTCATGGTGTCCGAACAGTGCCTGGCATATGGAGGTGCTCACCAGATTCTCAGACGAATTTTATTACTGAAGAAATTTTGAGGTGCAAATGGCAGAAACTTACACTAGCTAAAGTGAAAAAAGGGAATCTATCATTTTATGTAACTTGGAATGTATTTAACAAGTAAGTTATGGGTTGGTATCTGGAAGTAGGTCTCCAGAAAGTCAACTAAGAAAAGGAGGTACCCATAAATCCTAAAGGAACTGTAAGTACTGTCGAAAATAAATGAGAAGTCTAATAATTCTTGGATCTAGCCTTGCTTAAAATGACAAGAAATTAAAAATCAGCTTCTAGTCACGCCCCCGCCCAAGCCCCAAGCCCGTTGGTAGTCACGTCGTTGGTCTTTCTCCCCAGTCCGCGGCAACCAGCCCCGCATCTCTCAGACTCACAGACTTGCCTGGTGTGCCCGTGGCGTGTCAGTGGAGTCCTACGTCCCGTCCGTGGTCCTTCGTGGCCACGGCTCACTTCGGGTCCCTCTGTGCGGTAGAAGGTGTAGCACCCTTGCTTTTTACTGTGAGTGGCGTGCAGCCGCGAACCCCCGGCCCTTGCCCTGTGTGTTCAGCCCGTGGCTCTGGCCGCAGCTGTATGTGCGCAGAGCCTGGGGGCCCAGCCTCTGTCTTGTTCCCCAACTTGACAGATGCGTAGCAAAGGTGGAAGCAGCCACGGAAGCCCGGTCCGGGTTCCTGCTCTTGACCTTCTGGAGCTCTCACGGCCTCTCTCGTCCCCCTGCCCCAGCAGCTCTCTGGGGACTGTATTTCATGTGCTTTTCACCGCTTTCTCCTGCCCGCTGTTGTATCGTCTTGGATTCAGAAACCTCTCCTCTCCTTTTTTCATTTTAATGGTTAGAGATTAATTTCTTAAGCTAAAAGAAGGGGGAAGGAGGAATCTTGGAACAAGTCAGCCATTTACAAATGTCCTTTTGTGCCATTCGGGCCCCGGTGAGGTTCAATGTGGCTTGTGGACTTCAGGCGTTGCTGCTGTCAGTCTGGCCCTTTGGACTGGAGTAGGAAGGAAAGAACGTGTGATTTCTGCCACGTCATAGGACGTGGGAATGTCCATAATCACGCATTGATTTTGCTAACAGATTTTTAGGGCTTGTCTCCTTTATTTAAATTTAGACATATATAAGTCAAGGAGTTGGCTGGTCCAATGTAAAAAATTCATTGTAACTGTTTCAAGTAAGACAGATAAGGCTCTGACAGTTGAGTTACTGTGGTTCTGGTCCTTGAAAAAGAAGCGTTAAATACCTTTTTTGTCCTCACTTTAAAAATCGACTGATTGTATTTAACATGCTTTGGGCAGAAATGTTTCTAGTTTTACAAACCCCTTAGGTGATAAGGCCTGGGCGTGGGGAGCCTTGGAGTTGAGGTAGACGGAGCCGCTGGGAGAGAGTGAAATGTGGGGAGGAACCGGGATTTTGGTGAGGCATTGGTGGAGCCAGCAAAAACCTCAGTAATCAAGATAAGTAATAGCCCGATGCAGTGTTTTTTCTTTCTTTTTGCACATGAATGCAAAAAAAAAAATCCATGCTCAACAAGCTACCAAAATTTCAAATAGAGATAGGATCAGCGTCACTCATTTTTCCTTCAGCCTTATGTGCTAGTGTGTAGCGTGCCCCTTACTCTGTCTTTATGTCTACTTAGAGTTCTTGCTTTTATTTTCCTTATTTCTTAAGGTGAAAACATAGACAACTGATGTTTATACCGTTTGTTCGTAATTTTTTAAGCGTCTGTGAGTGGTCTGTGCCTATGCCAGGAAGCACATACGTGCCCGTATTTTTTCTTTACAATGAAATACCACAGTCTACATACTCTTCTATACCTTTTTTATTACTTAAAGTATATATCTTTGGGTGCCTGGTGGCTCAGTCAGTCAAGCGTCTGACTCTGGATTTTGGCTTGGGTCGTGATCTCAGGGTCGTGAGATCAAGCCCTATGTAGGGCTCTGATCTGGGCAAAGGGCCTGCGTGGGATTGTCTCTCTGCCCCCCCAGCTCCCAGCTTGCATGCACTCTCGCTCTCTCAAAAAAAAATCATATGTATATATCTTGAAAATTTTTGCATTTTAGGACTGGGAGTTACAGTTTTCTTTTCTACTATGTGGACTTTTTTCATTAAAGAGTATTTTCCAGTATCAATGAAAAATTTTCACCAAATACCTTTTTCCAAACTTTCTTTACTCATTTCTCTTCTACTGACACATAGGCTGTTCCTAGTTTTTCAGTTTTGTAAATAAACCCATGACTCATTTAAGCCTCAAGCTGCCATAAACCTTACAGGGATTCCTGGAGGTTTCTTACACAGTCTACTGGAAGCTGGATCTGTGGGAGCAGTGACTGACGGGCTTGTCTTCTGGTGGGCTCTGAACTCCGGAGGGGCCAGGACCGGGCCCCTGTTGTTTTCAGACCCCTGGTGTGAAATTCACCGCACCGACAGGGAAGATGCAGACGGCACGCTGGCTTACGGCCCTCTCAAAGCCCTTCACGCTCGTGATACTTGGTTCTCATTCCAACTGTTCTTAACTCTCTTTGACTGATGAGAAAACCAACAGAGGAGATTTTTTAAGTGCCCAGAGTCTTCTGTCTAGTATGTTGCCACGTGGGGATTCAGGGAGTACTTAGCGGTAGGCTGAGTGGACAACATTGGACTTTTCAGTTGAAGGTGATGGGAAGATGAGTCAGTTTGAGCTTGAACTCGATTTTACAAAGTCTGATCTTAACCCTGAGCCTCAGCTCCCTTTTTCTTGAAAATAGTGTTGTTAACCCTAAAAGTAAAATTGCCACTCATTCTACCAGCGAAAATGGGTTTATTCTGGGACAGCAAAGAATTGCAAACCCAGGCAAGCAAGCTAGGGTAGCTGTAGGCAGAACAAAGGAGGGGCTGCTCTTTCAGAGAGGAAAGGGGAGAGCTGGGAGGGAGGAGGAAACGTCCCTTCCTCCGGCTGGGTTAGTAAGGTAGTGACCACCTTCAGGGTGCCCCTCTCCGTGTTGGGCCCGTGGTGGGGGAGGAGTGGTCGAGGTGAGAGCTGCCCCTGCTGGCCTCCAGACTCCAGCCCTCACGATGTGTTGGTAGTTATCCCGGAGTTTATTAGAAGGTTAGCTTGTTTACGAAGCTTCGTGGAGCTCCCTTGTAGTGCTGGGCCGGTATCCCGTCCTCGCCTGGGGACCGGTGGTGGTGGTCTGCCTCTTGCCCTTTGGGCATGTTCCTGACATTTCAAGGCTTTTCCCCTCATCTACAAAAGTAGACATAATTATATCCGCCACATTTTGTAAAATAAAGGAGAGACACTCCCTTCTTTAAAAAACGTTTTTTTTGTGGTAAACAAAAAAACACGTAGCATCATTTATCATCTTAACCATTTTTAAGTACGGTTCGGTGGTCGGACGTATATTCACGTTGTTGGGAACCAGATGTCAGCACTGTTTGTCTTGCACATCTGAAGTTCTGTCCCCGTTGTTTTCTGAGGTGATAGCACCTTGGGTCACAGCATTTTACATTCCCACCCATGGTATGCAAGGGTTCCAGCTTCTCCATGTCCTGGCCAACACTTGCTATTTCCCATTTAAAAAAAAATAGTAATCATCCTGATAGGTGTGAGGTTAGTTTTAACTTTTTTTTTAAGATTTTTTTTTTTTTTTAATTTATTTGAGAGAGAGAGTAAGAGAGTGAGAGCATGAGAGGGGAGAAGGTCAGAGGGAGAAGCAGACTCCCCATGGAGCTGGGAGCCTGATGTGGGACTCGATCCCGGGACTCCAGGATCATGACCTGAGCTGAAGGCAGTGGCCTAACCACTGAGCCACCCAGGCACTCCAGTTTTAACATTTTTTAATGATAAAAAGTTTTAGGGAGAATTGGAAAAATGCCTCTAAATTTCTTGCTAAATGGGAAGAGTATCTGTTGATACCAGTGTGAGAAAACCAAAAGCATAGAGGAGGGCCTTTGACCAGAAAACTCACCACTGTGTATCTGTGTTCGAGAAGAGGGACCACCTCCTTCGGGGCTGTCCCTAGGATACGGCTGGGGGAGGACCGGACCCCGACGATGCTCCCGATCCTTCCTGAAAACGGGCAGTGTAGGTGGGAGACGGGACCCGCTCGCCAGCAGGGTCCCCTGCCACCCTCGGGCCTTCCTGTGTGGCTGTGTGGGTGTCCCCGCACACCCGACTGCCCGCGAGCCACCGAGGTGTTCTCTGCCGCAGTCCTAGCAGGGCACCCTGCTGTGTGCTCGGTCAGGCGCGTGGTCACACTGTGGGTGGACCGCGCTGACCGGGTCAAGTCAGCTGTGGCGACAAAGTGGCGCCGTGAGTCGGCTGTGTATGTGCAGGCCGCTAGAGCAGAAGCGGCACAGTTTATTTGGTGGTGGTAACACTCGGGTGAAGCGTGACTTGACCGTCTTTTAGTGTGTGTTACTTGGTCAGTGTAAGCCAGAAACACCCTCTGTTTTATGACACTCGCAGTTAGGTTGGCAGTTTGGTAAGTTTCTGCAGCTATTCTGTCGTCAGGCCTCTGCTAGTATATTTGAAAAACTCAGGCGGCATCTTCTTTGAGGTCTCAGGGGCCTTTTTTTCCTTTTTAATTTGGTGGCAAGTAACCTCCCAGCAGTGTCTAAACCTGGAATTTAGCTTTCATCTCCTCCGTGGCAAAACACACGCGAGGTGGCCGTTAGTGCCTGGGAACATACTCTAGTTGGGTATTGTCGAAACTGATAATGTGGTCGCAATTTTCTGCCTCTCCAGAGCTGCGGTTTCCCTTCTGTCTGACGTACCTTGCGTTGCTTCATTCGCTGCCGTGCTTGTTTCCTGGTGCTTGTGGTGCATCTCCCCGGTCCCAGCTACGTGTCCAGCGCGTCCCGGCGTGGCTTGATCTGCAGCTGGCGCAGGATTGCGGCCTGCGCAGGACTGTCACGGGAGCCGCCGAATTCGGCGACTGGGAGTGTCGTGTGGGGATGAGAGCGGCCTGTCAGTCTCATATTCCTGCTGTGACTCACTCATCCTTTGTGCGCCAGTGAGGCCTGTTTCCTGCTTCTCTGGAAGCCTTTGCAGCCTCCAGAGGTGGTGTCATTACAGGTGGTGGCGTGAGTTTGTGCCCTGACAGGTGTCCCCGTGCTGGTGCCAGCTCCGCCAGCGACCACTTAGCTGTGACATCAGACCTGTTGCTTCATTTCCCGTTTCCTCGGTGTGTCCGCGTGTCCCGTGTGGCTCGTGAACTTGCTGGTTGTTGGTGAATTCCTGCAGCGGGGGAGTGAGGGAGCGTGTCGCGGAGCCTGACTGCCCCAGTGTGACGTCCGCCCCGCCCCGCAGGAGGTCTGTGGCCTCAGACAGGTCACTCAGCGCTTGGCGCTTCTGTCCGTCATCTCTCACACGGGGTGGGGGGGTAGAGGCCCCCTCACGGAGCTGGTCATTAACACCCGAGTCCCTGTGCTTAAAGTGTTTAGGATGGGCCTTGGCGCAGCGTGAGCATACCTTGCCGCGGGATCCCCGTTGTGTCGGTAGCATTGTGTCTTCGTGGCTGTTCGTGCTACTGTTCCGCCACTTGACGACAGGCGCGGAGTCACTGCTCACGTTAGATATTGCTGTTGTCCTTGTACGGGTGACGGACTGAGGTTCAGGATGGTGAAATGAGTCTTTCCTTGTCTCACAGATAGAGCTGGGGTCCTTTGTGTCTTCCAGTGAAATTTAGTGCCTCCCTCAGCTTCCCCAGAGTTCCTTCTGCGTAAGAGAAGGGAGGTCATGTGGTAGTTGTTGGAAACTGCAAGGACAGCGAGGAAGACCGTCACCTTTTGGAGTATGTTATATATGTCTTCAGAACGTGGTTATATCCTTCCTTACGACTAAACTTCTTTAGTCCTTAACAAGTCTTAATTTTTGTTGATAGATTAAATCTTCAGTAAAGTTATTTCTGTCTTGCGGCGGAAATAGCGAGGCACCATGACAAAGAAGTGATAATTCCGTGAGTCTTACAGGATTAAGTTCAGGATGTGATACCCAGCTTTTGGAAGTGAGGGCGTGTTGTCGTGATCAGCAGCTCGTTGGAGCTTTCATAGTATAATGGTGTTGATTTTACTTGGATCTATAACTCTTGATCAATGCAAACATAGAAGAAAGGTAAATTTTGAATTCTGTATATATAATATGAATTACAGTTTTCTCTCACATTCCTCCCATTAGCTGACTTGAAAGCATTTACTGGGGCTTTACTCTTCCAAGAAGTACTGCCCTCAAGTCTTACTTAAAGCCAACAAATAAAACCGTGTAACTGCATGAGAAACGTGAGAGTCGGATAGGGCTTTGGTGACATTTATAAACAGCTTCTTTTTTCTTTTTTTTAAAGATTTTATTTATTTCTTTGAGAGAGAGAGAGCAAGCACGGGGTGGGGGGGCAGAGGGAGAAGAAGAAGCAGGATCCCTGCTGAGGAGTGAACCCCACACGGGGCTCGATTCCAGGACCCTGGGATCATGACCTGACCTGAGGGCAGAGGCTTAAAACCCACTGAGCCACCCAGGCGCCCCTCCCCCTTTTAAGATTTTATTTATTTGAGAGAGAGAGAGAAGCAACTTCTTTCTGAATAGTTCTTCCCAGGGACTTTCTCACCTAAGGCCGGTTTCTGTAGGGGCTGTGTTGGGCAGAACTGCACATATGCGGAGGGTCCTGGAGTTCTCTTCTCTGCTTCCTGATCTCGCTCATCACCTTGTTTGCTGGATTTCTGTCTCATCTCACCCAGTATCGTCATTTATGTTGTATGGAAATTTGCTGCGGAAGTTCTCCCGGGAGTAGCAGAACGCTGCAGTCGTGGGATGTGTTTCTGACGGGGGATGGGAGAGGTGGTCCACGTGGTTTCCTGGATTCTGTGTCAGTTTTTCTTTCACTTACTCACTCAGTGAGTACTCACGAAGCCCCTGAGCTGCAGGTAGAGCGGTCTCCCAGGTAGAGCGGTGCCCAGCGTCGAGGCAGGCCACGCCGTCACTGAGCTTCGTGCATGTCCTGACGCCAAGAACATCTAGATGCCTTGCTGTGGCCACGGCCTCTAAAAGAGAAGAGAGACTCCCCCTGCCATCTCCTTGTTACCTGGAGGTGACACATGTGCAGAGTGTGGCCTGTGCCTCTTACTGACCACTTTAGTAATCAGGCCCGGAAGGCCGTATGTGCAGAACACACCAGCTTCTTTCCTGCCATGGAGACCGGGGTGTAGTGGGGGCGTCAGACAACACACGTGTCAGTCGGTTACGTGGTATTGGAGCAGGTGTCAGTGCTGTGGGACGAAGCAGGGGGAGGGCATGGGACAGGCAGTCTAAAGGTGGGCACACACCTGGTGTGGGCAGAGGACGGCAGGGGGCTTGGTGTGTCGGAGCCCAGGAAACGGATGCCAGGCCGGGGTGAGATGGAGGGTGTAGGTCACGGCCTTGCGGACCCTGCTGAGTGTGTAGTAAGCCCCGCTGTGGGCAGAACTGGGAAGCACTGGTGAGTTTCAGCAGCGGAGTGAGATGGTGCGATGGGCGTTGCGAGGGGTTGGTGTGGCTGCTGGTGGGGAAGAGAGTGTAGGGCAGTGGCGGGACCCGTCGCTGCGGCCCGGTGGGCCACGACCACAGACAGCCTGGATGCCAGTGACATGGGGGCACGTATGTGGGCTGGATTTATTGTAAAGGCAAGGATATTGGGTTTTGCTGATGGATTGCTTTGAGGAGAGAGACAGGAGTCCAGAATGACTGCGGAGTGGGGTCTGAGCAAATCGTTCTTTCATGTAAATTTGATTGAAGAGTTTACCTTTCGGGTAGGACTTCCCAGAGTTGCTTTTTTTTTTTTTTTTTAAAGATTTTATTTATTTACTTGACAGAGATCACGAGTAGACAGAGGAGGGGGGGAAGCAGGCTCCCTGCTGAGCAGAGAGCCCGATGTGGGGCTTGATCCCAGGACCCTGAGATCATGACCTGAGCTGAAGGCAGAGGCCCAACCCACTGAGCCACCCAGGCGCCCCCCCAGAGTTGCTTTTAACTGTACTGATACGATAAAGAGTTTCTTAAAGAAGCTACAGAGCTTCTTAAGGAATGACGGCCTTTCCGTCCGCGTGTGGAGTCTCTTGTTGAGAGCGTGTCGCGGGACTGCCCCCGTTCTCCCTCACGGCACCGCTAGCCTTTCCTCCTCTCCCCGGGACGTCACTGGATCGGGGGTCTAAGAGCATAATCGGGCTTTCCCGTTGAGCGGGAAGAAAGCAGGAGTGATGCCGTCACCGAGGGACTTGTCCTTGTGTCGTGGCTCAGCCCTCTGGCTGCAGAAGCTCATCTTCGCTGCCCACGTGGTCGCGCTTGTGTCGGGAGCGACACGCACCGCTCTTCTCTGGGGGCGCCCGGCCACGTAGCAGCTTCCCCTTCGGGGCCGAGCCCCGTCCTCTTCTCCACTCTTCCAGGCCGCTGCTTCCGGCTGGGCTCTGCTTGGTGGCCTGGAGGGGTCTTTGCTCCTTGGATCTTGTCATCTTTCGTACCCTCAGGGCTTGGCACAGGAGGGGCTGCTGTTTGGACACGGAGATGGATGTAGATCAGCTTGGCAGGTGGGCGAAGAAGCCCCCCCACCCCCCGCCCCGGTCACTCTGCAGCCAGAGACTTGGCGTCTCTCCCTCACCTGCAGCGCTCCCACGTCTGTCCTCTCGTCCCCTTCTCTCCTGCTGTGGGGGCTCCCGCCTCCACCGCCACTCGCTGGCACCAGCCCCTCTCCCTGCTGTGCACGTGGCGCGGTGGCACTCCGTCGCTCTGGCTCAGGAGCCCGTTCCGGGTGTGTGCGCACATGAAGACCTCTGGCTTCTGGGGCGACGCATGGGCTTGGCGGAGCGGGTCTCTTCCTCACTGTCTGACTCCCTCTTTAACTCGCCTTTCAAAGCTGTAACGGCACTGATTTTGCTTAGAGGATGTGAAAATTGGGTGTGTAAAATACTGATGGCAACTAGTAAAGGTAGCTTCTATGTTGTAGCTCGAGTCCTAAGTTCCAAGAGAGACTTGGGGTTTGCTTGTGCTGTTGCTGTGTCTGTGGCCTGGTGGTTCAGGTTAAACCCCAGGCCGTTCTCAGGGGCCTGGGCCGGATAGCGGACTTGCTCATGGGGTGTGCTTGGACTCCTATGAGGAGAGCAGGCCTCCGTGTCCCGAGTGTCCTCGGCAATGGTGATCTGTCTGCTTGTTTCTTCTGGTTCTTTACTAGCTCACTCGCTTGTGTTTTTCTGGGGCCCCTCTGCTTCCCAGTGTTGCCTGGGGTCAGAGTTCACTCTGGTGAATGGTATGTTTTCACTGGGGGCATCTCAGTTATTTGAGCTCCGACTGCTCTTAGGAGGCTGAATGTAAGGCCTGGAGACAAAGCCGTCATGGAGAGCTGTGTGTCAGACCTGAAACTAGCCGTCCTGGGCGTCACTGGACACAGGCCTCTTGTTCCCCTAGCCTTTTTCAGCTCTTGTTTTCACAAGTTCGTGAATTCGTAAAGTCTTGGTCGTGTTCACAGTTAAGTAGAGGACTCGGTTTTTTCTTCGTTAATGGGATTTGCTACAAACAGGATTACCCACGTAATGGGAGAGCTGAACCATGTGTCTTGCGTGTGCATCGTGTGGCTCTGACAACAGGCGGTCTTACTGCCGGACTGTGTTGTGTTTAACGAGCTACATTTCAGAGACGCCCGAGACTGCCTCTCAGTTTGAGTGGGAAAAATGAGTATAAGTAGCTTTACATTTTTTGAAAAAAGTTACTAATACAGATTATTCAAGTTTTTTCTGCCCTCTTTTTTTAGGAATAGGAGTGTAGTACTCACTCATGTTCTGAAATGAAGGAATCAGGTATTTTGGATTCCTCGGTATTTTCTAAGCTAGTTTTAAAAGAATCTCATAACTTCAAATTCTTGTTTTTACATGTTTTCTAAGAACTTTTATAAATTTGCAAACTCACTTTGAAACTATCAATCTGAAAATATCTTTACTTTGGAAATATCTAGGTTCCTGTAGGCATAGTTTTTACAGATTTGTTTTTAATGTTGATCAAGATTTCCCCCCCCAGTATTATTCATTTTTCATCAAGGCTTTTATCATAAGTCTTAAGGTCAGAATTAAGCTGGTGAAAGGCCAAAGGTAAGACTTTGAAAACAGGAATTGTTGGAGGAGCCATCTACTGACGTGATCTGGGGCAGACCTGATTTGCCGCTTACTCAGTTTCAGAATCTCCTGTTGGGTTTGGGAGCAGAGGTCTGCCAGACGAGTGGAGCAGCCGGTGGGATTAGCATATTAATCAGCTGCTGGCTATTGGCCTTCCTTTTCTCCTCCTTCCCTCCCTCCCTCCCTCCCTCCTTCCCTGAATGAATCTAGGAACACAGGCCCATGGGGCACATTTCTAGCTGGTTTCATTCTGCTCAGGAGCTCAATCTCGCCAGGATGGTCTGTGTTTCAGATTGCGGAAGCACGAGAAGATTCTGTAACTGAGAGGCATTCTTCAAGCTGCTGGAAAATATTACAGAAGGAGCACCTCCCAAATTTTTCTTCAAGCTCTGAGAAAAGGAGCACACAGGGGAAACTTAGTGTGGCTGTGGATCGAAGCGAACACTGTGGGAGCGGTGAACGGGGACTTGGTGCACGGACGCCTGGTCTGACCTTGGGAGGCCTGAGTTTATGTGGCTGGAACTGGCGGGCCGAGCGGCCCTGAGACCAGCAGGTGCCGTCTGTATGGAGAAGAGCGGCTGTAGTCCATTTCCAATGTGTTGGGCTAAAGGTATACGTAACTTAAAAATCTCTTTGGTTTAAATTTTATTCACATTCATGCTTTTGTACTAAAAAGGTGGATAAGAGTTTTTCAGACTTTATTTCAAATAGATTTACAATTAAATTTAAGGAAAAATGGAAATTGATGTGGTATAGGTTTGCAGCTCTTGGCATAAAACCAACTAGGTAGCTTTTAGAAAAGTAAATAAAAGTACTTTCATGGAACTGCATTTTAAGTAAGTTATCTTTTCTGTGTCTCTTATAGTTTTATTTTGTGTGTTTTAATTAAGGCACCCATATCCGTTCTGTGATGTGGAAGTTTTTAAAGACTAAAGAGACTGATTTGAGCTTAAATAGGACTGGAGGGGGAAAAAACGGTGCGATTTTTCTTATTTCACTCAAAAATTGGTTTTCTTTACTCTCGGTAAAGATTGTGCATTTAATTTGAAACTCCATATTATTATAAGGTGGGTTTATCACTGAGGGTCAGTAATACTGTGAATAAGTATTTTCCAATTTAATGTTGTTAGGGTTTTTATTTGTATAAAAATATAAATAATAAAATATAGCATTTTCATTGTAACATTCAAGACAGTATTTGGGAAGCATGTTTAGAAGTTAAAAATGCCGTGTAATCCATGTATGAATAAGACCAAATATTTTATCTGCTTAAAATACTAGTGAATATTACCTCTGGGGGATGAAGCCCATAATAAAGAATTAAATATAAATTTTTAAGAGTATATTCAAGTATCCTGCTAACCTACTCAGGAAAGATTTTTTAAAAGGAAGAACCTGCACTGGGTAAAGACCCGCAGTATTGTAAGTGGACCCTCAGGCTGATTCAGTTTAGTGTTTAGCTTAAAAAAATTTTTTTTAAAAAGATTTTATTTATTCATTTGACAGAGATCACAAGGAGGCAGAGAGGCAGGCAGAGAGGGGGAGGAAGCAGGCTCCCCACTGAGCAGAGAGCCCGATGCAGGGCTCGATCCCAGGACCCTGAGATCATGACCTGAGCCGAAGGCAGAGGCTTAACCCACTGAGCCACTCAGGCGCCCCCAGCTTCAAACTCCAGGATGTGGAGTTGCTCGCGCCCGACCGTGGTTTCACTGTTGGATGCTTCTCGCTTCCGAAGTTGTCAGCGTCATCTAGTTACTCTCGTCTAGGCTTTTAAACAATTCTCCTTCCTTCCCTTCCTTCCTTCCTTCCTTTCTTCTTAGGTAATCTCTGCATCCAGCGTGGGGCTCAGACTCACAACCCCGAGATTAAGAAAGTTGCCGACCAAGCCAGCGCCCCTTTTAGACATTTCTAAAGCCTGAGGTGTTAGAACTCTTTCAGCAGGATGCTCTCTGAACAAAGCACCTGTCACTTGATCACCTGACTAAGCATAAATTAAAGATTTCGCTGAGTTAAGTTCACACCGTTGAGTTTTAAAGGATGTTGGGTATGGGAACTTGTAAAACCTGTAACTGAGGTGAGAGTGTGCAGACCGCAGAGTGTCACTGAGCGTGACCAGTAATGAGCACCCCGGGGCAGAGCGTTCTCTGCTGTGCTTGTGGAAGGTTTCGGTCTCTCCCGGACTTGCTGGGACCTGTATGCACAGTGCCACCTCCGTGGTGTGACAGCCCTCTGTCAGCACTGATCCTTGCCAATAAGGCTCTGATTCCACTAAGTCTAGCCGAGACTCAATATATGAATCGAGTTGCAGTGGGGTATTAAATAACGGACTGCTGGGTTTTTAAAGAAGTTCCGGGCGACTCTAGAAATATGGGCATCGGAGGACACGAGACTGAGGTGTTTTTGCTCGTCCCAAAGCAGCTGATGGAAGCAGCTTGTTTGCTGACTGGCAGAGCGAGTGAGTAGAGGCCTTTTTAACTGGGATGCCATTTTGATAGAGGTCAGGGTTAGGTAGCAGAGCAGAACCGCACGTGTGGAAGAGGGGAGGAGGTAGGGACAGCATCAGGCTTAGAATCATTGCGTTTGTAGGGCTGGAGCAGGCCATCCCCTCTGATAAGTGGTGTTGCTTCTGGATGTGCAAGAGGAGGTTTCTGACGACATAAGGAGCTTGTCACCCTGTCCCCCTCGCCTGGCTGAGTACACCTCCTCCCCCGGGGGCACACAGTGCCGCTTCTCAGCACACTTCTCTGTACCAGGCCAGGAAGGCAGGAAACCCTAGGTTCTCTTCTGGTCAGTTTTTGCTGTGTGATAAAGGCAAAGATGTTGGTGTATAGGAATTGGCTGAAATGGTTATTTTCAAGTTTAAAAGTTACCACTTTTCGATAAAGACAAAATGCTCAAGTCCAAAGACTGTACATCTCTCTTCAGTTAGATATTCGAAACCTCACATTTGATTTTATCAGTCACATTAACCTCAAAAACAGCGGTGTCCCAATTTAAGAAGACACAAAATACTTAGTAGAACAGGCTAAAAATAATGGAACAGAGCTATATTTGTATACTTTGAACTGAAACCTTCACGGTATCCTTAAGACAATCTGTGGCTGTCTCTGTGATACAGTTCATTGTACCTCTCTCATAGAGGAAAGCGCATTAGATCACTCCACAGAATACAGTGTTTTCACACACTTAATCCGACTTTGTTGTAACATGTGTTCAACTATATTGTGACTTCCTAGGCTTAGCAGTGGCTTTAATCCTGAACATCGAGGTAAAGGTAGATGTTGCGGTGCAGTGTTTGGTCGCAAGGTCAGCGAATGCAGAAAGCCCTGCTCGGAAGGTCCGTTGGTGACATTAGCATGTGCCGTGCCTGTTTCACTCTCAGATGCTGGGAGGCTGTGCTCATTAGGGGTAAGTGTGTGGTCAGGGTTTTTTCTGGATCTTTCAGTAGTGGATTGAGATTGAGCATACACTCACCGTTCACTTGTGTGCTGGGTCATGCTTTTTCTGCATCAGTATTTTTAACTCCCGCTCGCCCTGCCTCCATCTGGGTGGTTCTGTGCGTGGCCCGTCTTCACTTCTGTGCTCAGACTGTGGTGCTTATCGGCCTCCTGGCACCTACGTTTGTGTCTTTCCTAAACGTCCGATGCTCCCCGGCCAGGGGGCAGTCTCGTAACTGTTGCCCCTGAAATCTGTCCCTCCCCAAGTCCTTGTCTTAGTAAACGTGCCGGACCTCCGTGCTCTTATTCGCTCAGGCCACAGACCCGGGGTGCCTCTTGGACACTTTCTGCCTCATGGAATGAGCCCGTCTTCATGCCCTTACAGTTGTGTCTTCAGAACAGGTCTGCAGCTCTCGCCCTCCCGGCCACATCCACTCTGCACCGTGCGACCTTCGTCTCCGTCTGGGCCGTGGGAGTTGCTTCCTGTTGGAGCTCCCTGTTTCCTCCCTCTTTGTCCTTCACAAAGCTGCCCGAGTGCGTTTGCCAAAGCAAGAAGGCCGCGCCACTCTCCTTGCAGCCCCGCTGGCTTCTTACTGGATGAACTTGCAGGTCCTCAATGTGGCCTGCCAGGCCTCACCCGATGCGACTGCTCCCAGCGTCTCGGGCTTCGGGGCGGTGGCCTCTGGCTTGTCACCCGTGCGGCCTTCCTGACTCGGGAGCACCTCAGACTGCTGAGCTCTTCCCGGTCAGGCCGTCGTACCCGTGCTTGCCCCTTCCTTGCCTGCGTGGCCTGCTCCTCCTGGCCTCTCCGGTCTGAGCCTGACCGACCTCTCAGCCGTGTCAGCGAGGACCGCGTTCGCCCTGGTGTCCGCCCTGACGTTCTCCCCGAGCCTCGTCGCCTGGCCTTGCGCGGCACTTAGCTGGGACGGACCGCTCCACGTCGTTCTTGCCTGCTTTCCGTCTTCTCCGCTAAGAAGTAGACTCGACACGGTCAGGGACGGTCAGGGTTTCTCCTCCTTGACAGGGTATCGGCACAAATGAATATTACCTTAACGAATGAATGCATTATGGGCTTAGCTAATCCACATGCCTCAAGAACGGTTGGGTGAGAGCCGCAGATCAGTGGCCGAGTCTCTTCCTGTAGCCCAACACATGCCGCATCCCAGCTCTCTCAACAGATGGGCCTCGGTTGGGCTCCCGGGGCCTGATCGCTTCCCTGGGAGTGATCTCCTGGGCCTCTGCTGCTCCTCTGGGACTGTGGCCATCCGGTCTGACAGCTCGAGGTGCTAATTGACCTCATGGGGAGGATGTTCAAAATCCATCTCTCTGTGAGTGTGTGCATTTATTTTATAGTGTACGCATGTAAATAATCCAGATATCTATACCTTTACGGTGAGAGGTGTCAAAAGCTTTCCCGAAGAGTGACTGAGTTTTCTGAGTGCCCAGCACGAAGGAACATCTCGTGGGGCCCAGCACACAGTAGGCCCGCAGTAAGAATGGGTGCTGCACCGAGCTCCGGCCTGTCACCAGCTCGCCCCGGTGTCAGCCGTGTCACGGGAGGGACTGCATCCTCTCCACTGGCCGCCCCTCGGCTCCGCCTCCGTTACAGCCACAGCACTGCCCGAGGAGCCTCTCCAGGCCCCCTAAGGCTTCTGCGGCTCCTTCTGCTTGCAACAGCCGTTCTTTTTAAAGGCGGAACTTTCAGGATTCTGCCCTAGGGCATGGCCCTCTGTGTTTGTGTGTGTGTGTGTGTGCATCTGTTTGTCTGTCTGTCTCCCTCTCTCTCTCACCTGGACCACAGGGCTGGGCTGTGGCATCTTTGTGCAGCAGCTCTGCACACATGGGCGCAGCCGTAACTCACTCAACTTCTTTCTCCGTTTGTCTCACGCTCCTTAGGCCCGGTTCAGGTGTTACTGCTTTTCCAGTCCGTATGGTCTGACGCGTTATCAGCACTCAGTGATTGTTGAGTGAAAAAACCCCCCGAGTTGTTGAGATCTGGGGCATTTTTCTAAAGGAGGTGCTGATTCATGCCAGTGGGGAAGGGGGGAGGCCCTCCGTGCTGTCGGAGTTCTGGGGGCAAAGGCGCTGAGAAATGAGCTTGTTTGCGGAGCGTCCAGGGAAACCTGGGCTTTCCTGCTGAGGACAGCTGCAGCCTGCGTTCAGGTCTGCGGAGAGTGGTCAGCAGGGAACTCTCCGAGGGGTAAGCACGGGGCTCTTGTGAGCCATTCCCCTGCCCCTGAAGATCGTGCTCCCCACGTGTGGTCCCAGCCTTACTGTCTTATCCCGGCCCACTGACTTGGCAGTGTTCTCCGCTTCCCTGGGGGGCTCGCCCCCCACTTGGCTTTGCACACCTTGTCTGCCTGTGTTCCCGCTTTTGGTCACCAGTGCCTCTGTCTGGGGGCACCCTGGAAACCACCAAGCCACTCTAGCTTCGATTCCTCGGACGTGCTCCTTGGTTAAACTGGGTTGTTGGTAAGCCTCATGAAGTGTGTTTGGACCCCCAGTGCGTCGTGGTATACAGAATAGGTGAGTTGAGGATATATCGGCCTTTCTGGTGCTGCAGAGTTGGGGGGGGCACCGAGCACATGGTGAGGCGTGACGGGCGGCGGTAGGCAGTGCTCCAACAGCGACAAGGAGCAGCCCGGCCAGCGCGTTCTCCGTGCAATGCGCACCTTTGCCTCTGCTGTCCTCACCGAGAGAGCGCAGCGAGCCCTTCTCGGCCCTAGTTTGCCATCGTCTCCCTCGAGCGGAAAACGAGTGATGTGGGTATTACAATGACCGCGTCTCTCCACTCCTTTCACTTTCCTCACTGTGTTTGGAGAAGAGGCCTCAAGGGTTCCGTGTTCTCCCCGGAGGGACCGTCATTGTGAGTGCGGGGGGCGGGGGACGCCCCAGCTGATGCTTTATCTCAGGCTCCGTCTGTCTGGCTGTCACGTGCCCCGCCCCCAGGCTCCGCGTGGAGCAGTAATTACATGAACCCTGTAGTGTGCCCCCCCCCCCGCCGCCGCACCCTCCTGTCGGCACCACTGTCCCCATCTGTCCCTGGCACCCGCTGCTGCTCACGCTTCTCCCCAGCTGCCGCACGCTGGGGCCTGCTTGTTTGCCCCGTGCACTGGCCCCTCCCAGGGCCGGCACCTGCTGGACTCCGGCCGGGAGCACGGCGCAATGCTGCGCTCAGTCACCTCGTCTGCTTGGAGCGACGGAGGCGCAGACCGCTAGAGGCAGGTGAGAGGGTCCTGGAGGCTTTTGTGGAAATGAAAAAACTTCTTTCTAGTGCCGAATGGTTAGTGACAACTGAGTTTTTAAACTAGTGTTCACAAATCTTTCCTTGCAGATTTGCCGGTAAGTGCTCATACTGTCAGGAATTCATTATAAATTTGAGTTTTCTGTATTTCCTAACTTACCAGTTTTCAGTTAAAGAGAAGAGTCCGGTTTTGAAACAGTTATCGCTGTGTATGTTTGTTTCGCCTTTGAGTGCATTTGTATGAACGATGCGGAGTTCCCGACTGTCGCTCCCAGCACCGAGGTCTGTCTGCCACATCTGCTGTCTTCTGTAACCTCTTCCGATAACGTTTCTTCCTGAAAAGCTGTAGAAAATGTGTCCTGCTGTGAGGGGTTCAGAGGAGTCCGATGTGGGAAACCAGGCAGTGGTGCCGTTTCCCTGGGAGCGGAAGGACTGGCGCTCCGCTGGCCCCTTCCCTGCGCTCCGGTGGGCGTGCCTCCGTGTTGCTGGCGGCGCTCAGTCCACGGCAGGGTCCTGTGGTCGGGGGTGGGTGTGCGAGGTGCTCTGCCAGTGACAGCAGCTTCTGGAGCTCCCAGACTTCTGCTTCTCTTCCGTTTCCCCTGGGGCTGTGTCGAATTTGGGCATCGGTTTGGGAAAAGTGACCTGGGGACAGTGTTGTGACCTCCGGGTGACCCGTGCAGTCAGCTGGGTCTGAGGGCGCCCGGAGCTGCGTGCGGTGGGTCGTAGTGAGGTAGCGGGGAGGGCTTCACGCTTTCCTGATGCCACTGGAAAGGACGGGTTTTTGACTGGAAGGTGTAACTGTGCAGTTCTTGGCTTAGTATTAGAAGTAGATAATCTTGTTCGTGTATCACGGCCTTACTGTGAGTCACTCTGTAGTTCCAGTGGTTTACTTGAGCGAGGAGAAAATTCAAAGAAATCTATAATCACGTAATCCGAAAATAACTCCTTTTCTCTCTGCTCTTTGTGTCTTTTATTTCTGTCTTGTCGTCCGTGACTGGCACCTTCCTTACAGCGTCCTTGTCACGTGCTGGCCTCAGGGAGCAAGTTTCCAGTGCGAAGCAGGGTTTAGTTCTGGTTTTATCTTCGTAGATGTCCTTCGTCGAATGGAAAAGTTCTCCTTCTAGCTCCCGATTTTCTAAGAGGATTTTTTTTTTTTTAAATCATGAGAGGTTATTAATTTTGTCAGGTGCTTTTTCTGTCTCTTGAATTGATTGTAGAATTTTTCTGTTTTTTTAAAATAACAGGTAAGTTACATTTTGATTGTTGACTCAACCTTGCATTTCTGAGGTAAATCCCACTTGATCGTGATGTCTTATCCTGCTTATATATTGTTAGAGCGATCTGCGGTGTTTTGGTCAGGAAATCTGTGTCTGTTTGCTTGAGGGGCATGAATCTGTAGTTTTTTTTCTTGTGACCTTTTTGTGGCGCTTTCATTTCAGGCACTGCCATTCTCAGAAAACAAGCTGGGCGGTGTCCCCTTGTTTCCATTTGTGTGACCGGTGTCCATAAAGTTAGGAGACCCTGACCGCTAGTCGCCGTACTGGGAGTCCTGGTCCCATTTGGTGGCCAGGCACTGGTCACAGAGGGCTGGGAAGCACAGCAGGAGCATGTTTTGTCTCGCTTAGCTGTGTTCCGGGGGTGGGGTTGGGGGTGCACACGCACGCGTGTGGTGCTCGTGTAAAGAACCGTGGAACTCTGCACTCAGGATCTGTGTGCCTCACATGTTAGGTGAGCCCAGAGCCGGCAGGACTGGACTGTGTGTGCGGCCCCCACGGGCGCTGCAGCTCTGGAGGCCTGGCAGTGCGCTCTGCCCGGAAAGGGAAGATCAGACCCATCGACACAGTCCCTTAAGCCGGCTTCCGAAAACCCTGAAGCCCAGGGAAGAGACTCTCCCTATAAAATCTGAAATACGAGATTTCAAGTGCTGAATGTATTGTTTTTTGATAACCAGACAGGATGGTTAAGAGCTGTTTGTGCGTGGACAGCGTGCTGCTGCTCCCTGAAACTGCACGTACGAGGTGGTGCGGCGTTCACGGGACTTACTAGAAAAAACGCAGACAAAAACGTGTAACAAATAAGAAGACCGTTTGCCAGAACCAGGAAGCAAGGAGGGGAACTGAGCCCTGATGGTTGGGGAAAGGGGCCGAGAGCCGCTGGGGCGAGGATTTTAGGGACGAAGGGCAGCTGCTGCAGAGTCGAACCACAACGAGTTCCAGAGAGTTCCAGGCCTTCCTTGCGGCTCTGCTGCCCGGACGGTCTGATGCGGTTCTGTCGGCGGCCGGTGCTCCCGGTGGAAACGTTTCAGACCGGAGCTGTGTTCAGACCCCGCTGCCTGTGCTCCGAACGCCTCTGTGTGGGGCTGTGAGAGCTGGCAGGGCGCCGGCGGGAGAGCACTGTCGCGGTCACTTCTGCAGAGAGCGAGCCCGTTTTGGACACCGTGCTTTCCAGCCTCTGGAGGTGGTCTCAGTGACCTACAGATTTTATGTGGATGACAGCTTGAGACCTCTTCACGTACAGTTTTGTTTAAAGTTACGTATTGAGTTTAGGGGACGTGAGTATAAAGTTTCCTTGTACTCACGTTGGCCCGAGAAACGGATTGTGTGTCGCCTGTCTTGCATTACAAACAAACTAGGGCGAGGCCAGTGTGTCGTATTTTTGCCAAGGTCTGTTTTTTAACCTTCTTAAATTTTTCTAAGAGAAATGAAATACTGCTAGACTATCACATACTAACGCTACATTTTTACTGGGAAAATCTCACTGTGACAGAGTTGACAGAGTCCTTAAGAAGACAATACCAGACTGATGGGTATTCTGTTTTCTCAACTTTTGTGTAAGATCGCAACGGAATGGTGTAATGCTGGTATATTTTCAGTTGAGAAAAATGCGTCCTTCTTTTTATAGGACAAGGTTGGGGAAAATCCTGTGAACACCGTGCCTCCCTTGGTCATTGGCTTTAATTACCCATTGCAGACTTCCCAGACGTTACCAAAGTAGGAAGCATAGTCTGTTGTTTCCTTTTTTGACGTAGATTCATAAAGCTTTGAAGTGTAACAGGGAAGGTGCTTTTTTAGGGCTATGGTGGGACTTTTGAAGTATTAGTTAAATGGGGGGGGGTCTTACAGGATTTCAACTTGGAGAACAACCTTAGCATTTCCCTTTCAGCAGCCTAGAGAACTCAGGGTATCCCTCCTAACTGCTGGTGCCACGGACCAGACGCTGACTTTGTCTCTAAACACACCTTGCTAAGAAGCCCTCTCCCCTTAACTACGTCAGCTAGTGGGGGCGGTTACTGCTTGCGCTTTGCAGACAAGGGGCCTCTAATAATTTAAGAGTCGCGTTGCTGGGATGGGGGGAGCCAGGCACAGTCGTGAACATTAGTGAGAGACATGCTCTGCTTCTCATTCAGGATCTTGCTTGGAAGCCACTGTCTGTGGAGCCTTTGCTAACACTTGCCTCCTTGCAGAATTTCCAGCCTTCTTCACTTACAGGCTCAGGGATCAGGTTGGGCTCATTCTTTTATTTTATTATTTTAAAAAATATTTTATTTATTTATTTGACAGAGAGAGAGAGCGAGAGATCACAAGTAGGCAGAGCAGCAGGCAGAAAGGGAGGGGGAAGCAGGCTCCCCACTGAGCAGAGAGCCTGATGCAGGACTCGATCCCAGGACCCCGAGACTATGACCTGAGCCAAAGGTAGAGGTTTAACCCACTGAGCCACCCAGGTGCCCTGGGCTCATTCTTTTAAAGGTTTACTTGTGTGATTTAGGTGAAGTTTTAGCTGTGCTGTAGTCTCTAGGGTATCTTATCCATAGGAAGTAACTGACTGGCTCAAGTCTTGATGATCTAAGGGATGTGCCTAACCAGTGAGTCTTCAAAGCTGCAACAGTTGAAATGCTATTGTGATAACTTATTTTCCCTATTGCGGGTTGTTAACAGTTCTACTCTGGAAATTGTGTTCTTGGACTCAAAATTGGGTATGAAATGAAGTTAGCCATGCTTTCTCTCTGTTTGGCTCCCAGAATCTTGTCAGGAGGCTTTCCCCGATCCTGGCAGGAGACGGAAGCATTCTTCTCTACGGAGACTGGTCCAAGCGAACAGGCCGACTGGAACCTTCTGGGATCTCTAGCCAAGCAGCTGATTCTCTGCTCAGTGCGTAGCTCACCGGGTCACCCACGCGTACAGGGTTCCTCGACAGCCTCTGCAGCACAGCAAGGATAAAAATAAATCAGTGGGACAGCATCAGACTAAAGTTTCCACACAACAAGGGAAACCCATCAACAAAAGGGCAAAAAAGGGCAACCTGCAGAATGGGAGAAAATACCTGTAGATCATATATCTGGTAAAGGACTAATGAATCCTCTTCCCAGACGTAGCTTCCAGAAGTCCAGCTCCCTGCTCCCCACCCCCGACTGCAGGCGGGAAGCACCTCCCTTCGCATGCGCTCAGGCCCGTGGGCCTGTGTCCCCAGTAACGAACAGCAAACTGAAGTGACTTCTACTTCGGGCTCATGCCGTTCCTCGGCCAGACAGCCTCTGCCCCTCTGGTGTTCTGCGTCTCTGTGGAGTGGCGTCACCTTCCCACTCAGTCACCTGAGCAAGAGAAGTGGCCGCTGACTTCCTCTAACTTTACGTGTGCGATTTAGTCAGCCTCTGTCCTCTTGACTTTTACGGCTCTCAAGTCCTTCCACCTCCTGGGCCGTAGTTAGCGCCGTCGGGATTGCAACAGAAGCTTCCAGATCGGTCTCCAGGGGCTCCGGTGCTGCCCAGGTGTGTACCCTCGCAGCAGTCGGACTCCCCACCTGCCTCTGGGGCGAGGCTGTGTCCGGCGTCTCTGCTGTTTGAGTTAAAGCCGCTCCCAGATCCCGACCTACAGCTGCAGCCATGGCTTCTGTTGGGCGTGACTTGGGATGTGGCTGTTCTCAAGATCTTGGCTTGGAACTCCGTTTCTGGAGGCACTTGGCCATGCCCCAAGTCTGGGCGATGACCTGTTCTCCCAGCATCACCCCCAACACCATGTTCTTCATGTACTGGTCTGTGCTGGTCTTTCTCATGAGGGCCACAGGGGCAGGGACCATTGTCCTGCTCTGTCCAGACCACCAGTCTGTGTCTTCCCTAGTATCCGTCTGTGCTGATACTCTGACGCCCACGTGAGCACCTCATGCGCAGGCTACTGTAAGACGTTTTGGTTGGGGTAGGGATGAAGTAGCAGGTGGACAGTAAATAAATACGCTGAAGAAAATGACAGTGTAACCTGGTAGATTGGGCAGGTATTGCGGTGCTGTGCTTCCCACACAAAACTTGCGGAGCGATCATGTGCTGACTTTGTTAAAGATTCTTTTTTTTTTTTTTTTAAGATTTATTTATTAGAGCAAGCGCGTAAGCGAGAGCATGAGCAGAGGGGAGAGGCAGAAGCAGGACCCTCCCCCGGCCCCGCCGAGCCAGGAGCCTGACGCCGGGCTCCATCCCGGGACCCTGGGACTATGACCTGAGCCAAAAGCAGACGCTTAACTAGCCGAGCCCCGCAGGCGCCCCTAAGGCACAGATTGTTGGCAAGTAGGTTTGTGGTGGGGACAAACCCTCGGGGTCAGACTGACCCGTTGAGCTCGTTGGGTGACCTGCTGACAAGGGGACAAGTGTTCGCTGCCCAGTCGCCAGCATCAGCTTCCTCGTGGTGTGCACGGCACATTCCGGATCACGCGGTTTTCGTAAACGTCTTTATATTCAATCCCTTGATAGTCCTGCGACGTCCCTGCTGTCCCACACTGCATTTCAGAAACTGGGTCCTGCTGGCGTGTTAACCACGTGTTTGTGGAGCTGGATTTTAAGCCCGCCCAGACCCTGTATCGGCATGGTGACACCATAGCCCTCCTAACTTAATGTTTTGTGCTAAGTCCTGGAGTTAGTTTTTAGAGACTAAAGTGTTAAGATGATGATCCAGGCCCATTAAAAATAGTAATTTTTCTTGACATTTGTAATGACGTGGATGGAACTAGAGGGTATTATGCTGAGCGAAATAAGTCAACCAGAGAAAGACAATTATCATAGGATCTCCCTGGTATGAGGAAGTTGAGAGGCGGTGGGGGGAGGTCGTGGGGGGAGGGGAGGGAGAAAAATGAAACAAGATGAGACCCAGGAGGGAGACAAACCATAAGAGACTCTTAATCTCAGGAAACAAACTGAGGTTGCTGGGGGTTGGGGTCAGGTAGGGAGAGGGTGGCTGGGGGATGGACACTGGTATGTGCTGTGAAGTGTGTCAGCCTGATGATTCACGGACTTGTACCCCTGGGGCAAATAATACATTGTACGTTAATAAAAAATAAAATAAAATAAATTAATTTTTTCTTTGTGAGCCACCAGGCAGGACTGTTTTAATGAACTAATGAATACAAAATGTTCAAGGGGAGCACCATGGGGAGTTTGGAACTTTGTCTCTGCAGGACTCCTGGCAAGTTCTAGCTGTCCTGCCTCTCTGTTCTTCTTGAGCCCCCCAGGCTCTGGGTTACCCTCCCTGTGCTACAGTGTAGAAATGGCCCCTGGCAGAGCACCGGGCTCACTTCATCTGTCCCCCTGCTCAGAGGTCGTGGCTAGGTGCTGCCTGGGTCAGGACGAAAGCAGTTGCTTCCTGTGTCCCGCACAGTTTTCTAGTAGTTTATTGTGTGTGGTGGTGGGCGGTGGGGCATCCAGACCCCACTCCACCCTCAGTTTTGTGTCTCAGTTTGTCTCTCCTTCACGGGAGGGGTAGCATGTGCTTGTTTGGGTTTGTGTCTGGACTGCATGGAGGTAATGTATGTACAGAACTGCTTAGGTAGCTGCAACATGGGCAATATTCGGTAAAAGCTTTTTGTTTTTTACTTTGTAATACTAGACTCAATTTTGCCTTTTTTTTTTTTTTTTTTTTTTTAAGTAAACCCTACCCCCGATGTGGGCCTTGAACTCACAACCCTGAGACCAAGTCAGTTGGAGCCAGCCGGGCGCCCCAGGTTTTTTCTTACTCAGTAGAGGCTAAGTATATACCGTTTGAGCACAGGGAGATTTTAGTCCCGTATTTAGTGAATATGGGCAGACTCGCCCGACCTGGTCTCCAGTCCGTGCGTCTGTGTGTGGCTTTCATGTGCCACGTGCAGGGCCAGCAGGACGACCGCCTTCTCTGCAGTGGGTCCCCCGTCTTTGTTCCCCTTGGCCACACAATGCTGTGAGTTCCTTGCACTTCCTATCTGCACCTCTTCTTTGGAAGCTCTGTGGTACCCCCTCCGGCAGGCTATGCCCCCCATCACTATGGGGGAGGGCGGAGGGCTGGGGGTGGAGTTCCTTCCTTTGACCAGGTCCTGCGCTGGGCAGCTCCTTCCTTGACTGGTCTCTCAGCCTCTCCGTTTATCTCCTCGCCCTCCGGTGGCAGCTTCTTCATTTCCTCCGGCAACAAGGCTCTTTTTCTCTTCTGTCTCTAAACATCACAAGGGCTGGGCTCTGTTCTCACACCTCCTTCGAGTTGGCAGAGTGATTTCAGGGGAACAGCCATGAACCTTTAGCATCTGTAGCCCTCCCAGGACTCAGGGACCCAGCACAGGGCGCAGGGCCTAGCGGGGCCCCTCACAGGGGATCCAGGAGCCACGCTTACGGCTTACTAAGGATCGGAGGCGCAAGGGAAGGGGAGCGCGGAGCTGTGCTGGGCGAGGCCGCTCTGCACCGTGGCGGTGGGGCGTGCAAGGAGCCCGCGGCTGCTGCCAGCCCGTGTAGGCCAAGTGCTCGCGCGTGTAGAGAAGGGGGTCCGGAGGAGTGCCCTGCCCCCGGCTGCAGGCGTGACTTTTCTGCTCTTGGAAGTCACCCTGTTGAGGTAGTTTCCTTGTAAAGAAAGTGTTTTGATGCCGCATGCGAAATGGCAGGTGCGAACTCAGAGCTGTCGAAGCGCCGGAGGGGTTAGTTCACGGAGGTCTTCGCATGGATTTTGAACATCCCATTCACTGTTTTACTTTACATGTTTACACGTATTATTCCGTTACACGTACTACTGTAGAAAATTACGTTAACCATGTTTCATCTGGGAGACTTGCAGTGAATAACAAAGATGTGTTCGGGAACGTGTATCATGACCAACGTGCTCAGCAGATGCGACTAGGAGCCAGGCATGACCTCCTCAGCCTGGCTTCAAGGGGACAGTCCTTACTACTGCAACTTCCAGGAGGCCCGGGTCCTGTTGTGTGCCACAGACACACCCGTCCAGCCTCCCGCCAGCTGCCCGCCTGCCCCATCCGGCCGCACGTCCCCCAGTTCTTTTCCTCCCCTTTGCTGCCACCCACTGAACGAGAAGGAAAAGGATCTCTTCCCGCGTTCTCCTTCCCATTGCCAGTGCGTCCTGGGAAGCTGTGTGGAAGGCCAGTTACAGGGTGTGCAGGACCCACCAGGATTCTCTGGCCTTTCCTACAACGTGTGTGACAGGATGTGCCACACCTGTCAGCACACACACGCTGCTGCTCCTAGCGTGGGGACTGCAGTGGTAGCGTGCGTGTGCTCATGTGCACGCTGGTAAGTGGACGGCTCCCCTCGGCCTGAGGGTTTCAGGGGCAGAAGACGTTGTTAGGTGGGGCTAAAGGGGCTCCCTGGTGTTTAGATGTACAGTGTGTCCTAACTGAAGGGCTTCAAACCCCCGGTGTCACACTGTCACCTCCTGGCCACAGAGGAGACTTCCGTCCTTGGACCACACAGTCTCTTTCATCATAGACTTCGATGTCGCTGTGACCAGGCGGGCACGCCCACCTCTAACAGTTGTGCTGGAGATGGAGTTAACGAGCTGACCTCTCTCCTTGCTGGCGTGTGCAGTCACCCCAGAAGTGGTCATTTTAATTACTTGTTGGTACAGGCAGACATTTTGCCTCCCTTGGCTGGGCTGTTGGTCTTAGAGCTGGGGTCCAGGTATGAGTTTTAGAGGATCCATGAACTTTGCGATCATATACAGAATTTTCTGTTTTAGTGTGTATACATTTTCTCTTGAAGATGTTCATATTTTTCAACAGATTCTCAAAGATCTCTGTCATCAGTATATACATAGGCACCTATGCATGTCCGTGGGTGCTTAAAGAAGTCCTCTCATAGAAGATGGTAAATGGACAGTAATTTTGTATTTGCAAGCACCACTCATTTTCCGTGTTTTGCAGAACAGCATGTTAATGTATGGTTAGAAGAGAGACCGAGGCAGAAACGTAAAAATCAAGAATGGTTACCATTGCAAAATGTGCACCTGTGACTTGCTGCTTTGCTGGGTTGGTAACTGTTTCTCAGGCAAGTAATTTCATCCAGGATGTTTGGGTTGGCATGTTGCTTTTGGTTAATTGTTGTGTAGAGTCTTCTGGCAAAAAATTTTGTTCTCATTTTGTAAATAAATGTATATAATTGAAATATATCTATCTCCTGTAAGTTGCACACATCCTATGTGTCCTGGTGTAGGATTAACTGCTACCTTCCGTATCTGTGTTTGCGGTGGCAACAGCCCCAGCAGTCTCCCTGATGGCTCCCTTCAGTCAGCATCCCCGGGAAGGTGGCCAACATTTTGATTTCTGTTGCCATGACTCAGTTTGCCTGTTTATCCTAATGTCTGTGAGAGTCATCTGCGTCGGTGCATGGAGCCCCGATTTTTCATTGCTGTTTAGTATTCCATTTCAGTATCTACCGCAGTTTGTATTTGATTGTTGATGGACGGTTGGGTTGTTTCCAGTTTTGAACGATAGGAATGGTGCCGCTGTGAATACTCCCTGTGTCTTTTGGTGACCCCGCGGCTGTGTCTTTCTTGGGCATGTACTTCAGAGTGAAACGGCTGCTCATGGCGTGCGTCACGGTGCTCTTCCACAGAGATTGCTTCCAAAGCTTGTATCAAACCACAGCCCAGCCGGCTGTGTATAAAAGCTCCAGCTGCTCCACGTCTTTGCCACAGTAAGCACCGTTGGTGTTTAAGATTTTGGAGCCATAGAAAAACTATACTTAACAAATACAAATTTTAAAAATGGAGATAAAATTCATGTTCACATAACATGAAATTTTCCATGTGAAGTGTACGCACAGGGTTGTACGACCCTCAACGCTGTCTAGCTCTGTCGCCCCAAAAAGAGACCCAGTACCTGTAGCCAGTCCCTCCCCGTCCCCCTCCCCCTTGCCTCTGGCACACTCATGCCTGCTTTCTGTCTCCTTGGATTTGCCTATTTTGGAATTGTCGTATAAATGGATCCTACAACATACAGCCTTTTGTCTGACGGCTTTTACTTACCGTAATGCTGTCAAGGCTTCTCCCTGTTGTGGTACCAGGACCTGTTCCTTGTTATGGCCGAGCGCTCTTCTGCTCTGTTGTGGTGATGGGCCGGTCTGTTTATCCAGTTGTGTTACCAGATGTTACTGTTCTGTTACAATAGAGAAGGTGAATTACTAAGCAGTGTCGTTACATTGGGTCTTGGTAGGACGTCTGGTTGATTGGCTGCAGCTGATCAAAGTGGGCTTTGAGCTCTGGACGGCTGCCTGGGGAGGCAGCTTCAGTTACCTGGGGGCGCTCCCGGAAACAGTGGAGCGTGTGTGTCGTGCTTGTCCGTTGTGGGACTTCGGCTCTCGGCCTCTTGGAGGCCCTTCTTCTTTAGTTAGGTCACTCTGGCCTATTTTCCTCGTCATGGTTTCTCCAAACCCCCTTTTTATCCATTTCATTTCCTTTTGTTACTCTAGCCTTAATTGGATCTTAGCTCAGTGCATATCTAGCTACTGGGGCGCCTGGGTGGCTCAGTGGGTTAAAGCCTCTGCCTTTGGCTCAGGTCATGATCTCAGGGTCCTGGGATCGAGCCCCGTATCGGGCTCCCTGCTCATCGGGGAACCTGCTTCCTCCTCTCTCTTTGCCTGCCTCTCTGCCTGCTTGTGACCTCTGTTTGTAAAATGAATAAATAGAATCTTTTATAAATAAATAAATAAATATCTGGCTACCTAACACAGAGGAAGATGCCAGCAGAACAATCATAAGAAACGGGGGAGCCTCACTATGCTGGTTTTCTAGTTGGCTTAAGGCCCAAGAGGGAAAGTCCCTTGGATCAGGTTGGCCCGTCTTGGATAACAAAGTGGACTTTTTTCCTTTGGGTGATCCCTCAGACGTTTCCCGTTTCTTAAATTATTTACCCAGGATACCTGTTGCACAGTTTCCACCTTGGCTCTCCAGTGAGTAGTCAAGAAGAACCATAGTGTCTAGGACTGGGAGCCGATGAGTTTTTGCTGGAGAGCTGAGCCCCTGTGTTCCGTGTGCCGTAGCTCCTGGTAATGTATGATCGTATGACCCCGTGCTCTCGATTGGGAGCTCTTAGCCGTGTAGAGGTCCTCCTACAAACTGGTGAGCTGCCGGTTTTCAGACCCTTCCCAGAAACATGTCACGTGGAACTCTTAATAAATACAAGTTACTGGAGAGTTGATTGGACCTGGTGTGCAGGGGACGATTATCCGATGTCACAGAGAATGATTGGGTGGCTGTGTTGGGAAAGGATATACATACGCTGCATGGGATACTGGACTTTTAACAATTAGTCTGTGCTTGAATTGGTCTGGGTGGGGAATACAGGTACCCTGAGAGAATTGAAGTAGATCCCTAGCAGTGTCTGTGGAGCTCTCTGAGGAAGGCCCTTGGCCCCATCTGTGGAGCCTCACGCTCATGTTTTCTCCTGTCCTCGGAGTCCCTGAGCTCTGTTGGGACTCAAGGATATATCAGTGTCATTGGTTAGTAACTGGGGCCTGGAGCCTAGTTTAGGTGTCTTGGAGTTAATGATATTCTGGTATTAAAGATAAAGGGAGGGGCGCCTGCTTGGCTCAGTGGGTTAAGCCTCTGCCTTCAGTTCGGGTCAGGTCATGATCTCAGAGTCCTGGGATCGAGGCCCTCATCGGGCTCTCTGCTCAGCAGGGAGCCTGCTACTGCACCCACCCACCCTAACCCTGCTGCTTGCCTGTTTGTGATCTCTCTCTCTGTCAAATAAATAAAATCTTTAAAAAAAAAAAAAGATAAAGGGAAATGTGATTCTTAGTTTTGGGGTGAAATATAGCACCATTTGGGTTCATAGCTTCAGTTCTAGGGTCCTTGCTAGAAGTTTGAGGGATGGAGACCCAAATAGGCAGTTGGACAGACTGTTGGCTCGTGTGCTTGTTTTGGAAAGACAGGGAAAGGAAACAGTAGTCGGAGGGCAGAGAGGACTGGAACGGTCGCTGAACAGGTTGGTAGACTGAACCAACATAGGATAAGGGTGTCTACTGTCTACTGCTTGTGTAGGGTCAGTTGGGTTATCTGGTTGGAGTCCTTATAGATTCGTTAAATCCAGCTGGACTACTGTTTTCACGGTACCGGAAATAGTAGAAACACAAGACCTGCTTGCTGTGTCTGGGGCCTCCAGGATTCTCCTTTTACCTTCGCAGGTGTTCATACAGGCTTCAGGTCTACTCAGTGCGATTTTAAGACATGTCTCAAGTCATTATTTCTTTCCCCATTTTTAATTAGAGGTGTCTACAGAGAAAACCCCCTTTGTTTCCATAGCATGCTGAAATCATAAACAACCTTGAAGGCCTATCTCCTGGTGATAAAGATTTTTAACTTTTAAGCTTTAAATGGGAGGACGTATGCCTGTTAGAGCCGTCAGTGCTGCCACTGAGCACAGAGGTGACTCCATAACACAGTGACCAGAAGTTTAGAAATCCAGGGTGCCTGGGTGGCTCAGATGGCGGAGTGTCCAGCTCTTGCTTTCTGCTCGGGTCATGGTCTCATGGGTCGTGGGATCAGCCCCGCCGTGAGCCCTGCATCCTAACCCCATGTTGGGCTCCCCACACAGCAGGGAGTCTGCGTAAGATTTTCTCTCTCTCTCTCTCTCTTTCTGCCACCTCCCACCCCTTCCTCATCTTTCTCAAATAAATAAATACATCTTTAAAAAATTTTAGGAAGTCCAGCACAGGATAGACCTAAATTGTTTTTAATATTCTAAGTTGACAGGGCACTTGTATACTTTTGTTACTTTTTTACAGTGCAAAAAATGAGAAGGGTTAAAAAAAAATGACAAGGGTTTATCAATGTTAGAAATATCCAGTATAGGAAGTTACTGTAATATGAAGAAGGGAAAAGATAGTTTTCCTTCTGGATCCCAAGACAGAATCTGTTTAACATATGTTTTAGGAGTTTAGCTAATTGGATATATGGAAAAGATTATTTCTGATTGTTTCTAGGTTTTACTCCTTTTATAAGGTAAGGGAACAGATCACAGTGCTGGCCAGTAGCCACCCCTAAGTTTCTGAGTTTAAATATACACAAGGAGGGGCGCCTGGGTGGCTCTGTTGGTTTAGCATCTGCCTTCAGTTCAGGTCAGGATCTCCGGGTTGGACCGAGCCCCGCATCAGGCTCGGTAGTGGTGGTCGAGGGGTGGGGTGTCTGCCTCACCCTCTCCCCTGCCCTTCCCCACACTGTGCTCTTGTTCTGTCAGATAACTACATAAAGTCTTTAAAACAGAAACAAAAACACACAAGTTACACACTTAACACACGTAACTTTAGACTTAAAACCTGCTCATCTCAACATCGTTTTGTCAATATGGGTTTTATGAATATCAGGTGTGTTTAGATAGGCTGAACATAAGTAGGACTGCTCTCGACTCAGCACAGTTGTACTCCTTATATTTTGCCGTGCCTCATTCCCTTAGGACTTTTTTACGTCTCCAAAGATTATTCACAGTTACCTTCACGGTCTCAATATTACCAACCTTAGAAATCAACTTAAAGTTGATATTAAAGGCTAATGTTGAATATTTTCATCAGAAGTACAGCATGAAAAGTTTTATAGTGGTACCTCAGATAAAGTAAATGATTTACATAATTTGCCATATTGTCTGAAGTCCAAAAAACAATCTGTTTAATAAAGATATTAGTTGAATTGTTATACAGACAGTCCGTGCTGCACGTGGTTCCAGTGTGCACAAATACCGGTTTCTGTGGCTTCAGTGAAGCCAGTCCTCAACGGCACGGTTCAGTCGTAGTTCACACGTAGGTCAGCTGTGAGCCGCTGCGTACGGTGCGACCTCGGTCTGCAGAGCACTACAGAAATGACGGATGTGACGTGTGACCGGTGGCCAGTCGCGGTACCTCTGTCCCGGTCTGTTGCGCATGTGCTGCCCCGCGTCTGTGACTCAGTTTATACACAGACAGCAGATGTGCAGTCGCGGTGCCTTCTTGTTTGGCAGCAATCAGCCCCTGTGACATCTTACAAACATGGACCGTCATAGGAGGGAATTGGGCAACAAAGACTGAGTGCAGAGTTGAAGGAGCAGAGGGTCGCCCAGGAGGTGGAATGGAAGGTGCTGAGCACCTGTGAAGCCGGCAACTCCCGTGGAGCGGGGCCGCGGAGCCCTCGGCTTGCCTGCAGCGGCCCTAGGAACCGGGGGCTGCGTTGCATTAATCTGGCCAGTGGACCCAGGAGTTCTTTCAGCTTTTAAGGCCTGTGCTGGAGTTTGGGCAGGCTCTAGATGCTGCAGACAGAGATGCCAGCGGCACGGCAGGAAGTAACGAAGAGTGCTGAGAGTGTGCACACGCGAGTGTGTGTGTGCGTGTGTGTGCGCGGTGCGACAGACACTTCCTGCACCGTGCACATCGCCGCGCGGGGTTCTGACTGAGAGTCACAGAAACAGGTAGCCGACTCTAGGAAGGTCGCCTTTGCTGCGGAGCCGGACTTGATAATTGCGTAGTCAGAGGAGCTTCGTAAATAAAGGCGAACTTACTGACAAGTGACGAAAAGACTTGTGACAAAACAGAGGATGTTCCGGTGGACGTGAACCAGGTGAGAAGGTCCGTTATCAGACGTGCTTTCGCAGATAGCTTACGACACTGAACGTACAAGGGATAAAGTGCTGGGTGCTGACTCGAAACTTAGAAGGGAGTAGGACAGTTTGGCCAGGCATTGGAAAGATGCTCACTCCGTACCCTTAGTCATGGAGTGGGGGTAGGACGGAGGCAAGTGCTGTCAGACCACGTTGGCAAGTCGTCGTAGGGCCCCACACTCCCGTGCGAGGCGAGAGCCACGAGTGCGTGCTTCAGTTGGAATGCGTGCCGTACTGCTTATCTGTTGCTCATGGCAAGTCATCCCAGCACTGCGTGGCTTAAAGTGACAAGAATTATTTTGTTCAGATCTGCAGTCTGGACAGGGCTCGACAGGGACAGCTGTTTCCGTGTGGTGGGAGCTCGGGTGTCACAACTGGGAGCCAGAGGGCCCCCTCAGAGGATGGCTCTGCCCCGTGGCTCAGAAGCCTGTGCTGGCTCTTGGCGGGAAGCCCGGCTAAGGCTTCGGTTGTCGGAGCTCAGTTCTTGGGCTTCTGGAGAGCCTGTTGGTTGGATTTTGTGAGCGAGTAGCCCAAGAGAACCAAGGGAACCAAGGGAACCTGGTTTGCCTTATCATACCTAGTGTAGGATGTTTCTTAGGCTGGTCAGAAGTGCCCCCCTCCCCGACTCGAGGGCAAGGAACGTAGCCTACACCTGTTGGAGAGACAGTTCAGGACCAGTGTTACAGCTTCTTTGGGAAAATACAGGCTGTCACATACTGATACTATAACATTAAATATTTAAGTAGTGTGACCTCTTCGTTAAGTAAAATCCACGTAGGAAATTTAGTATATTCGGGTTAGACTCTGTGAGAAGAAAAACCCAAATCTTGTATGAAAGGAGAGCATTTGGAAGGAGAAAGTTTTTACACCCATCTAGTTTGTTGAAGGGTTTACTGGAACTAGGATCATCACCAACTCCTTAAAAATTCTCCAAACTTGTTTGTGTCTGAAGTTGTTTAAATTGAGCGGGTCAGTGTGCATTCCTTGTTGCGTCCCTCCTGTCTGGCGGACAGCCCAGTGGTATTAAAGGGCTGGCGCCAGGTCTCGGTGGATCTTAGTGTGTCAGAGCGAGGATCATCTAGGGGACCCTGGAAGATGCTCCTTTCCCCTCTCCCTCACATGTGCTGTGTTACGCGGGGCATTTACATCAGACCGTGGGGTGAGGCCCAGAGTGAACTCCAGGGTTTGTCAGCACCTGGTTTCCTCACACCCTGACTTGGGACTTCTTTCAAGAGCAGAAAAAGTGTCTGTCTCCTGAGTAAAGGGAGAGCTGAGGCTCCGGCAGTCAGCAGCGAGGTCAGCATTGCCGATGCAGGAAGCCCCAGGCCCCCTGCGCAGGGCTGCCTGGACTGGGGCCGTGGCCGAGTGCCGGAGCCTCTGGTGCTGAGCTGATGACAGCGCTCTCTCTGCGGAGACGTGTTTCCGCTGCTTCCTGAAGACCTGTGACGGGTTCTGCGTGGACTTCGGGCCGTGGAGGCGTGTTGCGGTAATGTTTTTGGTTTGGCTTATCCCTTGGCACGCTCGGTGTTGCGGGTAGTGACTTTCACTGCTGGGGTGCCAGTTCCTCGGAGCGACTCTGGGGACGCAGGGTTGCCTGTCGGGACGCAGCTGGCACTGTGTGTGCGCAGCCCGCTGTCCGGCCCGGGGAGCGAGACGGAGTGCGGAGCCGACCAGAAGTGTCGTTGATTGCATCGGACCGTCCAGCACCCTTGCCGCATTCATTCTTGATTCTAGCAGTTTACCCGTACGTTATTCTCAGAGATTTTCTTCACACATAACTGTGCAGTCTGGGAATAGTGATACTTTTCTTCCTTCCTTCCCAGCCCTGACTTTTGCTTTCATTTTCGCCCATGGAACCTGGCTGGGAAGACTTCCAGAGCAGTGGCGACCAGCGGTGGTAGTGGCGGGCGCCCACCGGCTCACTCCTGTTCCCGGAGGCGGGCAGGGGCTCTTCCCAGCGCTGTGTAAATTAGGTTTAATGTAAATACCCCCTTCAGTTCAAGGAAGCTGCTTCCTGTTTTTACTTTGCTTAGAGTTTTTATCCTGAGTGGCTGGTAAACTTGGCCAGATGCTTTTCTGCATATAGTAAGACATCTGTGGTTCTCCTCCTTTCTGAAATCTGGTTGGTTGTATTGATTGGTTTAAAAAAAAATTAAGACGGTTTTTGTTTGTTTTGAGAGCAGTTTTAGGCTTGCAGCAAACTTGAGGGAAGGTACAGGGATTTCCCCTCTGCCCGCTGATCTGGTAACGTGCACAGCCGTACCGTTGTCAGCACTCCCAGCAGAGTGGTGCTTGCGTTATACGCGGACCTACCAGATCACCCGAAGTGCACGGTTTGCTGTACGGTTCACTCTAGGGGTGCACATCCTGTGTGTGGACAGATGTACAGTGACATGTGTCATTGTGATACGTCATACGTACTCTTTCACTGCCCTAAAAATCCCTTGTGCTCCACATTTTCATCCCCACCCCATCCCCCCAACTCTGCATCTACTGAAATTTTACTGTCTCTATGGGTTTGCCACTTTCACAGTGCCGTATAGTTGGAATCATAGATTGTGATCGGCTTCCCTCAGTAACATGCATTTGCAGTTCCTCCAAGTTTTTTCATGGTTTGGTAGCTCATTGCTCTTTCGCACTAAATGTTCCTTGCCGGGATGGACCACAGTTTGCTTACCCTTTCCCCTGCTGAAGGGTATCTTGGTGGCTTCCATGTTGGCAGTAGGAAGAAGGCTGCGGCAAACACAGAGCGCTTTTTGAATGTTTAACCGCCTTTGCATTCCTCTGACGGACCCCTCTTGGTTATAATATGTTATTTAAAAATATTGTGTGATTAAATTTGCTGATTTTTTAAAAAGATTTTTGCACCCGTGTTGATAAGAAAGATTGATTTGTACGCTTTCTTGTGCTGTCCTTGTCTGGTTTTGTATCATTGTTTTGTTGGTCTCATACGATAAGTTGGGAAATGTCCCCTATTTGTTCATTAGAAGAATTTCTGTAAGATTAATATCATTATTCCTTAAATTATTGGAAGAACTCGGATATTCCTTTGTGGGAACAATTTTAATTACAGATTGACCATTTTTAATGGAAGATGTCCATTTCGGCTTTATGTATCTGGTCTTGGTTTTATACAGCAGCAGTTTATAATGGCTTAAGTTGTACCTTGCAAAGAATTGTGTGTGTGTCTCAGGGCACCTGGGTGGCTTTGTTGGTTAGGTGTCTGCCTTTGGCCTGGGTCATGATCCCAGGGTTCTGGGATCGAGCCCCAAGTCAGGCTCCCCGCTCGGTGGGTAGCCTGCTCCTCCCTCTCCCTCTGCTGCTCCCCCTGCTTTCGTGCTCTCTTTCTCAGTTAAATAAATAAATAAAATCTTTTTAAAAAATTGTATACGCATCTCAACTTTCATGTTCATTGACATACAGTTCGTGACTTTCTCTTGTCAGTATCTGATACTCTGTCATCACCTCCCGTTATGAACATCCTCTTCTCTCTTCTGGTGCATCCTTGATGGCATTGGTTTCCACCGGACCTTTTTCCCTTGGTTAGTCTTGCTAGATGTCTATCAGTTCCATTATTCTTGTCAAAACAAACCAGCAAACCTTGATTTTGTTCAACTGCTAAATGCACTGTGAGACGGTGGATATTTAGATCACTAATTTCCGATCTTCATTGCTAGTACATGCATTTAGGAGTATAGATCTTAGGGACTGCAGGCTGACTCAGCAGGTGGAGTGTGCAACTCTTGATCTTGGGGTTGTAAATTTAAGCCCAGGATGGCTACAGAGATTACTTAAAAATAAAGTCTTTAAAAAAAAGTGTGGATTTTAATGGAATCACAGCTCTGCATGTAGCGCCGATCTTTCTTTTAATTGCATTGTTAAATTCAGAATACTTCGAGTTTCTTTTGGCTAATGGGTTACTTGAAATGCGTTGCTTGGTTTCCAGACAGTTAGGGATTTTCTCGTTGTTTTGTTGTTGTCCAGCTTTAATGCTAGACACAGAATATACTTTAGTAATGTCAGTCCCGATGCCCATGGCATCCTGCTCTTTACCCAGCACGTGGCCGGTGTCAGTGACTGCCTCCCGTGCACAGGCAGCGAGCGTTCCCCTGCAGATGGGACTTGCGCTGGGGCCTAGAGCTTTCTGTTGGCTAGAGTGAGTCTGTCGGCCATGCTGTTGTGTCTCATGTCCTGGGCCCGGGTAGACTCCTCGTCCCTTCTGCCTGTCTTCAGCCTCACCAGCTTCTAGAGGCTCCCTCTGGGCTTGGTTCCAGGATTGGTGACGGTCTTAAGGGGACACCTAGCAGAGTATGTGTCCTGCTCTCCAGAGTCCTGGGGTCCCCACGCTTCTCACTTGATCTCTCATGGCCAAAAGCTCAGCTGCTTTGTGTCTCATCGGTGGCTTTTCTCGGACCTTCAGGCTCTCAAAGGCCCAGAATTGGCAGATGCCCTTTGGGAAAAGGCAGCTGCTCAGTGTCTCTTACGTCTCCATCTGTGTCCCCTGCTGTCCTGGTTGCCTCACAACATCTCGGACTCGAAAACATTGGGCTGGTTTTTAATCTTTTCTGAGTTTTCTCAGTGGGAGTGTTCGTCTTGGCTGAGCTACCCCCACGTTCAGGTGGGCGTCCTCCTGTCACACGGACACGCTTGGGTTAGTTTTTGCTTCCTGGTTCAGTTTTGTTTTCAGCCGTGACTGGGCTGACTCTCCTGCTGAGGGACTGGCTAGGCGGGAGGGCCTGGCCTTACCTCCGGGGTTTTCGACTCCAGGGCCTTGTATGTGTCCTGCCACTCCCTGAGCGTTCGTTGTGTGAAGAAAGAGCTGCAGCTCACGTGAAGGTTTTCAAACGGAGGCAGCAAAATGAACATACTTGGCTTTCCTGTGAGATTTTCCCCCAGATTTAAAGGCTGTGATTTTAAAAGGGAGGACGGTGAGGGGATATTGTTTATAGATGGTGAACTTTTGACGGAGCTGAAATAGGACCTTTTAATTTGTTAAGAAACATTTAACAAGTATTTGTGGTGCTGCTGTGAATTCGGTGCCGCCGTGGGTGCAGGGGAGCAGGGATTGTCCCGGTCAGTCCGGTCTCCGCTCTCCTCATGCTCGCCTTCTGCGTGTGACGTGACCAGAAGGGAAGAACATGGAACAGTGTTGTTAGTATAGGGACCAGCATGCCACGTTTTAATAGATTTTAACCACATTTTGATAGATTTCCAATACGGTGACTGACCATTTTTCTTTCTCTTCTAGAGTATGACAGACACACAGCGTCGGCCAAAATAATGGCGGCCGCTTACCTTGACCCAAACTTGAACCACACACCGCATTCGAGTACCAAGACTCACCTGGGTGCCGGCGCGGAGCGGTCCCCTGGGGCAATGGAGCGGGTGCTGAAAGTCTTTCATTACTTTGAAAACAGCAGCGAACCAGCTACTTGGGCCAGTATCATCAGGCACGGGGATGCGACGGACGTCCGGGTAGGTACATTTTCCTGGAGGTGGCGCCATGGACATTTAGGTTAAATAAGCCTGTAGGTTAATGGCACAGACCAAAAAGAGATAAAAATTTGTATTCCCGTATTACAGTGATGTTACCTTTTGCTTTATCGTATTTATTCATGTAACATGTGACTGACCATAACTTTAAGTGTAAAATCTCTTAGGAAAATAATAATTGAACCATATGTTATCCATGTAAAGCTATGCATGTTTTTCTCTCTCCCTTTTTTAAAGCTCTTTAGCATAGAAGAGAACAAAGTAATTAAAATAACCTCTACTACTTAGGAAATAAACTATTTTCTAGAAAGGGAATCTTGAAGGTATCTGCATGACCCCAGATAGGATAGGTTCTTCAAAAACCGACTGGGTCCGTATACCAGCCACTTGCCAAGGTTCTGGGGCTGTCAAGGGTCCCTGCTGCTCCAGCCTCCTGTCTGCTGGGGCGGGGAGGGGGACACCTGTGGCCTTAGTTGCAGGGCAGACAGAGTGTGCTTCCCCGCCGAGCCTGGGGGTGAGGAAGCCTGCGTGATGTCGCGCGTGGCTGGTAGCCTGCGGGCCAGGAGTGCTGAGAGGCGCGATGAGCCAAGGCTGCTGAGAGTCGGCGGGGTGAGCGGGTAGCAGTGTGCTTTCAGAAAACGGAGTTGAGGACATCAGTTTTCAGCAAGTGTTTCCTTTGTCCACGTGTTAGAGAACCACTGCTCCTTCCTTCCCCTCTACCTACTCCCATGTTCATCTCTAGGGAGGACAGTGTCCAGTGCAGGATGAACAGATGTGTCTGTTCCTCCTTTCTTTTCATAATAATGAAGTTAATTCATCTGCTTCTCTTTAACTTATATGCCTGAAGTACTTTTAGCAAATTAAAGGGATAATTTCCCATTATCTCTATAATGTTGGAGTCCTCGCTGTTCAGGCGGATTCATTATTCAAAGGTGAATAATTCCTTCAGGCTTAAATATGTATTAACATCTGTTCATGTGCTGCAGTTGAATGTAGTAGTCTCTTGTTACAAACTTTTTATGAAGGTTGGTGGCTTTTCCTAATTTTCCTGTAGTTTTGTTTTACATTTAACCTTATAAACACAATCACTTGGTAGCAAGGCCAGCAGCTAGTGTTCTGTCCTAATGTTAATTGGAGGATTTATGTTGGAGACAAACCTTGCAAACGTAGAGTTTATGGGAAGGCTCTTAGCGTATGTTCTAGTCTTTGTGAATTTCAGTTACAGTGAATGAGGAAGTTTGTTAAAAACATTGCATCAGCCTTCATAAACTTCTGAGTATTTGTACAGGAGGGGTGCCTTGCAGAGATGTGAATTTGAGAAGACATTTAGCAGATACTCAAGATTGATTATATCCGAAAATGCACCTTGGAAAGGCTCCACGACAAAGGTGTTTTGGTGTCAGATTTACTGCACACAAGAGGATCCACGTCAAGGAGAAAACCAGTGATCACTGGGCGCATGTCGAGCCTGTAGCCAATGTTACAAACTTATCAGACATGAAAAACATTTATATTGTGAAGAAAAAGCCATATTCACATGCCTGAGTTATGAGAACGTATTTCTTGAACTTTTATGAAGATCAGTACGAGCACATCCATGTGACGGAGACCTGGGTGGCTTTATTTCATAGTAATTGATGAATGTTTGAAATTTAACAGTCCCATCAGTTGATGATTTTCAGCTTGAGGCAAAGAACTCTGAGTTGGCATTGATTGGTTCACGAGAGCTTTTCCTGTGATGGAAGCGGGTGTGATTCATGACCTGCTTCCATTCAATGCGGTGACATTTGGAAGTGCAGTATTTTAATTGTGAATTGATGGATCTGCACGACTGAACAAAATAGGACCGAAGCACGTGTCCATGCCGTCTTTGTCCCCAGGGAGCAGCACACAAGGAACGATTCGGATAAAGGAACTCGCCTACATGGTTAGGCGGGAGTACAGTGGAAGGAAGATGGCCGCATTTGGGGCCCAGTGACCTGCAGCCGAAATGGGGTGAGGGGTGAGCTCGGAGTGGGAGTGTGGGCACTTGGCGGAAAGAAATAGACCAGGTAGTGACGGTAGCAGAGAAGAAGCCAGGCCGCCCGGTTTCTGCAAAGAGATGGTTTACTGTCGTCCACAACAACGAGGTAATTCCATTCCGACCCTCACTGCCGCGCTGCCTACCCCAGTAGCCGAGTGACGTGCACACGTGCCCCGAAGTAGTTAGTCTCAGCTGCTGTTTTCTTGGTACAAACACAAGGTTTTGCAGATGTAGTGTGGACGAAGAATGTAAAATATCTCCTGTTTTGATTGCCCGTTGAAAAGACCACGTTCTTGACATCGTAGGTTAAATAAAATGTTATTAAAATTGAATTCATCCATTTCTTTTTACCTTTTTTTTTTTTTTTTAGAAATTTTGAAGCAACATACAGCTTGCTTGCATTTTTATTTCTGCCAGACAGTGGTGCTCTGTAGAAAGTAGCGATCAGAGAGACTGCCTGACTCCGAAGCACCGCCACCTCTGGGGGCGTTGAGAGGCTTATTTGCAACAGGAAATATCTGGATTCCTGTTGTAGTTCATTACAGAGGTTTGATTTCTCATGCTGCACTTGTAATTTTGCTCCTTTCACATGTATGTGCTACTCCTATGTAGTTAATTTCAATGTTCGGTTCTTGAGAGGATCCCCAGGACCCCGCCAGTTATGGGCAACGTGTGCCAGGCAGCAACAGAAGAGGCTCCTTTGTGAAGGGACCTGAGAGTCTCAGGGGCAGGCCCTGTGGCCTTGGACACTCAGAGGCCGTGGGAGGAGGCCCCGAACCTCCTTGTGGGGGTCTGTGAGACGGGCACGGGAGCACCTTCCCTCTACGCCATCGGCCTCAACCCATGTGACTGCCCAGGTACCGCCAGAATCAGGTGCAGGTCGTACCCCCAGTCACGATTCCCGACAAGTGCTGGCGGGCTCGCGCATCCTGCCCTAAGGAAGCAGCGGCCCACGGACGCAGAGACCACTTACCTTGGTCGTGGCTTTGGCCCCGTGTCAGCCGCGTGCTCCAGGCAGCTCTAGAGCTCAGGTTGAGGCCAACCCCAAAGCACCAAGGTTAACCCGTGCCGGACTATGTTGAATACGAACGGTCCTCTAGAAACGTGGTCGTGGTACTTCGGAGTAATAAGAGTTATAGGAAACTTCAGATTCTACCAGAGGAATCCCCTGCTTGGGAAACAGAGTGACATTTACATCCTCAGTGCTGGATGCAGGACCACACTGGACAGTGTCTTCTCAGGGCTCAGGGAAGGAACTTGCACCTCAGAAGTCTTCCACACAGACTGCTCGTGAAGACGTGGAATGAAGGTGTCTGTAGGGAAGTAGGGTGTAGGACGTTAACACCACAGGCTCTCCTTAAGAAAACAGTTAGGAGACTTAATGGATCAGACCCGTGAGCCCAGAAAGAAGTGCTGGAGGGATGTAGGCTGTGGCCTGCGTGCAGCCCCCTCGCACCTCTCCTCCACTGCCGTGGTCTCTTCAGGCTGTGACCAGCGCTTACTCCAGCTCTGCCTTCTCCACACCTGTCCCCTGTTCTGACTGGTCTCCCTCTGAACTTGGGACCTGTGCCGCCCAGCTGCCTCTGCCCCCTCGTCCGTCTCCGTGCTTCTGACTCCGAAAGGACTGTCTGTACGTCCATCGAGGGCCTCCCTTCTTTCAGACACTTAGAATCACCTGTTGCTCCTCCTTCGCTTACGCCCCGTGTCTAATTCAGTAGCTGTTTGTGTCCACACGGTTCCCCAGATGCACCCAGCATCCACCCACGTCATCTGACCCCTGCTGTGACACCTTCTTTGAGCCACTTGGTCTCCTGACATCCCACCGTCCCCTGGGGACACCTCCGTCTGTTCACAGTCCAGCAATGAGGTGATCCTGTGAAAAAGCCAGAGCGTGTCACTCCTCCACTCAGAACCTTCCTGTGGCTTCCTGTCTCGTGGAGGGTGAGCGTTCAGCTCCTTCAGAAGCCCCTGACTCTCCTCTCCCTGTCACATTCCACAGCCTTCTCTCCTCCGGCTTGCTCCCTTGGACTTGCTGATTCCTGGGCTGTTTCTCCAACATGCCGGTCTTGGAGTCATTTGCTCAAAACTTCCAGCAGCTTCCCATTTCTCTCAGGAAAACCGGGTTCCTTCAGTGGCCTATGAGAATGGACTCCTCGTGGCCCATTCTTAGCTAGTTTCTGTGACTGCCCCTACTCCCTTGGCCTCCAGCCCAGGAGGGCTCCCTCTTTTCCATCTTTGCTGTTGCCCGTCACCCCATTTTGATGGTGATTTCTCCTTGAGATTGTCTTGTCTCTTGATTTGTCTACTCTTTTATTCTCTGCTTTCTTCCCCTAGACTGAAAGCTCTGTGACAGCAGGGGCCTTCCTGCCTCCTACTGATGTCCCCAGCATCTTCAGCAGGGCCTCGCAGGCACACAGCATCTACCTGGCAGATCCCCATTGCAGTGACTACACGAAATCCTAGAGGAAATGGAGTATTTCCGACAGAAATGTAAATTAGGAACGTTGGTTGCAGAAGTACCAAGTAGTAGACTAATAATCCTAAAAGAAATTGAACTGATAGAGATAACACCTATTGAAAACCATACCTGGGCTTACTGATAACTTCTGTCAGACCTTCAGTCCCACCTTGTTACTATTTTCCTTAAATCACAGGGTCTGAAACAATCCATTTGTACCCAGACACCAAATCTGGGCAGGTACCATATGATGCCACTGAAGATTAAGTTGCAGTTGAGTTGTTGGACAGTATTGTTGGCACGTTCAAAGTATCTTCAAGTTTACTAACGAGCCTGAGGCTCTTTTTTGACTGTGCAGTGCACTCGGAAGTTTCCGTGCTTGTCCTGAACCTCTAGAGCAACGTGATGGAATTGCGGGAAGTTGCGAGAGGAAATCAGTCCTGTGGTTTGCTAAAAGGTGAATGTGTTTGGATTGGGACTGTTGGAACCGAGCTGGTAGTGGGAAGAATGACAGTAGAGAGAAACGTTCTGATCAGTTTAAAATCAGCTCTCTGATCAGGGTGCACAAACACTTGAACAGTTTGCGATTCTGTGAGTTGGTGGATGTCGGGAGCTTTGTGAACAGAGCCGTGCTGTGCGAGCAATGGCTGGTGGCTGTCGGGGAGGGCACCCAGCAGGCAGTTTTCCCCGAGCTCAGCCGCAGAGGGCTGCCCGGAGGCTTCTGTGTGCAGCAGCCCCGTGGTCTCTCCCGTGGTCGCCAGCGCTGATGCCTTCTGCGTGTCTCCATTTTCAAATGTCAACTTCTATCTGCTGAGGAGCCGGTGAATGTGCGTTTAAAAACTCGAACACTGATTACTGTGTATTCAAATAATTTTGGTGCAGGAAAGGACTACAGAGATTTTAGTTAAATTATTCCTTTAATGGAGGGAGAGTGTCACCCAGGAAGAAACTAGAAAGAAAAACCTTAGGGAAAAAAATGGAGTCCAAAGCAGTGTTAAGAAGATTATGAGACTGCAGAAGCATGAGGAAGTTAATTCTCTGTCGTTAGACCTGCAGAGTTGGTGATTGTGGCAGGCAGGATAATGGCCCCTGAAGAGGTCCACGTCCTAATCCAGAACTGGTGCATACGTGACCTTCCATGGCGGATGTGACCAAGATGAAGATGACCTTGAGATGGGGGAGATGAGGAGCCGCAGACCTTTTCTGGCTGTGGTCAGAGGGAGGGGGCCGCGGAGGAAGGGTCGGACGCAGCGCTGCTGGCTTTGTGGATGCACAGAAGAGCCTCTGGCAGCTGGAGAAGGCTAGCCAAGAGCTTCCAGAAAGCGGCACTTCCCTGCCAACACCTTGATTTTAGCCCAGTGAGACCCATTTCAGACTTGTGATATTACAGAACTGAAAAGTACGCGTTTGTGTTCTGTTAGGCCCAGAAGTTTGTGGTCATCTGTCAGAGCAGCAGTAGGAGAAGGACTTTGTCGTTGTCCCGGAGGACTTCGGGGCCGACTTCAGGCCGAGTGCCGAACCGACAGTGATAGCAGCTGGCTTCCTTACCGTGAAGAGCATCTGAAAGAGAGACACGGAACAGGAACCGCCGGACATTGTAATGAGCAGATCAGGAGTGATGACTGCGCTTGCAGCTCCTGGGAGGAAGTAAAGAGATGAGCGCTGTTAACAACACCGTGTGGGGTTTCAGATCTCTCTTGTGATAAAGGAGCCTTGTAAATCCCTGAGAAGACAGCTAGACAGAACAAATGTCTCCTGCTCTCTGGTTGCCACCTTCCCTGCAGACTGGCCGTGCTAGTGTATGTTTTCAGCATCACCTCTCTGCTTCTAGACTAAGGCTTCGGAGGGTGCGGGTTCTGTCTTACCCGTCGTATGTAGGCTAGATGCAGACGTGTTCACTCACCAAATGAGTGAGTAATATTCAAGAGTGAATGGACGTGAAGGGACAGTTTGCAGGATTTCTTTCTACCAGTTGAAAGGTCATTATTTCTTTCTAGAGTATTGTCTGAAAAATAAGTGACCAAGTTGAACCAAGCAGAATCATAAAAAGAACTTTTAAAAATGAAATTACAGCGTCATCTTACTAGTATATAATCAGGGAAAGGTAAACTAGAACAACAATGAAATGCCCCGCCCCCACCCCGCTGTCCATCACATTGATTAAACACTTGGATTGATTTTATCCGGCATTGGCATGAGATGAAGGACAGTCTCGAACATTATGTGCCAAGTATCATTGCTGTAGTTTCCCTGGTGGCCATACTTCCAAAATGCCACATTTTTAAGTCGCCTTTGATCCAGTGCATCTGTTTTTAAGCAGTGCTGCTCGTGTGTGACACCAGCTAGAAGCTTGTTCGAGGCGGTACCGCACACATCTCACTTCCGCTCTCCCCCAGAGCAAGGAAGCCAACAAGAAGATAACTGTCCACTCGGAAGAGAATGGCTCTGGAGGCTGTGTGTTGTGTTCCTGATAAGACAGAAGCATGGTGCCCACACTGGCTAGGGTCTTTCATTCCTGAATCCTTTTCCTATGAATATCTCATGTCCAAATTAATCAGGAATATTATATATTTCCCAATTCTGGGATATGATATAGATGAGTAAAGGGATATTTCAAAGTAGCTAAATGTAGGTTTATATACTCTGGGTGGGATTGTCCTGGGACATCAAAGCCAGGTTGAGAAATTTAAATTTAATTCAGGTGCCATTAGTGGCATATTGTAAATCCTTGTCCTGTTGTCTCCCTAGAGGTCCTTTTCTAAGCGTGTGTGTTCCAGAAGTAATAACGTGTGATATGTGCATACATTCCATATGGTAGTAACGTTGGGGTGGTTTGTTTTGAGTGTGCATTCCGTACTAAATATTTAGTTCTCAAAGTTACTTTTCAGTTACACAGAACCAAATATTTAGTTTTCAAAATTACTTACGTTACTCAGTGTGTATACTGAGCTTCAGATATGTAAGTCCTTGCATATCCGTAATCTTGGCTGCCGCTCGAGCTGAGTCAGCAACGAGATATAGAGGGGTTCTAGAGAAGTAGGACAGAACACAATATGGAAGCATAATGAAAAAGCAAAACAGGAAATGAAGGGGAATGTCTGTGTGTTAATTGCTGTTAATATTTTAGTGAAAAGTGAATGTTACAGCCTTGTTTCATGAGGAGCTCCTGCAGGATGGGAGCTCTTTGTTCCACAGAACCAAACCCGAGGTCATTCTGGGTGTCTTCAGGTGGTGTGAGCAAGTGAATGGACTGAAATTGTATCTGCCCCACAAGACTCCCGTTTGGGAGCCTGCTTTTCCCCCGGGCTCCACAGTTCTGGACTAAGCGTCCGTACACTTCCCCTCTGCAGGTGGGCACCTGCGTGCCCATTCCTTGAGGGGTCATGAGGATAACCTTTGCTGGGGGTCCTCAGGGAAGGCATCCAGAAAGGTGGGATTTCTCCCCGACTGTTCATAGCACGTGCAATGGTCAGAAACGGTCTGTGCCCAAAGGATAGACCCCCTGAGACCGGTGGTTGGGGACAGATGTGAACTGCGGCCCTAACAGGAGCGAGGTGGCTCTGGAATCGGCCAGCTGCCAGGGAGCCGCCGTGGAGTGGAGAGAAGATGCGCTGAACCCAAGCCTTCGCGAGGGCAGTGGTGTCACTGTGCACTCGGTGGCGCACTGGCAGAGCTGGGACAGGAAGACAAAGCGCTTTTGTGGGGATTTGAAAGAGGTGCCAGTGCCTGTCCTGTGCAGCTCAGAGATCCGTGCTGTTGGCAAGGAGAAGCTGTAGAAGCCGCCTCTGAGGAAATTGCTAGAAATGGAGGTCTCTTCCTCTCGGCAGATCCCCCACCCCGAGCCCACGGAATGAAGACGGGGCGGGCTGGGTGTCAGCTCCTGCTGTCCCTTGGCTGAGTGCCCTTGGGTAGACACTGGCTGCAGCGTCCTTCACGGTGTCCCCATCAGAAATTCCGGCCCTTGAATCCGAAAGCCAGGAAGGACACTTAACGCCTACTTCATTTTCACCCAGACTTCTGTGGGCTGCGCACATCCTTCCTGTCCCACGGAGAGCTCGTCTGCTCTGCGGAGTGGCCTGTGACTCCTCCAGCCCAGTCCTTTGTCCTTGCTTTCTCCCCTTCCCTGTCACTCTCCCATGCTTGATACACAGCCTTCTCCTGGGATCCAGTAGTCTGAAAGGGAGGCTGGCCATGGGCAGGTGTCACGTGCTGCCTTTGGCATGGACACACTGGGTCCTTGACAGCTTTTGCATATATAGTACGTGTGTTTCTCTTTTCTCAGGAATAGGGACAGGAACATCCTTATTATCGACAGCATCATGTCCTAATATGGAAATACTTAGTGTGCGTGGGGACTTTTTAAGACGTGTCTTATATTACAAGTAGTATGATACCTTCAGTTAATTGCTAATTTAAAACAAAGCAGTGACGATTTCCTTTGGCAGTCATTTTCCTATTAATATCAGCGTCATTAGAAATTATGAATGGCCTGGAGCATGGAGAAGAGTGCAGTGGACTGTGATTAGCACACCCTCCCGTAAGCACACAGGCGGACTGTTGGACTCCCTTGTGTGGCCCCGTGTGTGCTGCCCATTGACATCCGTGTGCATATGTGACTTCCACAGCTAGGCGGGCACAGGTCAGGACTCGGGGCTGCTGCTTCCCTTTCCGAGTCCCAGGATAAGCTTCATCTTGGCGAGGCAGCCTTCCCTCCCGCCTTCGTCTCTGAACTCAGGGCACATGTGTTAGGAGCACCGGGTCTAGGGACTGTTCGGATTGCTGCACTGTAATCCATAGAGAGCACGTAGCAGGTGGGGCAGGCCCAACCAGGTAGCTTCTCCTGCGTCATCAGTATCACCAGAAGCGTGGCCTTCATTGTATGTTTCTAAGTGTGTTTCCTAAGAAATGACACTGAAGTTGCAGCCTGGTCTAGAACAGGATGTTATCCTGGGTTCAGAAAGTAGAACCCTGTCCTCGGGTCTCGTTATCAGCAAGTGACGTGCAGAGGGTGGCTGGGATGCTTTGTCAGGTTTTGGGGATGGAGCAGAGGTAGAGCTGCAGAAATGTACATTTCCATGCCTTGTTTATCACTAAAGAAAAGGGAAGAGCCTCATTTTATGTTTTTTCAAAACTTTTCCTTGTTTGTAAAAATACTATTTGAGAAAAAAAGATTCCTAAGAAAAATTAAGTAATTTGCTTAACTTGATTCTCTTTTTACCAAAGATTTCTGATAATTAACTAAAAGAAATGAACATTGCGTTAATTTTTAGCATACAGTTTTTTTTTTGTTTGTAACAGTCATTTTTGTGGGGGGTATGTTTTAGGGCATCATTCAGAAGATAGTGGACAGTCACAAAGTAAAGCACGTGGCCTGCTATGGATTTCGCCTCAGTCACCTGCGGTCAGAGGAGGTTCACTGGCTCCATTTGGATATGGGTGTCTCCAATGTGAGGGAGAAGTATGAACTTGCACACCCACCAGAGGAGTGGAAGTAAGATTACATACCTACTTTGGTGTGACTCACACTTGATTTGTTTTGCATATTAAATCACACACAAGAGGATGAATGTCTTTGCTTAATTTCCATACTGATTGTAATTACGACTCCTGTATTAAATAAAACTGGCTGGTAATGATTTAACCAGTGATCTCTTCTAGACTTCTGTTTAGTCTGTCTTTGTGGCACCACCGACTTGGGACTGCCTGAGCTTCTGATGGGCTCAGTGGTGACGGCCTTGGGCTCGTCGCACTTCTCTTGTCAGGACTCCTTTGTTTCAGCCTCGGCTCGAAGAGCTCAGGTCCTCATTCCTTTCCTTTCTGTCCTATTAGCATCCTTCTGTGCAGCAGGACTTCGTGAGCCCGGCGGAGACCACACCTAATTATCTCATTAACGGGCAACGTGGCTTGCTCCGTGGTGCCTGGTAGCCTCCAGCTCGCCTGAGAAGAGGGGGTGTCTGAGTGACATCCGCGCACTACAATTAAATTAGGCCGTGACTCGTGCTGACCTTAGTGAAACTGACATAATTGAAGGTGAATTAAAAGAATTCTCTGTAATTGCCCTTTCTTTGGTTCTCTCCCCACAAAGATAATAATTTTTTCCACTGTTAAGCAAAGCAGCATGTTAGTAGGAAGCCGTACGTGTGAAACACTAGCGTGTGGGAGAAGTTGGACCCCCTGTACGGTGCCCTCGTGTTACAGACACAGCTGCAGAGACAGAGGCGGTTGTGGAGGGGACAGTGCTCAGTGTTGGTCACTCTCAGTCCAGCAACCTGATTAGAAGACACATTGAAAAGAAAAACCTGCAAAAGTTAATAAATCTCCTGTCGAATACACTCATGTCCTGGTTACGGTTTACCAGAGAAACGTACTTGTATTTCTGGTTTACCGGGCCGCCGGCACGGGCCGAGCTGACAGGGTGGTCCATGATCAGGTCGTTGGGTTGGCTGACTTCGGTGCTGGCAGAGATGTGACCTCCCGCTGTTTGATCAATCAAGTAAGTGTTTCAAAGCTAAGAATACCTGAAAGTTACTTTAAAATACCTCAGGTGTGTTTATTCAGCACAGCTCCATCAGCTGCTTCATTTATGTGGCCTGTCAGAGGCGTACTCCCGTACGATGGTGCCCCGGTGCTCGGTAAGGTGCTGTTGAACGTGGACCTCTGAGCATCAGGTTCTGTTTCTGTTCTCTTAAGCCACTTTATTTTGCTTAATTTCAAGTAAAGTTGAGCGGCCTCTGCTCTCTTTCATGGAGTCTGAACCCTCATAAGCAAGGAGAGCCCAGCCTGGGCGAGGTGGAGCTTTGCCGAATGCAGTGCCGAACCGGACGCGGACGGAGGTGGCGAAGGTGACGCCACGGCCGTGTCACCGGCACCGAGCGGCTGGAGCCCAGCGCCAGGCCAGCTGCGTGCGCCTTACAGTCTGCACATTTGCAACTCATAAATGTCTGTCAAAGCTCTCCCCAGTCTTAGTAGGTAAAGATGGAGGAGACAGGCCACAGACTTGATTTAAGTTCCAGGTACATAGAGAGCTGGGAGCACAGCTTCGGGTGAGTGTAGCTGACTTCATAGTGAGGCTTTTGCAGTGAACATGCCCGTCGCAGGAGGACTCCTGCAGTCTTAGCTCGGAGGGGTGGCGTGGCAGGCGGGATCAGTGAAGGTGCGTGGACAGTGGGCTGGAGGGCAGGTGGTCCCTGCGGGTGTTCCTGGGAGGGTCAGGCTTCATACTGCCTGTCTGTGCACGCCAGAGGAGCCGGGACTTAAAGGGTTAGTAAGGAACAGGAGACTATTGTAAAAGAACCATGTAGATTTGAAAAAGGACCAAACATAAGTTCTAGAAACCACTGGATGGGTAAAACAGCTGATATAGCGGAAAAATTAGTAAACAGAAATGTGGATCTGAGAAAATCTTCCCAAAAGACAGCACACAGAGATCAACGTGTGGAAGGTATGAAAGCGCGTCATGTAACGTGAAGAATGAGAAAGTCAGCCCATTTCTGCCAGGGGCTCTCCAGGCGAGTAGAAGGAATGAGGAAAAGGAAATATTCCGAAGAGGTAGTGGCTGAGAACTTTCTAGAAGTGATGAATAGCATAAATCCTCAGGTGTAGGACTAACGTAAGATCCCAGACGGGGTTAACGACATGAATCTGCACGTCGGTAGGTGACAGTCAAATCGTGTGCAAAAGAAAAAGAGATGATGCTAAACGGAACCAGGGAAGAATTCACGTTTCCCCACGGTTCTCGCCAAGCGGTGAGAAGAAGTCCCGGCAGCCCGCATCTGTCTGTCAGATGCCGTTGCCGTTCAAGAGCAGGGCGGCTCAGATACTGCCCCCGGAGAGCTCACCACCAAAGGAGCCTCCTACAGACACATCTCAGGAAAGAAATAGTGGTTTCCGAAGGAGGGTTTCAGATGCAAAATCGGGTAGGTAAAAATAAGCATTGGCTCTAAGAACAAATAATGTAAGAACCGATTTTTTATATTAAAAAAGTAGAACCCAAGTGGTGGCTGCCTGTCAGAAGAGAGGCGGTCAGAATTAAAGCTCTGTCAGCACGTTTTAAGGGTATGTATAAAAAAATAAAAAATAAAATTGCATATTTGGACAGCTATGAAACATTAGAAGTAGCTTTTGTAACCTAAGCAGTAGGTGGGTGAGTAGGTGTTAGGGAAACAGCAAGAAGAGAAGGAAGGGACTAGAAAGCAGGACAAAGAGGAGTCACAGACGAGACTTTGGAAATAAGCTCAAGCAGACGGACAGTAACTGGTCAGAGATGTTGGTGTGTGACCAAGAAAGAGAAGCCAGCTCTCTGCTCTTTATGACGGGTATCTAAAACAGCAATGTTGAAGACGTTTTTATGTGACTTACAGGAAGAAACATTTTACCTTAAGACTCAGGACACATGCACACGTATGTGTCTTAGAACCATTTAGGTATAGGTCAACATACGCACTTGATAAAACTATACCCAGCCTCACTAGTCCACTGAAGTCCACGGTTTCCATCCAGAGGCATTCTGTTTGGTTTAACTTCATTTAGAAAGATGGATGGTCGGCAGGTGGGTGGATGGATGGATGGACAGGTGGATGGATAGATAGAAGGATGGATAGAGATGATAGATGGAGGGATAGAAAGATGGATAGATGGGTGGTGGGTGAATGGATGGAGAGATGGATAGACGGATGGTTGGATGGATGGATGGGTAGCTACAGAGAGGGATGGATGGATAGAAAGATGGATGGGTGGATGGATGAATGGTGGGTGAATGGATGGATGGATAGAAAAGTGGATGGTGGGTGGATGGATGGATAGAGATGATGGATGGTTGGATAGAAGGATGGATGGATGGATAGAAAGATGGAGAGATGGATGGTAGGTGGATGGATAGATGGATGGGTGGAGAGAGATGGATCGATGGATGGATGGATGGGTAGATACAGAGAGAGAGGGATGGATAGAGGGATAGAAAGATGGATGGTTAGAGACGATGGATGGATGGGTGGATGGGAGGATGGATATAAGGATGAATGAATAGATACAGGGGGATGGATAGAAAGATGGATGGTGGGTGGATAGATGAATGGGTAGAAGGACAGATGGATGGATAGAAAGATGGATGGTGGGTGAATGGATGGATGGATAGAAAGTTGGGTGGATCGATGGATCGATAGATAGATACAGAGAGGGGGCTGGATGGATAGATGGATGGAAAGATGGTTGGATAGAGAGGGATGGATGGATAGATGGACAGAAAGATGAATGGATGGATAGATAGAATTTTCCTACCTACTAACCAGGGGGATGAGGGGATTGGTATTGCTTTATTAATATCTTATTTAAAAAGTTTCAAGATAGAAAAGCATTTTTTAGGGGTATGAAGGGCAGCTACATTTAATAACAGGCTCATTTCACAAGAATTTAGGAAGAGTAGAAATAGATGGAACTATTTTTTTTTTAAGATTTTATTTATTTATTTGACAGACAGAGATTACAGGTAAGCAGAGAGGCAGGCAGAGAGAGAGAAAGGGAAGCAGGCTCCCCCCTGAGCAGAGAGCCCAATGCGGGGCTCGATCCCAGGACCCTGAGATCATGACCTGAGCCAAAGGCACAGGCTTTAACCCACTGAGCCACCCAGGTGCCCCGAAATAGATGGAACTATTAAACTTACAAGTTCCTGAAGACATTTCTCAAAATATATAAAGCAAAAATAGTAATAAAAGAATGAAATTGACCTCTCTTAATTAAAAATAAAACAATAGTAAGTCATTTTAAAATTATGTTTTTCACTATTCTTTTTAATGTGGAAATATGGAGTCCTGCACGTAACAGTGTATTAATCAGTTGAAAAACACCTTCCTAAATAATTCATGGTTCCGAGTAAAACTCCCAGTTAGCTGAGGGTCTGGCTATGCTGCCAAGTTCCACACCTCCCGTGGGCTCTTCCCTTTGTCCTCCAGTCCACCTTCCCGTAGGAGCCGTCGCTGTCAGTCGTTTCTTACCTAACAGCACTCTGCACTTTGCTTCGTGCGTGCCCAGCCCTCCTCCTTGACCAACCATTCGCTGTCTTCTCCTGCTTAGTGTTTAAATGTGGGGGCTGCTCCAGTGACCTCTCTTTCTTCTCTCTGTAGACCAGCCTTTGGCATCGAAATCACACTTTCATTGGATAGACACGGGAGACCAGGAAACCGGTTACTGCCTAAGCCAGACAAAAATCCTAAAAGCTGGTGGCTTGGGGGAGCAGTGATAGAAGGAGTTCTGAGAAGCAGCTGTACAAGCGTGTCTTAAGCTAGAGCTCACAGGGTTTGCCGCAGAGTCTTTAAAAATATGCACATGCGATGAAATCTGTAAATCACCTCTGCGGAAGATTCCAGTAGCTCCTCCTCCTACCTGGAGCCGACTCCAGAGCTCCTGATCAACTCTCAGCCCGCCTCCTCCCGCTCTCGTGCCCCGCCCTGCGCTCCAGCGGCTGGCGCCCCGGCGTGTCCTGCTCCCTTTGCAGAACTGCTTCTTCTCTGCCGCCCGCTTTCTTACCTGCTGAATGGGACAGACTTCTGTCTTGCCCCCTGCTCCAACCTAGCTCTCTTACTGGTTCTCGAACAAGTCAAGCATCTTGCCCCTTGGGGTCTCTGTACCTGGTGAGACTGGCCAGCGTGCTCCTCTGCCATTTCCAGCACGGTCTGGACCTCCCACCACGTAGGGCACGTGCTCTGCGGTCCCCTCTTCCCTGTGGTCTTCTCCGACCGCTCTGTCTGTAGGGCCCACTGCTGACCCACCACCAGATGACTTTTCTCCCTCAGGGACTTGATCTTACCCCCTGGTCTACTCCTGGCTTCTGGTCAGTTGTGCCTGGCGTGTAGAGGGCACCCAGTAAAAACTTCTTCAGTGAAAATTGAATTAGTGGCAGTGAAAGTGCAAAACCATCCAAGAGACGACACAGTGTGACGAGAGTAACGTGTATTCGTTCCATGAGTGTGGTCCTTAGCAGCGTTTTCACACTAACACACGTCTGCATCGTGCGGGGCACTTGGCTCACTTTATCACGTTTCTTATTGTGATAGTCTGATCAGGTGGGTGGGGCCTCACCTTTTGCCGTTTTACCTGTAAGAAACCTGAGGCTTCATGAGGCTTAACAGCCACCTCGAGCTCCTATGGCTCCCATGGGTGGAGGACAGAGAGTGGAGTCTGTGTACTCAGCCGTCCTGTACTCCTGTGTGAGACACGGACGTACGAAAACCGGAGCAATGGGCAGTGTTTGCCCTTGCCAGCAGGCATCTTGACCTGGTTCGGTGGCTTTGTGCAGGCCGCTGGACGCCTGGCTTCCGTTCTGAGAAGTAGGATCGTATTCAGATGAAGTGCCAGGGCTCACAGAGGAACTGGATGTCGGTTCCCACTCTTGGGAGGTTTTTGAACATAGACTGTGTGTGCGTGTGCGTGTGTGTGTGTGCGCGTGCGCGTGCCGTCTGCCACAGGATCTGTCGAGGTTGCCTGATGACGCTGAGACAGAAACTTGCTCACCTGGGGTCCCCAGCACGTCCAACACCTCCGCAAGCCAGCTTGCGGCACACCATGTGCTTCTGACTGTGGCGGGCAGTGGGGCCTTACAGAGGTGTCCTGCCTCGCCACTGGGGAAACGGAGGGCTGGTGGGAGAAACGGCGGTCCTTGTGCGAAGAGTAACAACAAAGTTAGACCCTACCTCCAATACTCAGAGACCCGCTTGAGACGGGTCAGGTGAGAAGAAAGTTTAATGGAAAAGAGAGTTGAATGTGTCTCTGATCCTGGAGTAGGAAGTTTAATACCCCCAAAATGTTTAATAACAGCAGATTTAACTTTATTAAGATAAAGAACTTCCGTGTTTCCAATGTATATATTTAAAAGGGCAAAAGCAAGTTGCAACTGGGAGGAGCTATGTGCAACACACGTCATGCACAGAAGATGATGTCGGGGGTTCTCCTGATGGGCATGAAAGTGGCACACGATTCACTAAGTGGGCCAGAGGCGCGGTGGTGTTATACCGTGAAGGAGAAAACTAGCCTGGCAGTCATCACAGGCAGCCGCTGTCGGCTTCATGAGCCCGTTAGGGAGATGGGAATCTGGACCCCAGGATCCATCTGCGACTCTCTGTGGGCAAAAAAAGTGAGTTGTTGACAGCAGAGGACGAGGGCGGCTCCGGCAGGCTCTTGCCCGCGCTGCTGGTGAGAAGGTAAACGGGCGAATCTCTCTGGCAAACGACTTGAACTTCCAGCCACTGCGCACCCTGCGGTCCTGCAGCTCCTTCAGGTTTTGTCCTGGAGAGACTCTTGGGTTTCTGCACGGGGCTGGAGATGCAGGAGGGTCGCGCACGTGAAAATGAGTGCACAGGGAGACGCGTGGCGGGATGGCCGAGCGTTGGCCACGCTGCCTCCTGACAGACGCGGTCTCCCAGGGCAGCGTCGTGAGTACCACGGAGCTGCACACTTTATGAGAAGACTGGGTTTTTTGTAACGTAAATTTTACCTCAGTTAAAAAAAAAACTAGGTCCTAGACGACAACATGGAGCATGATAAGCTTTTATAAAATGAAGAAAGAAAAACCTAAAAGAGTATTGTGGGGAATACATCAGTGGAGTAAGACTGTGGGGCTGATCTAAGTGAAGGGCCAGAGGGGAATCACCCAGAGCCTCTCCAGGAGGAGCAGCCTGCCCCGCCAGTCGCCATGACGGAGACATCCCAGGGATGAGTGCGGAGCCCTGGGGTTCGGAGGCAGGACTCTGCGAATCACCCCCCGTGGGGACACATGCTTCCAGTCCGCCCAGGAGGGAGCAGGGGCCTGCCCCCCTGTCATGGGCTCCTGAGAGGGCCCAGCTGAGCAGAGAGTAGTTGTCAGGACCCTGAGGTCAGCCCCAAAAGTCTCAGTCCCGATACCGTCCTAACTGATACCGCAGCAAGCAGCGTCTTGTGGTTCGGAGAGATTGTCATCAGACAGATGTCCATTTTGAAGTTCTGCACTTAGATCTTTCTAATGAGCCGAATTTTGGTAATTAAATTTCAGTTTTCTGGAGTGACCTGTGTAGAGTGGTCTGTTTGGCTTAGTCAGATGTAAATAGACTGTCAGAGCTTTGGGGGGAAATGGTCCAGTCCTTTGTGATGTCCAATCCAGGACTTCGAGGGCCGAGTCTGAGAGGTGGCTCGCGTGGCCTCTGAGAGCGTACCGTGGGGCTCTGCCGAGCAAGTGAGGACCGTCCTCCTCCTCGTTACCAGACGGGGTTCCCGCGTCCCGCGCAGCCCTGCCCAGTCCCTGGCGAGAAGCAGCCCCTTGCTCTGCAAGGACACGACTGCTTCCAGTCCTGGGCAGGAGAAAAAGTCTTTCATAGGGAGGAAAAGTGCCTTTTTTAAAGACGACGAATGAAAACGAGTAATGGTAGTTTAGGAAGCTTTCCTTTATGTTCCCTATGTTACCTCGAAATCACACCGACTCCGCACAGGCCTGCCTTTACAAGCAAGTCTTCCGGTGGAGCCCTGCACCGCCGAGCTTTAAAGCAGAGCGACAGCGACGCGCTCCGGCAGGTTGGGAAGTGGTGCTTTAAAGTGAGGACGGACTTTCAGTTCGCTGGCTGCCTCCGCCCCAGACAGGAGCAGCAGGAAGACGGGTCCGTTTCTGTCCGTTTCCGCTGGGTCTACGGCTGCAGGCTGACTCCAGCCAGGCTGGCTGGAGAGGGTTCTGGTGGGTGCTGTTAACCTCGGGTATGGACAGTCAGTCTGTGAACTTCTTTTTGTTCTCGGTATGTCTCAGAAGTTTCCGGAAGAGAACACAGAAGTCCTGTGTACCCTTCGCCTTGCTTCCCTAAAATGGTGAAACTTTCGTAAATATAGTACAGTAATTGAAACCAGGAACTTAACACTGATACGGTATTATTAACTGGTACACAGATGCTACTCAGATTTCTGCGATTGTCCCACTTAACACCCCTTTCCCGGTCCAGGATACCAGAAGAAGGATACTTCTCTAATCTGGGACAGTTCCTCTGCCTATGTCCTTCATGACCTTGACACTTGAGGAATACAGGCGGGTTATCTGTACCGTGTCCTTCCACGGGGGGTGGTCTGGGGTTTTCTCATGGTGGCGCTGAGGTTGCATGTTGTTCGCAAGAATGCTACAGTCGGGCTGTGGAAGTCATCGTAGCACATCTGATCAGGAAGTCTGTAGCGATGATGGGGCTCCTTTGTACGGGTGTTTTCAACTTGGATCATTTGGTTTAAGGTGGTGGCCAGGTTCCTGCCCCGTAAAGTCACTGTTTCCTCCTCTGTAATTGAGAAGTACCTGCTGGGGGATAAGTGTATTGCAACTCTGCAGAGACCCCGTTTCTCATGGATTTTCACCCATTAATCTCAGTACCATGGATGATTGTTTCTTACAGCTATTACTGCTAGAAGTTTTACCTGATGATGAATTTCTATTTCCATTCTTCTTTCGGGGATTTCTAAATGGAGGTCCCTTGTGAGAAAGAGCTGTCAGTACCACAGTGTTTGTAAGGCCCATCAAGAAGCGCAGCATCTGTGTTGTTTCTGGAAGTTGTGCCTTGTTTACTTCATGACACCCAGATGGGCCAGCTGACCCTTCCCAGTATCAAGGCTAACGGATTCTGGGCCCAACGCTTCCTACTCCTCCGCCAGTAGCTGGTCAGCTTATGGGTATCTTGGTGCTCGTTGTGGGAGGTGAGACTGAGGAGGTTAGTTCAGTGGCCTCAATAGGAAGTTATTACTTAGAAGAAGCAAAAAGATTATTTATTTGGGGCATGTTATATTTAGCTGCTGTCCAGAAATCCATGGAATGGTGTATAGCGGAATAGTAAAAATGTGTTTCAGGATGCTGTCAGGCTCTTAGAATGGTAACAGAAGGGTAAGGAGGACGGTTAGTTTTGTGGACAGGAGCGGGTGGGGATGTCAGCCCTCTCGGGCCAGTAGGCTGTGGGGTTGGGTGCTGTGGTTAGGGACTGAGCCAGGGTGATGGCATGTGATTAGATCGGGCAGACGGGCAGTTCAGCAGGGCTGTGGGGGACAGACGGGCTAGACACTGCGCACTGAAGCAGGGACCAGAATCCTCACAATCTGAAGAGCGTGCCTCCCTGTCCATGCTTCGGGTCAGTCCTGCTCCTCTGTTCTTGAGCCGCAGCGGCCTTCTCTTGGTCTCCTTCTGCGTTGTGGTCTTCGTGCATGTTCTTGCCGCAGAGGGGTCCCTGTCTGCCACTTCATACCTGTGGGGCCTTGGGCCGCTTACCTAATGCCTCGAGCTTTCTCCCATCCGTGAAAACAGGGTCATTACTTCTCAGCCAGGGTACTGCGCTCGCCTCCGGGCCTCCTGCTTCTTCCTCTGGGCCCTGTTGTCTGTCCTTCACACAACTGTGTAGACCTGCCTGGTCTGAGGAACGTCCATCCTGCGATTACCCTGCTGTGCTCCAAGCCCCATAGTCCCGATGCACAGGGGCCCCTGTGATCTGCCGCCTCCCGAGCCCGCCTCTCCCTGCTGCCCGCCTGCTCAGTGCTCGTGCTTAGTGCGGTCGAGCCGCACTTGCCTTCCCACACATCCTCTCTCCTCAGGGCCGCCCCCCATTCTCTTCCATCAGAGCGGAACTCTTGTCCCTGCACATAACCGAATGACGCCTTTCCCCCGCTCAGATCTTCGTTCACATCTCCCTGGATCGGAGTGTCCTCTGGGGCTACCTGTGCAGAGCGATCTGTCGTCACTTGTCGCTCCCCTTACCGAGCTTCTTTACCTGTGTCCCGCTTACTGCTGCCCCCGAGATATCTGTGCATTTGCTGTCTGACTCCACCACAAATCGTATCTCAGATTTTCGAGGGCCGGTGCTTGGCCTGTTTATTGACTGGCGTCTCCCCAGCCCCTGGAGCCGTGCCTCCGGTGGGGTTGGCGCGGGAATCAGTAGTCGCGGAGTGACTGCTGATGCCATCAGTAAGCCGTGGAGCCCGTGCCTGCTGTGGGCCAGGGAGTGTGCGCGGGCTTCTGCGCTCACTCACTCACTTATTTCCTGACGAGCTTGGGACCAAGGCAGAGAGAGGCGGTGGCAGGGGTGGGCCATGGAGCCAGAGTCCCAGCCCAGGCCAACCCCCTCCGGAGCCTGCATTCTTCCTGCTTCTGGCAGGGCCGTAGCGGAGTACGAGGCCGAGGGTCACATCCTTATCACCATCCCTTTCGGGCCCCGAGTAGTCCTGGAGTGTCCACGGAGCCGTTGTCAGCATGTTCAGGCTGCCGGCTGGTCACAGTGTTTGAGCCGGGTCTGTTTCCTACCGTCAAATGCGATAGCATTCCTAGCAGAAGCCTCCTGTCCTGTTTGATCCTGAACGTGCAGCCTTGGGCCGCCGCGGCTGCTTGCAGAGCCCCGTCTTCTAGTCCGCTAACGGGCACTCGCTCCGCTTCTGTTCTCTGACGGGGATGTGGCGTAGAAGTGGTGCCTGCGGGGGGCCTGGAACGTGCTGGCAGTAATGAACTCTAGCATGTTCCACAAGGGACCGCCCCACTTGCAGTGTCTGGAGTAACTCGTTGACCTCGATCTGAGGAGGAGCAGAAGGGAAGCTCACTGTTGGGCAGTTGCATATTTTAATGAGGGCAGACACTCCACGGTCTTAGCGGGGCTTGTGTGTGTGTGTGTACCTTGCGTTTTTTCTGCTCTTAACTAACCAAAAGAATGGTGTTACTACTTTATTGGCATGTTTCCCTTGTGAGACTATTAAGTTTTTTTAAACATCGGTAAATAAAACTTTAAGAAAGAACAGATCTTCCTATAACCTTTGGGTAGGCAAATATTTTTATGAACAAAACACTAAAAGAATTTCCCAAAAAGGAAAAGAGTAAATAGGGCCGCATAAAAATTATGAGCTTTCTTCCTTGACAGATAACATTAAAATAAAAAGATTTTTAAAATAATTTTTACAAGACACCATCAAAGAGTGAAAGATGAGTCTTGGAGTGGTGGAAGATAGGCGTCTAGCAATGGCCTCACACCCTGAACGTGTAAGACAGCTGGGGGTGGGAGAGAGGGACCCTCAGCCCTTTAGAAGAAACAGATGTTTCACAAAAGGAGATTTCCTCTTCGGCAGTCATTAGATGAGGCCGTCGGCAGTCCACCCTACTGCGGCAGGCATTGGTCACTACAAGGAAAGAGACCTGCCGGGCGGAGAGATCCGGAACACTGCATGCTGGTGGGATTTTAAACGGGTGTGGCTTCTTCAGCTCCCTGACGGGTGGCACCGGCTAACGCAGGGGTGTGTGTGTGTGTGTGTGTCTGTCTGTCTTATACTCCCAGTCTGTGCCTGTAAAGGACATGGAAAAGAGAGAGAGGGAGAGAGCATTCTGGTGAAATTTGTTTCCACCACTCTTGAAGTGTGGCTTCCTGAACAATTAACTAGTTTATGCTTAGAGTAAGAAAAAAAAAGAGTGTTGGTATCCTCATAATAGCTAAAAAAGCAGGAATAACTCAAATGGTCCTTAGCGGTGGTGTGATATTTCACGCAATACTATAAGCTCAGAGCGACCGTCTGCTTCTAGATAGGCTGAGTCTCACAAGCATGTCAGTGAGTGAACAAAGGCCAGACAGGAAAGGGTATGTTCTGTGTGGTTCCATGAGCATGAGGTCAGCCATCGGGGAAGTGTGGGGAGGTGCTGCCCCTGCCCTGGGTGGACAGTGACTGCTAGGACCGGGTGCCTTCTGGGCTTCTTTCTGCTCTGTCCCTTGCAGGATCATTGAGCTCGCTCTGGACACTGAGGTGCACATCTTTGTGCTGAAAAGTTTGAAAATGGATGGTTAAAAATTACTTGTATTTTAAGTTACTCTTAAGATAATATTTCAGAGTAATTGGTTATGCCATAGTTATAATAATGCTGTAATTGTAGACTATGAATTGAGAAAATTATTTCTGATTTTTCTATTTTGTGAATTATTTTTTAGATATGAATTGAGAATTCGTTATTTGCCAAAAGGATTTCTAAACCAGTTTACTGAAGACAAGCCAACTCTGAATTTCTTCTACCAACAGGTATACGAGAGTGCTCTAATACACCTTATTCTTTGTGGCTTTGAATCCTACTTACTACATGGTTTTATTTTAGAATTTGATTAACGCTAACATTTGGGAGAATGTGTATTTGTCACAGTATGGCAGTGAGAGAGTTTTAACCAGTGAGGAATTTTGAATTTTTGACCCTGAATTCTTATACACTTGGGTAGATCTTTAAAGATACTTCTTTTGTGTGGTACAGCGAATCCTAAGCAATACAAGCATTGGTTTGCCTTTAACTCAAGTACCGTTACCATGCCCGAGTATCTGCAGGCTGGGCCGATGTGGAATTTATTGTCAGAGCCACCGAGAGTCACAGAATCTCGAGAGCAGTTTGCAAAATAAAGGCAGAATTGACTTTTTTTTTTGCACTGAGTAACTTCCTTTTTACCCCTTCAAATATTAGTTAGGCAATACACACGTGTGGCGTAAACGAACCAATAGAATTTTACGTACAAATACACGTTGCTTGTTTGTTTCCACGAAGAGTGACGAAAAACAGGTGCGAGGACTGGCTGACATGTGCGCGCACGTTCTGCAGCCAGAAGCACGTGGTCGTTCCTCGTTTTAATAAAAATATTTATTATGTGTCTGCGGTGGGTCAAGAGCACAGAGGAAATAAATGAGATCCTCTGCATCCTAAATTCCTCAGCTGGGCGGGGATCTCCTGCGAACAGGACCTGTGCTCAGTCCCTGCTGTCGGGAAGCGCAGAGGGCGTGGCCGTGCCGAGAGCGTCTGCCGACCCGTGGAGGTGCAGAGCCCACGCGCTGTCCTGGGAGGGGTCATGTGAGGAGTCCCCAGCTTTGCAGACAAGGAAGAGTCGTACTTTTGGAAACGTGGTGCATCTTAATCTGAGTTAAAAAGTTTGGAGCAGAAAGGGAGAGGAGCTGGGGCCCCCATCGTGAAAAGGGAAGGCCGTAGGTTTCCTCCCGCAGAGTTAGGGAAGCTATTTAAGGGATGTAGTCAGTGAACGTCTCGAGGAGAATTTTTGTCGTCGGGAAGTCAGACCACACTGATGGCGCCGGCATCCGTCATGGACCGGATGGGTTTTAAGGCGGCTGTGAGCGGGTGAGCGGACTCTCCAGCCGTGCAGGCAAGAAACGGGGGAGACAGAGGGGTGCCTGGAGTGCATTCAGCGGTGGATTTGATGGGAATGGGAGACTGATGGGACGTGAACACGAGGGCGTGGATTGCATCAGTCCAGCTGCCTGATGGCAGGACCGAGAAGAGATGGGCCCACTTCAGAAGGAAGGCGGTAGCCGGGTAGGTCGTTTTCTTTCCTGATGTGAGAAACCTGTGGGTTCCTGCTGGGGAGACCCACGCTGTGAGCGCAGGACGCCAGGACGCTGCTCCCAGGTACCGGGCCTGTTTTCTCACCGCATCAGGAGCGGGAAGCGTGAGGGCCGGGGCCCAACGGGAGCCTGGGGAGGTTGAGCGCGACGCGGAGTTGCGTGGGAGAGGGGGTTCGCACTTGGCGACACGGAAAGAGGAGAGTCACGTTTTGATGCGGTGGAGGTTGTTGGGGGCCCGCTCGTACCGCAGCGGTGACGTCCGGTTACGAGCCGCCCTGGGGCTTCCCCGGCTCGGTGGCGGCGTCTGACGAGCCTCGTGCTGGAGCGAAGCAGGTGACAGGGGTTAGCTGGTGGGTTTGCCTTGCGTTCTCGCTCTCGTCGGTGATCTTTGTCACTGTTGGCGTAATTTCTTTGCAATGATCCACCCCCGAGGGAATCCATGACTTTAGTGACACGGGTCTCTGCAGTTCGCAGCCAGGCCTCACCGGCTCACGTCCCTCCCTTTTGTAACTCGGGGCCGACCTCGCAGCCGGCCGCGTTCTTGGCCCTTCCACGCTGCAACCTGCTGTCCTCGTTTTTCCTTCGACGGGACCTTGCTTCTGTCTCCGACTAAAAGTACCGCACGTGCTGGTGTGGCCCCAGTTTCCTCATCCTCCAGAGACCTCTCTCACTGCGGTCTGTGTTGTTCAGCAGACTTTAGGGGACCCAAGAGGTGGGGAGCACGCATCCCGTTGTGTGCTCACCGTGCGTGTAGCGGCCCAGCTGTCCCATCAAGTAGGATGCACGGCCGTGTCACCTATCCCGGTGAGTGAGGTGGGGTTGTCTGTCTTTCCCGTACCCCGCCAGTCTTCCACGTTCGGGCTGCAGACAGCGCCAGGCCCTGGAGCAGTCGGCAGTTACCATCTGTGAACGGGACACGCGTGTGAGCTCACCTTCCGGGACAGGACATGTCCCTCTCCATCCTGTGTGCCTCCACCCCACCCTCTGCTTTCTCTGTTCCTGCACTTTCTCTTTCGCAACCTGACCCTTCTTAATCTCTTATAGTTGTTCAGTCATATGGCACATTTTTAGGAAGTCCTCAAAATACTCTGAATCATCACTCAAAGTATCTTTATCCTAAATAATTACTGTCACTTTGTGTGTGACTTTACGGTATTCTACCATGGACCTGTGTTTTAAAAGAAATACAAGAGCCATCATGATACCGCCCCTTGCCCACGTTGAAGGCTGATCCATGCTGGTGTCCCAGGGACAGGAGACAGAGGGAGGTAAAGGTGTGTGTGCAGAGTCCAGGGGGAGGGCAGGGGAAGGACTGTTGTCACCACCAGTGAGTTGGCAGCTGTACTAAGAGCCGTGAGCGCACTCATACCCTCCGGATCGCATGTGGCAGTGTCGGCAGTGGGTGAGGAAGAAATAGTGGACTGTGGGCAGTTCGATTGTCACACTGACACTTGCCCTTGCAGGGGCGCACGGTAAAGGTAAGACGGACACGTGCGTGTGTGCAGTTGCTCATCGGAGCAGTGCACTACCGGAAGGGGACCCGGAGCCTCGCTCAGTAAGGTCAGTAAGAGGTTCCTCAGATAAGTTGTGTGGAGCGTCAGATGTGAGTGTCCGTCCTGACCCAAGCGCCGTAGCCGCGTTCGCACACGCGGGAGCCGTGACGCTGATGCTGGCGCTTACCGCCACCCTGCATAGAACACGCGTGGTTCTGCTCATGGGAGAAGACGTGCGTACTGTTGTTTCTACCCTGACCTAACAGAGTCGTGCAAGGAGCATGGTGCTCACGTTGCTGCTTTGACAAGGACCTACGTGTTTACTCAGCTCCTTGTGCTAACCTCTCAGTGCAGAAGCTGTCCTCTTGCACACGTGGGCATTCCAGCGCTGTCACAGGCAGGACCCAGGTTGGGACAGTCCTAATGCCACTGTTGGAAATCAGCTAGGAGTTCAGAGCTTTCCCCTGTTTAAACACGTGCACTTGTGCACATGCGCACGCGTGCGCGCGCGCGCGCACACACACACACACACACACACACACACACAGCATAAATAAAACTGTAGCCCTTCAGCGGCTGTTTGTAGCCAAGGTCTACTTAATTGTGAATGGAACTGAAGTTTTTTGTAAGAACCTTTTTTTCTCTTCTTTTCCCCTTTTTAAAAAAATTAACATATAATGTATTATTTGCCCCAGGGGTACAGGTCGTGAATCATCAGGCGTACACGCTTCACAGCACTCACCACAACATATACCCTCCCCAGTGTCCATCCCCCAGCCACCCTATCCCTACTCCACACCCCCAGCAACCCTCCGTTTGTTTCCTGAGATTAAGAGTCTCTTACGGTTTGTCTCCCTCCCGATCCCATCTTGTTTCATTTTTTCCCTCCCTACTCCCCACGACCCCCTGCCCTGCCTCTCAACTTCCTCATACCAGGGAGATCCTATGATAATTGTCTTTCTCTGACTGACTTATTTCGCTTACCATGATGCCCTTTAGTTCCATCCACGTTGCAAATGGCAAGATTTCATTTCTTTTGATAGCTACAATTTTCCATTGTATGTATATACCACATCTTCCTTATCCATTCGTCTGTTGGTGGACATCTAGGTTCTTTCCATAGTTTGGCTATTCTGGACATTGCTGCTATAAACATTTGGGTGCATGTGCCCCTTCAGTTCACTGCATTTGTATCTTTAGGGTAAATACCCAGTAGTACAATTGCTGGGTCATAGGGTAGCTCTATTTTCAACTTCTTGAGGAACCTCCATGCTGTTTTCCAGAATGGCTGTACCAGCTTGGATTCGTATTTTGTAAGAACTTGAGTGTGGAAATTTTCACTGAGATCAGGGTTAAGTTACCTAATAGAAGCCTCGGAGTTAAATGACACCCATTCTATAATTTTTTAAATCTTTTTTCTATTGACAAAAATATGTAAGATGTATACATATATGTGTACATATATTTCCACTGGATTCCAGGCTAAATGAATCCATTTTTAGGGGACCCAGAATTTGATAACCTTGATTCTTTTTAATTATTTAGTTTGGTAACACCCAATATGTGTATGCTTTTGTGAGGTGTGCTAGTTAGTACTAGCGTGAGTGCCCGTGATGCTACGGCCCAAATGAAGAGAACACACCTGTTGTCTCCTGGTCCCTGTCCCTGTCACACCTCCCTGCCCCCATGCTTTCACTCCATGCACTCGGCCATGGTTCCTATGTGTCCGTCATCCCCTTGCTTACTTCCCCTTGCAAGTTGGTCACATTTTACAGTGAGTGCGTGTTTGGTTCTGGCCTAGGGTACGAGCTGCCCGAGACCCCCGATTCCTCTGCATTCCCTCAGCGGCCTGACTTGGGTTTGCATATTGTTTTGTATGTCACCCAGCTCATAGAAGCATTCCAGAAGATTAAAAAAAAGTTCGATTCTGTGCTTTTAGTTGTTTTCAGTGAGCAGTCTCATCAGGACATCCGGTCCACCATGTTGGTGGACATGGAAGTTATCATAAGGCTATTTAAGCATGGATCCTGTTTGGTTCATTTCTAGAATAATTTTGAACTGTGGTTAGAGTCTGTGGTTCATTTGATGCTAGTCCAGATTTGTTTAGACCTGTTTCAGCACCTCCCACCTGCTGAGGTTGTTTCAAGGTTCTGGTTTTGCTGAAGGAGAACGTGTCTTCTGTGAGTGTTGGGCACAGAGTGTGACGAACACGCATGAATTCGAGATTGTTGGCAGTGTTGTTCAGGCCTCCCTTGTGGCTGGGATTCGTTTTTCCTGCTTCTGGGTACAGGTCAGGCCAGGGAACGTTTTCTCTGAGCTTGGATGTTTATTATTGCTGTTGAGAAGTTGGCTGTCATCCTGTCTTTGAAGGTGATCTGTCCTTTCTCTCTGGCCAGTTTGAAGACCTTTCCTTTGTCCTTCATGTTCTGCAGTTTTGTTACAAATCAGGTGTGGATCTCCACTCATTTCTTCCAGCTTGGTCTGTGATGTGCTTCCTGTACCTGGGGGCTCATCTCTTTTCATCAGTTCTGGAAATGTCTTGTGATTTTGACTCGGACCTCGCCTTTTCTCCCTTCTTCATGACTTGGCCTGAGGCCTCCGCGCGGGTCCGTGTTAGAACCTCTCCGACTGCCCTCCCTGTGCATCCACTTCCTTCTCCTGTCTTGGCGCTTTGTCCCCGTTGGATCTACAGTTCAGGTAAACCTGGCACATCACCACCAACTCTCCTCAGCCGCGACCAGCTTGGATGGGTAATGCATTTGTTGAGTTTTTATCTAGCATGTTTTAAAGTTGTGTGTCCCTTCCCTCTTTAAGAAAATCCACCAGGCCATCATTTATGGCTCTTACTGTTTTCTGATTTTTCTGCCTTTTATTACTGGACCATTTCTTATAGAGGTAATGTCTCTTCTGAATTATAACATCCAAAATTCTTGGGCCTGACGTCTGCTGGTGCTGGCTTACACTCTTAGTGATGCGTTTCCCTGTGTGTTTGTTACGAGCTGTTCTTTTGTTGAATTTCACATGTGGGAATCTTTAGGGTCTAGCTGGGCAACTGGTAAACACTCCTGAGTGTTACCTGTTTTGTGATCTCTGTTTTAGAAGAACATATATTTTTTTATTATTTTGGTTCTTTTATTAGGGTAGAAATAAAAGAATTATGTTTAGATCGCCTCTACCACCATTCTGATCCTGTGAAACAGAGAGCACTTACAATAAACTACCTTCATTTTATTATCTTAAAATTTCATCTGTCCCCACTATTCGTTTTGTCCATGGTTCTGGATGGTGTCCTGCAGAAAGCAGTGTGCCAGTGGATGTGTTGAGGGCTGGGTTACTAGTTGGAGATTATCCTGTGGATGCAGTTTCATTTAAAGATGTCCCAATGTGAGATACGGCAAATGATTCAACAAGTGTTTTTGACCCATTTTAGAATATTCTGAAAGATATTAATCAGCACACTCTGAAAATAAACTGGAATCTTATTATAACCCTAGTCACTGTAGAGCAGAAGTTATAAAACTAAGTTTTGACGCTAAAGCTAATGGCTCATTTTAAAACAAGGGAAGTATGTCTAACCCCGAAACCAAACTTTTCCTTTCCCATGTAACATTTTATTCCTCTTTATCTCTCTGAAATCTCATTTCAGAAAGAATTGCATTTGATTGGCAACCTTCTGCAAATAATGGTGGCCATTATGAGAAGAGTGAGGCCCATGTTTGGTCAAGAAGTTGTCATATGAACTCAATTTGTATCGATGTAGAACTTCTATACAAATGATTTGGCACTCGAAATTTTCAGCCCTTGGAATGCGTGGGTCAGATGTGGAGTTCCCATTGTTTTCTCCTACAAATATTTTAAGATTAAAATGAGTACAGTCGACCCTTAAGCGATGTCAGGGGTGACGGGTGCTGACCCCCTGCACAGTCATAAATCCATGTATGACTTTTGATCCTCCCCACAGAACTTAACTACTAATAGCCTAGCCTTGATCAGAAGTAAGCTTTAGTAATAATGTAGTCAATTAACACATATTTTATATAGTGTATGTGTTATATACAATATTCTTACAGTAAAGTAAGCTAGAGATAAAAAAATGTCATTAAGGAAGTCATAGGGAAGAGAAGATACATTTATAGGACTGTACTGTGTTTATAAAAAAAAACAAACCCATGCATGAGGGGACCCCCGCAGTTCAAACACGTGTTGTTCCTGTGTTACGTGCATATCCATCTGTCCTGTCCTGGACATATTACCGGTAGCATAATTAAGACTTACTTGACAAAAGGAGTTCCGGTAGGAAGTTGAAAGGAGATACCAAGGTGGGAGCTGTCCCTGACCCTGAGGAGTAGAATCTTGGAAGTGCCTGGGGAAATACTGAGGTACCAGGATGTGTGGTTTCTTGTTCCTGTGATTTTTATTAGAATTTTTTATCTTTACAAGTTTTTATTCAGATATTTGTATTATCAGAAATTGATTTCCTTATCTGTATTTTCTTGGCTATAAAGCGTTCTGTCAGTTAAAACATTTTGAAATGGCAGCTCCATGTGGGAGATTTTTAAAATTTTTTATTCTTTTAATACCTGACTTTTTTTTAACATTTTCATTTAATTTTATTTTTTCAGTGTTCCAAGATTCATTGTTTATGCACCACACCTGGTACTCCTTGTAATACATGCCCTCCTTAATACCCACTAACAGGCTTACCCATCCCCCCACCCCCCACTCCAAAACCCTCAGTTTGTTTCCGAGAGTCCACAGTATCTCATGCTTCCTCTCCCCCTCCAATTTCTCCCAATTCACTTTTCCTTTCCTTCTCCTAATGTCCTCCATATTATTCCTTATTCTCCATAAGTGAGTGAAACCATATGATAATTGACTCTCTCTGCTTGATTATTTCACTCAGCATAATCTCCTCCAGTCCCGTCCATGTTGAGACAAAAGTTGGGTATTCATCCTTTCTGATGGCTGTGTAATATTCCATTGTGTATATGGACCACATCTTCTTTATCCATTCGTCCGCTGAAGGGCATCTTGGTTCTCTCCACAGTTTGGTGACCGTGGCCATTGCTGCTATGAACATTGGGGTACAGATGGCCCTTCTTTTCACTACATCTGTATCTTTGGGGTAAATACCCAGTAGTGCAATTGCAGGGCCATAGGGAAGCTCTATTTTTAATTTCTTGAGGAATCTCCACACTGTTCTCCAAAGAGGCTGTACCAACTTGCATTCCCACCAACAGTGTAAGAGGATTCCCCTTTCTCCACATCCTCTCCAATACACATTGTTTCTTGTCTTGCTAATTTTGGCCATTCTAACTGGTGTAGGGTGGTATCTCAATGTGGTTTTGATTTGGATCTCCCTGATGGCTAGTGATGATGAACATTTTTTCATGTGTCTGATAGCCATTTGTACGTCTTCATTGGAGAAGTGTCTGTTCATGTCTTCTGCCCATTTTTTGACATGATTATCTGTTTTGTGTGTGTTGAGTTTGAGGAGTTCTTTATAGATCTTGGATATCAGCCCTTTGTCTGTAGTGTCATTTGTGAATATCTTCTCCCATTCCATGGGTTGCCTCTTTGTTTTGTTGACAGCTTTGCTGTGCAGAAGCTGTTGATCTTGAGGAAGTCCTAAAAGTTCATTTTTGCTTTTGTTTCCTTTGCCTTTGGGGACATGTCTTGAAAGAAGTTGCTGTGGCTGATGTCGAAGAGGTTACTGCCTATGTTCTCCTCTAGGATTCTGATGGATTCCTGCCTCATGTTGAGGTCTTTTATCCATTTCGAGTTTATCTTAGTGTATGGTGTAAGAGAATGGTCGAGTTTCATTCTTCTATACATAGCTGTCCAATTTTTCCAGCACCATTTATTGAAGAGACTGTCTTTTTTCCACAGGATATTTTCTCCTGCTTTGTCGAAGACTATTTGACCATAGAGTTGAGGGTCCGTATCTGGACTCTCTACTCTGTTCTGTTGGTCTGTGGTCTGTTTTCGTGCCAGTACCATGATGTCTTGAATACCTGACATTTTCAGTGTGGGAATTGTCAGTTGTCATTTTTCCCCCAAAAAGGTAAAATACATATGGGTCCAAGTCTAACTTATTCGAAGGTCTATTTTCTTTTTCTTTTCTTTTTTTTTTTTAAGATTTTATTTATTTGACAGAGAGAGAGATCACAAGTAGGCAGAGAGGCAGGCAGAGAGAGGGGAGGAAGCAGGCTCCCCGCAGAGCAGAGCCAGATGCGGGGCTCGATCCCAGGACCCTGGGACCATGACCTGAGCCGAAGGCAGAGGCTTTAACCCACTCAGCCACCCAGGCACCCCTCGAAGGTCTATTTTCTGTACTTATTTGATAGATTGAGTAATGGACCTTTCTTCTTCTTTTGTCATTTCTGTATACTTCAAGAAGTACTCATGGTATTGAGGATGTAGGTGAACCTTGCACACTTGCTCTGTTCGACACATTTCTTGGTCATCCCTCTGCATGAAAGACTTTAGAAACGGGAAGGCATTATACATTTGCCTTCAGCCCACCTCAAGGACTTGGACAGACTCTCACATTGGTAGGATCACTTTGGGCGTGGGACCCCCAGAACCAGCCTCAAAGCTTAGTCACTCACTAGGAGGATTTACAGGACTTGGGTTGTTTGATTCTCTCACAGAGTAAGAAGAAAAAACCTCATGAATATATACAGTTCTTGCCACAGAAAGATGTCCAAACACACCGTGTTTCTCGAAGTAGGAAATTGACATCAACATGGACGCAGATTAATTTGAAAAACCGAACACGGGACTCCTGGCGGCTCAGATGGTCAGCGCGGACTCTTGGTTTCGGCACGGGGCGTGATCTCAGGGTTGTGAGGTGGCCCCACGTCCGGCTGTGTGCTCAGCCTGGAGTCTGCTGGGGTTCTCTCTCCCCGGCGGCCCTCCCCTGCTCGCACACACTCTTTCTCTGAAACAAATAAATAAAATCTTTAACAGCAAGCAAACCGACCACCAGCTCTCAGAGGTCTTCTCTTAGAAGACTCATGCTCCTGTGCTCCAGTTGGGGACAGCGCACAGCAGCTGTCTGTGGCATAAAGAGAGACTGCGACACGGTATCAGGCGAAGCGGGCGGTGTGTGGGAAGTCATTTCATGAGCCCCTGCGGGCGGCGGAGGGCGGGATGTGCTCCCCACCCACGCTGCGTCGTCTTCCCGTGGAGGAGGACTGCGGTCTCTGCTGCGGGAGAGTTTGCACGAGTTGCGGCCACACGCTGTAGGGTCGGCCAGCTGGTGCTTGAGTCCTCACTCTTACGACACTCGCTTTGTGACCATGGGTGACCTGACTTCCCTGATCTTTCTGTATAAAATGGGACGACTGACCCCTGCCTTGAAGACTTGTTGTAAAGATTGCAAACGACATCTGGGACAGCGCGGGGCCTCGGCCCTGGCAGGCGCTCCTTGAATAACGGGCAGCCCCTCTGCTGTCGCCCTCATTTTCTCTAGGCTTGTTCTAAGCCTTTTTTTTTTTTTTTTAAAGATCTTATTTATTTATGACAGACAGAGGTCACAAGTAGGCAGAGCAGCAGGCAGAGAGCGAGGGGGAAGCAGGCTCCCCGCTGAGCAGAGAGCCCGATGTGGGACTTGATCCCAGGACCCTGGGACCACGACCCGAGCCGAAGGCAGAGGCCTTAACCCACTGATCCACCCAGGTACCCCTTGTTCTAAGCCTTTAAGTTGGGGGTGGCGGTGCTGTCCTCTCACAGCGGTGCTGCAGACTCCAGGACACGTCATACACAGGTAGGTCTGCTGGCCAGGGAGCACAGTGTGCTTACTTGAAGCAGTTTTATCCACATATACTTAAATGCTCAATAAATTGCATTTATTTCACAGACGAAAGGCAGTGAGTTCTGCTGGAAGTCAGTGGGAGATGAGAGGCAGTCAGAGATGTCTTATCAGAGAAATGAACATGGAGTGTAGTCGAACCCCGAGTCCTAAAGAAAGATGCCTGAGCACAGCTTTGGTCTGTGAACGTGCGTGGTAGTTTCAGAGAACGTCATCAGCGGATGGGTTCACCGTCTGTGCTCCTGCAGACACGGGCTGCTCAGGGCTTGGGGTAGGGATGTGGGGAGCCAAGGGTCTGTTGGGCGGCTTTGTGTGGGGTCAGTCCACTCTGCAGGGTGCACGGATCACTTCAGGCCGTGGGGACACGGCACTGTGTGCCGAGAGAAGTGCACTGTTGATCTAGGAGAACAACGCCTAGAGCTTTCCGGTCATGTTCATGATGGGGTTTTCTATAGAAATTAAGTTGTCATTTCCTCTCTGTGCATTTTTGCAACTAATGTGCATTCGGTTTTGATGAATGAAATAAAGTATGTGATTACGTTTTCCCACCTGTGAAACGTGCTTAAAAATTGTAATTAATCTTTAAGATAATTTTGTAATGATGAATTTTACTCAGCAGGTAATTGATATTCTGCTGTGGTTTCTTTGAAGTCCTAACCGAATGGTAAACTAAGATCGACTGGTTCAGTCAGAACAACTGTGCTATTTCTCTGACTCATGGAAATACACGTCTTATTGTACCTCTTGTGCCTTTATTTTTGTGTGCGGTAATAAACCTACTTAGGATGCAAAAGCTTAACTTTGAGTTTCTATCTATTTTTTGCTATATAGGAGAAAGGGCCAGTTGAAGTATAAATAAAATGATTCTAGGATTAAAGCTTTTTACTTAATTTAGCGGATTGAGTAAATCAGTTCCACTGAGTCAGTCGTAAATACCTAATATGTGTAAACAGTAGAAGTTACTGTTGCTTACGTATGTGGAAAGTGATATTTACAGAGGTACCCAAACCCCAATTTGAAGACTTCATTCATTCATTCATTTGCCCACTCATTCTGTTAATCAATGTTATTAACTGCCTAGGTCTAGGTGCTAATGCAGAAAATAAGGCCAAGGTTTTGAGAGGAAATGTTGAGATCAGAAATAGCCTGGGGTTGCCCATGGCCAGGTGACTGGTCGTTGCTCCTCTCCGAGACAGAGGAGTGAGTCGGCATGTGCAGTGCGCGTTGGGTGCTAGATTCTGGGTGCACTAGAGAGGATGTTCCCTTGAAGGCTTTCACGCTCACGGTAGGGAAGAAGGTGGTGAGTTGGCGGGAGGAAGCGTGGAGCAGTGTGTTGGCAGACTTCCTAGGCCGGCGCTGCCGAGCGGCGGGCAGGTTCAGTCGGCCGCTGGCGGTCCGGCGTGAGCAGAGCTCGCCCAGCGCGCGGGTGTCTCTAGTCGCTCAGCAGTCAGCACGGCGAGGTAGGTGGCCGGCTTGTTTGGGCAGGCGCTGCTTTTGTCAGGCGGTTAAAATAAAGGGCTAATGAGAGACTGGGAAGTCGGGGGTCTTTGTCGGGGAAGGTCACGATGATGACATACGTGGTGTAAGGTCGACAGAGTTTATCGGGGGTTAGAAGTCTTTTGAGCAAGTGAGCTGACAGCTCGGAGGTAGTAGCTGAAGAGCAGGGTCTTTGGAATTTGTTCTAGGGCAGAGGTTATCACGCCTTTTCTGTGAAGGGCCCGAGAGTAAATACTTCAGATCTGAGCACTAAGAGACAAGATCAGGGGTGTTTGAAGTCCTTCCATAATACGGGACAAGACAGGTTTGCCCGAAATGTTGTATTGCCGAAATTGTACTACAGGAATGGAGTGTGGTCTCCGTGGCGCAGTGCTGCTGTGGGGAATAACGGACCTCCTTGGAGCGGCCACACGTCCCCGACTGTGGCTCAGAGTGGCGCTCCCTGTGGCCAGGTCTGTTGTGTGTGTTGCTCCCTTAATGCTGTTCGAGAAGGAGGTCCAGGGTGTTTCGTCTTGGGAAGTGTCTTCTTCCTGTCACATGCTCTCCGGCCAGCCAGCAGGGCGCCACTCACCGTCACCGAGCACAGCCGTTCCTCAGAAGGTGCTCGTGGACTTCTCTTTTTTCCGATTCAAATTCAATTTAATTAACATAAAGGGTCTTAACTAGTTTCAGAAGTAGAATTTAGTGAGTCATCCGTCGCTTGTGACACTGGTCGGTGCCCATTCCAAGAGTCTCCTCGTTATATTGGATTTTACACGTGTTGTGACCTTGCAGATTACTCACGTGCAGGTGGTGGTGAGGTGAGACGTGTTAGTTGCAGAGTTACACGGGTTTGGAAATATGTAAATTTTCTTTGCCCTTGCCATGGGCGTCCAGAGAATGCTGGGGGGACTGTAGTTTGAGTTGAGAAAATATATCCACTGAGGATTTGTTTGGAACTGGAGATCTTCCTGCTTTCCCTTGTGACAGCGTGGTGGGGCGCAGTGTCTAAAGCTGCTTGCGATTCAGGTGATGTTGTTGCTTCTTAAAGTTTAAGTGCTCTCGGATTATATGAGTTCCCAGTAAGTCCATTTTATTTCCGTAGCTGTTTTTGGTGTTACTTATTTTAATATCCACTGTCTAGTACAATTATTGGCCCAGTGTCTGGTGGATGTGAGCGGCACCCTGGAAGCAGTCGTGGAATGAGCGACTCTGCCCGTGCCCTGCTAATGCAGCACTGTCTCCCTGTTCTTCTACCGCAGGTCAAGAGCGACTACATGTCAGAGGTCGCTGACCGTGTGGACCAGGACATTGCTCTGAAGCTGGGCTGTCTGGAAATCCGGTAAGGTGCTAACTGGGCGTTGAGGACTTTGCTGCTCTGAGGCGTTCTTTAATTTGGGAAATTATCCAAGTATTTTCCTTTTCCTCATAAAGATTATTCATAAACTACTGAATAAAATTTGAGTAAAAGTTGGAGATTTTGAATTAGGTTGTCAGTGTAACTTTTAGAAATCTTAGGATCTTTTAAAATGATATTTCATTGCATTTAGAGCTGGCATGACTGATGAGCATGCACGTGTGTGAGCAGGTCTGAAAGCGCTCCTCGGTAGTCTCCTGGGGGTCATGGAAGTGACCTGTGTCACTGGGGTCGCAGGTGCTAGCCACGCGCCACAGGCGGGGACCGAGGAGTTCAGCGCGCTAGCGCACACCATTTAAATGGAAGTGCAAATAGCCACATGCAGCTAGTGGCTGCCGTGTCGCAGGTTACGGGAAAAGGAAATCTGAGAATGTCGTTCTTAATTCTGATAATATTTGTCACCATGTGTCATACGTTATCTTCTATGCTAGCATTTTAATTTTGAATAGAAGAGTATTTTACCTTTTTCGGGTGTGATTTCAATTAAAATTTTACTCTGGGCTTCTAGTTTAAGATGAGTTGGTTAAGCTAGCCACAGTTTGATTACATATGCTCGGAACAGTTAGAATTTCCCCCCAAGGTCACTATTTTTTATACTGCATGAGGCTGTTACATACCAGTCCCTACAAGGACCCGAGGGCAGTTAGGGTGTCACTCTCAACTCTTCATTAAAATTCGTGTTCAGCCTTAATTCTGCTTCCCAGGAACAGAAATCATCCCTCACTGGTCTCTTCTGTTCCTGTCCTGCCCCTGAGCCCTCACAGATCTAGGCAGGAAGCATCCTTGGCCGCCCCTTTCTGCCTCCAGACAGTGCTGCACGGGGTTATCTGGAGATGGGATCAGAAAGCACAAGGTGTTGGGCGAGAGGCTCTGGTACCCTTCCTGCTCCTTCCCACACGGGCCTCCCGTGCTGTGTTTATCCCTCTCTCTGCCCCATGCAGTGTCCCTGACTTCATTGTGAAGTGAAGGGCTGCAGGAGAAGCCTCCCCCTGCAGGCCCCTCCTTCACCCCCCTGCCCCCGCATGGGGAGAAAGTAAGAAAACCAAACTGAGGGACCCTTCAGGGGCTCTCTGCAGTTTTTTATCTAAACCTATTACTTGCATTTTGAGTAGACCAAAGAAAAAGCCAAACAAATGTAAAAAAGCAAAGCCAGTATTTATAGTATTAGAGACAGGTTTGAAATGGAGTCTCGTCCTCCTGTTACATGACTTGAGACGACGAGTCCTACCCGTGTGTCCCAAAGCAGCTCCAGCGGGAGGTGTCCTTCTGCCAGGTACTGTGTATGTGCAGAGAGAATGCGGCCCACGCGTGGCAGGTTCTGTAGAGAGAGGACCTGGCTCCTGCGGGGCCCCACTTGGCTTGACTGGGTAGTGTGGAGCGTGGGGGAAGGCCAGACGACGAACATTCAGAGTGGTGGACAGCGCTGCCCAGGCCGCAGCCTGCCTCCTCCCTGCACAGCCTGCCCTCATGATTCTGTCACACGTCCGTGCGCTTGCCCTTGGTGACACGCGGCCCTGCAGGAGCCAGTGTACTCGCTGCTCGCCTGGAGGAGGCTGGTGTCCCCGCAGCCATCCTGCTCGTGCAGGCTCTCACTGAGAGACGAGCACAGCGGCCAGCAGTCGTAGCTAAGCTCCTTGCACCTGGAGTCTTTGTCTCGTCCTCACAGAGGGCCACACCTGATTCACACTCAAGGAGAAAGCAAGCTCGTCCAATAGGACGGAGCCTGTGTTCACCGCTCTCTGCCTCCCAGGGGCTTAGGAGTCACCGCTGGGGTCAGGTTCGTGTTCATTATGGCACAGCAGGGTGTCTGTGGCCGAGCCACGGCGCCGTTTCCGCTGAGCAGCGCGGATGCTCCTTACACGTGTGTGTGAATGTGTGTCTTCCCTGGTTTTAGGCGCTCGTACTGGGAGATGCGAGGCAACGCGCTCGAGAAGAAGTCCAACTACGAAGTGTTGGAGTAAGTACCCCCGCCCCAGCCGCGCCGCGCGCCCAGCAGTAGGCCAGCCTTCAGGCCGTGGGGTTAGTTTGCCCAGAGTTAAATCCCAAACCCAAACACTGCCATTTCCGGAACAGCCGATCTGGGAAGGAAGGTTTTAGAAGCAAAGAATTCCAACGACAGTAACTGCACGCGCAGACGTTTCCACTTGGCGAGCGCCTTTGGGCTAATCGTGTGGCGTCAGCACAGCCTGCCGCCTCAGCTTTAATCGTGTCGGGAGGAAGTGTCTCTTCCAGTTGGCGTCGGATGCAGAACTGCCGATTCCGTTCCTCCTCACATTCCCCGCTGACGTTGCTGGGGGTCTCCACGGGTGGAGACGCGTGAATCACTTGTTGCTTATGGAACAGGATGTTTAGAAAAACAAAGTTTTTCGGATCGTGGAATGAGTTTGTGCATTAGAGTTTTCCATCAGGTTGTCTTATCCGTGCGTACCAGCGCGCTGGCGCTCTGTCCGGGGAGGCGGAGTTCCGTCCTGCGTCGTTAATGATTCAAGCAGCAAAAGAGCGTTGATCCTTAAGTCCCAGTAAAGGTCCGCTGTAGTTTCCTGAGGAATAGTGGCACATCTGGCCAACACTTACCTTTTCTGGCTGTGCTATTACTGAACTCCTGCTGGTGTTTGGGAGGTATAAAGTAAACTGGGGAAATAAAAGGTCCCTGTCACCACGCTGCTGTGACAGCGGCTTTGGCTGCAGATCGCGCCAGAGTCACGTTCCGTAGGATGAGTCCTGCCCTTCAGAGGATGGTGTCGAAGTCGTGAAGCCACTAACCACCGAGACAGAAACCGCCAGCACTCACTGGGGCATAGATCCTCTTCACGACTGTCGCATTCTTCACCTGCTGGACTTGGTGCTCGGACGCACATCACTGGCTTTGAGGAGATCGTTGAAGGTCTTGTCTCGGGCGACGCTGGGCTTGTCCTCCGTTCAAATGGAGGTTCAGGATAACAGGAGGAGTTTTACCTGTTTGGTTATTTGGTCAATTATCTGTTCCTTTGTCCATTGGTTTCTTTACTCATTCGTTCACTTAACTCATTCGTTCACTTAACGGACCACATATTTGGTCAATTATCTGTTCCTTTGTCCATCGTTTTCTTTACTCATTCGTTCACTTAAACCAGCTCACGTTACTGAGCGTGTGCTGAGCCGCTGGCAGCCCAGTGCTGGGTATTCAGAAATTAATAATCCAAAACGCTCACCCTCAGGAAGCTTCCAGCGAGCAGGGAGACTCAGCTGGGTGAGCAGGGCTGTAGAACAGTGTGCCCAGGGGCTGAAGTAGAAGTGCCTGGGGGCGGGGAGCTGTCGGGAGCATGGTCCTTGATGTCCGAGGTGATTTCAGGGGGGGACGAGGTCTCCCCGAGTCTCAAAGAAAGCATGTGGGCAGGTGGGGGGAGCTGCCGGGGAAGAGGCATGAGACTTTGAAGGCACAGAGACACGGAAGTTCAGGTAGCAGCTAGAAAACTGTCCATGCATTGTGAAGGCCATGTCAGCAATAGCCCACTGCTCTCCAGGAGCCTCTGGTCCTTGGGCGTGGCTGACTCCTGGGCCATCTGCAACAGGACAGTGGTGTGAGGAGCTCTGCGATTGAGAGCGCCTGTGTTCACAGAACTGGGGTTTTATTAAAGAAGGCTGGAAAAGGGAAGCAGGGAACCAGGACACCCCTGTGTCCCTCCTGCCCACTCGAGAAGGGGCGAGGCTGTGTTGTGGGCACGGCAGCATTGGCAGCGAGTCGGGTGGCGGTGGCTGAGCTGGGGTCTGTGGGCCAGCTGGCTGCTGAGACTTGTGTTCTGTCCTGGGCTACCAGGCATTCTGCTCACAGGAAGAGTTTCTGTTGGACAGGGAACCGGAGAAGTTGTTGGAGCCTGTTGATTTTCAGTTCTGAGGGAACGAGCATGTTTTTTCAATGAAAAGGAAGGAGAAATGTGGATTTATTTTATGTTTTAAAATCGCTCATACCAGTAGCATTAAAATCTTCTGTGGTCCCCCGTGCCTGGTTTCTAATGTTGTTCATCAGTGAAAGGAACCAGGGCTCCTTTGAAAAATGCCTGATGCTGGGGGTGGGGGGAAGGGGGTACAGGAGGGGCCTGTGCATCTTGGTGCCAGAAGGGAGGAAGTGCTTGGTCAACGTGGGGCGAGAGCACCTGAAGTGCCTAAAGCTGGAATCATTTGAGCTACAAAGTGAGCGAGTAGATTTAGATTAGAACCTGGAGCGTAGAGCAGATACCCGGGAGGCCCTCCTCGTAACGTGAGCGAACACGTGAGAAGTGACAGGTCTCCCTACAGAAGAATTCGAAGTAATTTATGTAGATGTGACCACGAGGGGGGCAGAGCTTAAAATGCCACCTTAAAGGATGGGCTGTACTTGGAGACTTGTACAGGACTGTGTTGGGGGAGGGAGTCAGTGGGCAGTGAAGAAAGCCGGCCGACACCACCTGAGCTAGATGAGCAAGGTCGGCCTCAGCAGTGACAGGCCACACCCAGGCCAGGTGCCCTGGCTGGGGTCAGTGGAGAAGGCCACTTCACCTCTGGTGGCTTCCTCTCCTGTACCCGTAACCCATTCTCATCATGTGGAAGCACAAATAATTCCTCGTCGAGGGACATTATTCAAAATACCAAACCAGTACGCCTTCAAACTGTCAAGATGGTCCAAAACAAGGAAAATCTGAGAAGCTGATGGAGCCGAGAAGAGCCTGTGGAGCCATGATGACGAAGTTGGATTCTGAACCAAAAATGATGTAGAAGAAGTGATGAAATTTGAATGAAGTACAGACTGTTTCTAATAACAAGTCAGTGTTGCGGTAGGAATTGTGGCTGACGTGCCATGCGTGATGGGGACTAGGAGTGGGAGGGGCCTGGGCGTGGGGCACCCGTGGGCCTCTCTATTACGTTTCCAGCATCTCTGGGCAGCTGAGACTATGCTACAATAGTCTGTCTCCATTTAAAGAGAAATGATATGGGAACGGAGGTGAAAAGCCAGTGCGGAGATAGAAGTGACGATCTCGAGAGTTCCAGCCCATGGTGGGCGGTTCCATGAAGTCCCAGAAAGACCTGGGTGATACGTCACCTGGCAGTTAGTGACAGGACGCCAGAACACCTGTTGGCATCCTTCGGGTCACCGTGAAAGCCTGTCCTGTTGCCGTGAATTGTATCCTGCCCTGTCCCTGCAAAGCCACAGCAGGAGCTGCGGTGTCACATGGTGGAAGGAGCCAGGCGTGCAGTAACTACTATTAAAGGACACAGAGCCAGAGGACAGCAGGGGCCCAAATGAAACCTCCACGCGCCACGCACTGACGTGTTTGTGGCAGCAGGACAGAAGCAGGGATCCTTCAGGGTAGGGGTGGGGGTATGTTTGGAGAGAGGAGTTTTCAGGTTAAGCTATTTGCAACGAGGGGCCCTGGCTGGCTCAGTCGCTAGAGCATGCTGCTGTCGATCTCTGGGTCGTGAGTTTGAGCCCCACGCTGGGTGTGGAATCTACTTTAAAAAATTAATAAATTTAATTAAAAAAGAAAAGATCTGTTTGAAGTGAAAGGCCCTGAGTGAGCCTCTGCCCTTGTTCCCCTTGTGATCGGGTCCAGAGGAGAGCTTGTCCCTCGCACTGAAAACCAAACTGTGTAGTGTACTTCACAGTGTTCGTAAGAGAAAAGCATATAAAGGAATGTCAGAGTTCATCTGTTACCTTAATCTTGAACCTTTTCAAACCATTTTCATTAGTTTACAAGGTAGTAATACATTCTAGCTGAGAAAATTGGGACAGAATCATCCAGTAAGATGGAACTCCCATCGGTTTGTGCTCACCACCGTCAGTCGTACGGTCTTCAGAACAGCCCTGCAGCCCCGCCCCTTGCGTTCCGCGTGTGCACACGCGGCAGGGCCGGGCTGGGCCGGGCTCGGCGTGAGGTCATGACTGTGAGCGTGCAGCCCGCGGCCTCCCATCGGCCTGGTTCTGGGAGCCGTTGGCGCTGACCGAGCGCGTGGCCGCCATCAGATCCGGGGGCATGCTGCGTGTCACCAGTCCACGTGGGGACGCTCTGGCCCATGACAGCACGAGGCGGCGCCACCGTGTTTCCTTGTTCATTTTTGCCTGGTGACCAACGAATGACAGCTTGTTCTGTTTGCTTTCGCTTGATTACTGTTGCTATTGAAGACCTGCCCGTGAGCGGGCTGCCATACAGATTCCTTTTTTAAATTTGGCTGGATTTTTTTATAGTTTTTACATCTATTTATGTTTTTCCTTGTTAATATTAAGAGGTTTTTGTCATATTAACTATGTTTGTCGTATGTGTTCTGTGTGTTCTTCCCAGCTGGTCTCTGTCCGCTGCGACCATACGGCCCGTCATCACCTAGGACTTGTTCTTTCTTTCTTGTCATTTTTTTTTTAATGTAGTAATATCTGCCAGTTATTTTCATTTTAGTTAAGAGTTTCAAGACCTGTTTGTTCTCAAACTTTTGTGGAGTTATTTCTATTTTCTCATCTCCAAAGATGCAGATATTTATTTTATTTTTATATTTATATTTATTTATTATTATATATTATATATTACATATATTTATTATACTTATTTTTATATATTTATCTTCAAAGGTTTTCTTGGTAGTGGTGGTCTCTGCTAACAGCTTCTTTGGCTTTCGTGGAGACTGTCTTAATGGGCTGGTGTAAGACCATTTCCCTCCAGTAACGGACTATAAAAACATTCAGATGCAGAGAACGTTGAGAGAACCGTGCCGTGAGCATGTGTGTACCCGCCTGCCCCCTGAACTCTTCGGGTAACATTCTGCCGTGTTCGCTTCCCGTGACCGGTTTCTGTGAGTGTTTCAGCGTGGTTTAAAAATGCACTTTCTCTTCAGGCTGGTTAACGTCTGTCTTTCGTGGTACTTTGTCTCTTGACATGTCAGTAAGTGAGAAGGCGTGTGTGTCCCTCTGTGAGAGTGGCTGGGCCCGTTTCCTCCTGTGGGTCAGTTCCTGTCTGCTCTGTATTTGGGATTTTTTCCTAGAAACACAAAGTGTTTTTATCTTCTTGGTTACTTGAACCTCATGTCATTATTCAGTTACCCTCAGGCTGCCTAACCATATACACTTCCTTGTTTTGGGGGTACTTCTTGTCCCGAAGTTCACTTTGCCTTCTGGAGGTTAGCACTGACCCAGCTTTCATTTTCTCTCCTTGTATTACTTCTTCTGTTCTTTCCTTTATTACTTTTCTTCTGTTAATTCCCAATTTATTACATCCTTAAACTTTTACACGTGTATCTTATAAGCATCATAGAGCTGGATTTCGCAAATCCAGAACGTGTTTCTTCTAACTGGTAGATTTAATACATTCGTATTTATTAGGATAAACAATATATTTGGACTGACTTGTGTTGTCTTTATTTTTGTTGTCCTTTTTTTTCCCCCAGAACTTTGTTTTTTGGGGAGGCGATGTCTGTGTGTGTGTGTGTGTGTGTGTATTTTCTTTTTCTTTTTTCTTTTCTACTGTTTATTTCTTAATGGGTTTTCTTATTCTAAATCTTCTTGTCTCATGATTTGGAAATTTATAAACTATTTCTGTTCTTTTACTAGTTACGCTTACATTTTGACCTTCTGTATTAACCAAGTTTAGATCTTTTTTTTTTTTTTTTAACCAAGTTTAGATCTTAACATTCTCTTCCCCCCTCCCTTCTGGACACCCTCTCTGTACGTCCTTCCGGGTCACACGCAGTCCGCCGTGTGCTGGTTCTGTGTTTATTTCAGCCCCGCGCGTTAGATGTTGTTGTCGTAACCTCATGCAGACACGGTCGATTCAGCAGCACAGACACCATTTTACCTCTTGCACATCCGTGTCTGCCTCAGACCACCCTTCCCACCTCCTTTGCCTTCAGACGCTGTACTTGCTCCACGCTCGAGAGATCGCCTTTGGTACGGCTGCTGACCGATGTGCGGCCGCTTCTTTGCGGTCACTCTGTCCCTTTAGACCACTGCGTTGCTCTTCCGGTCTCGCTCGTGCCTCCTGTTTGCATTTTGTTCATGACCCAGCTTGGATCCGCGTATTTCATCTGGAAAGTGTATGTGCCGTTGGCCCTGGAATTGTCAGCACTTGGACCTTTGTGGTTCTTACCCTGGTTCGTATTTTCCATCCGTTTCTCCCTGTGATGGTGTCTTTGTCGTTCTCTAGATTTGCCCTTTGAGCCCTTCATTCCCTCCTAAGTAGTCTCCATCCTACCTCACAGCTCATGTTTCATTTCACCATTGATACTTTCCGATTCCAAGTTCATTTCTGGGGATGTGATCTGCTCTTCCCAATAGCCTTTTGTCGTGTGCTTGTGTGTGTGATGTGCCAGGAGTGTGTCCGTTGGCTCCTCCTCTGACTCACACAAGCCTCCAGGTGGCTTGAGTCAGAGCTGGTAGACCAAGCTTGGGCAAGCAGGGCTCCCCAGGGACTTTGTGGAGAGCGGGGGCTGCAGCCTCCGTCGGGTCCAGGCCCATTCCCCCATACGCGCCTTCAGACGGTGTCCCGTCCAGAACCCCAGAGCGGGTGCTTGTGGCCGGGGGTCCCAGGGCTCCCAGGGCTCCTGACCCCCAGCGCTTGGCGCGGGCCAGGCCAGGCACACAGGTCTGCCTGTTTGTCGCCGTGCTATGTGAACAGTCTTGTCGCTCAGCCTGCCTTCTGGTGTCAGCTTCTCTTTTTCTTACGGTATATTATTTAGAAATTCTTTTGTATGTACCTTTGGTGGTAAGGTTCAGATTCTGACATCTTGAAAGGTAGCTTTACTGCATAAACAATTCTTGACTTGTCATGGTATTTTCTCAGTACTTTAAAAATTCGTGGAGCTCTTCCTTCGGTTCTGTCTTCCCACACCACTGTCGGGAAGCTGGTGCCAGGGCTTTACACCTGTGCCCACTGAGTGGGTCTCCCAGCTGAGCAGACTCTGGGCCCCCTGCCCCAGGGACCTGGCAGCCTGGGTCCTCCAGGGCCTCAGCATTTCTCTTTCCTACTGAGTGTTGCTGGTGACTTGGGGCCACTTAGAAAGGTGTGTATTTTCTGGTACAGAAAAGAATTCTACACAAGTGCAGAGTATCGCTTGTTTCCTATTAGTTTATTTTAGGCTTCTTTTTTTCCCTGCCAGTCAGGAGAAAAATTATGAAATAGTCCGCAGGATTGCCTAGTTTCTGTCAGAAAACTTAGACAATCTTGGTTGTTTATAGCCTAATGAGGGATGCCCCTTCGACTTTACTGTTTCTGAATAACTCTTTTGAGTCATGCTGGAGATAACTGGGCCGGCTTCTACCAATGGGGAAAGCACTCTGGAGGGACCTCTGTAGTTCTTCTTTAAACTAAAGAGCTAATCCTTCCATGTCTTTCACCGTCGGTAGAACCAGTGTGCCTTCTCTGTAGACAAAGGGGAGACGTGTGGCGAAGACGCCCCAGTCCCGGCCCCAGAACACGGGCTCCGGAGGGTGCACGCCTCCAGGAGCAGAGTGGCAGGCAGGTGGGTGAGACTCCGTGTGCGCCTTTGTGAGCAGAGGCGGGGCAGGGGAGGAAGGCACCTGCCTCGGGAGGTCCGCTCAGAGGTTTTAGGAAAAAGGTTTCATACTCAGGCTAACAACTGTATCGTGACAAAGACAGATTAACCAAAATAAGCTGTGATCCCGTTGAAGGAAGAATTTTACACACCGCTGATTCTTGTTTAAACCACTGACTTGTGTTGTGAAGTTACATGAGTTACTTCACCTTTCAGTTCTGCTCATTTCCTTGTTACATGGTTTGCTCTTTAAAGAAATGTGTTTTTCATCATCTTTGCATGTGATGTAGTCCTCTGTAGTTGTTTGTGTGCTCGTGTCTGTTTTTTGCTGCGACCGTCCGCATCACGGACTGGGGGGCCCTCCAGCTATTCCCATCACCGAGCAGCGTCTGACGTTCATGTGGTGTTTCGGCGACTGGTTTTTCTTGAAAGAAGAAAAAAATGCATGATTTAAAATTATCTGAGGTTAGTTACAAGTTTGCATTGTTCTCATTTCTTCATTGTCTTCTAGTCGCAGTCTAGCACTTTCTTTAGTTACTTGCCGTACATAAAGGAAGGTGCTGATGGCTTTGGCCTGAGTCGGCAGTGGCTTAACTGTTAGATCAAAGGTCATTCCTCTTCCATACAGGACAAGCCCTATCGGTCACTGTTCCTCGCTCGTCCTGCCCTCCCTGCGTCTGTAGCATGGCCCCCTTCTTCCCGTGACCTCAGATGGCTGGTGGACCTTCCAGCCTCCCAGAGGAGGAGGAACTGGGCGCCCCCTCTCTCCTCTCCCCGCAAGGACACAGCTGTGTACGTAGTACTTTCCCTTCGAGGGACACGGCCGAGTCGTAGTCACGTGGTCACAGCTGGCTACAGGAGAGGACCGCAGGGCTGTGCCAGGCCAGAAGACAACTTCTTATTACCCGGGAGGGCAGAGAGCCTGCCATTCAGAAATGCGTAGCAGTCTGTACTGCAGTTAGAGAACTTCCATATTTATCAGTTTTTAAGAGGCTTAAGGCGTTTTAGAGGCTAAATATCTCAGTGGTATTTTTATGTTAAAGATACTCAGGGTTTGGGGTAAGGGTAAGATGGGGATGCTGTATGAAAATGCACATTTGAGTTGTGTTTTAACATCAGTTTTGGTTGGTCTTTGGCCTGGGCTTTAAATCTTTGAGGAATTATGTCCGCAGAGTATTAGTCACCCAGAGCCAGCAGACAAGGCCAGGGTCTTCTCAGAAGTGGTGCCAAAGGGGAAATAAATTCATCTCTGACTTGAGAATTGACTTACTGTGAAGCTTCCTCCACACTCCAGTCTCCCAAGCCCGCTGTGTTGGGGTCTGTGGACTTGGGTGCACGTGTGCAGGGCAGGGTTGCAGGCTGGGAGTCTGCAGGCAGCAGCCAGGGCACTGTGGAACGTTCGTCCTATGTGTGGTAGAGCCTGGGTGTCGGGGAGAGGCTGCAGGTGGCGAGCGGTGCTGCCTGCCGAGCGGTGCCGCCTGCCGGGGGGCGGGAGCATGTCTTCTTACCGGGACGGCTGTCCATGGGGAGCGGGCTGTGGGGGCAAGGCCTGGGAGCCGGGGTCAGCCTTGAGCCTGGGGGGCAGAACTTGGAGTTTAACACTGTCCTCATTGGTCAGCAGTGGTTCAGATAGTTCCTGGGAAGGACAGAGGTAAATTAAACGTTAATTAAGAGGACTCTGGGGGGCCCCTGGGGGGGCTCCGTGGGTTAAAGCCTCTGCCTTCAGCTGCGATCATGATCCCAGGGTCCTGGGATCGAGCCCTACATCAGGCTCTCTGCTCGGTGGGGGGCCTGCTTCCTCCTCTCTGCCTGCCTCTCTGCCTACTTGTGATCTCTGTCAAATAAATAAATAAAATCTTTAAAAAAAAAAAAAAAAGAGGACTCTGGTTACCGTTGATCACAGCGATCATTTCAAGCTTCAGAAACCCCGAGTCTCAACGAGCAGGCATGTGGGTTCCGGAGCCCCATTGTCTGACAACACCTCTGGGAGTGGTTGTTGACTCTGTGTCTCCCCTGAGGAAAGGGGGCGTGTTTGGAGTGTCCTGCCCCGTCACCCAGCGTGGGGCCTGGTGTGAGGAGGCAGATAAGGGCAGCCTTGCTTTCTTCGAAGCTTCACCTCAGAATAATTTGAAGTTTAGAGACCGAAGGATAGAAACCCTTTCTGCCAACCCGAGAGAAAAGCGGGAAGGGTAGTCCCCAGAAGCTCGCTGCTGCCTGGGGACAGGCAGTCCCAGCTGAAGGCTGCTGGTGTGACTCCTAGCTCTGTCCTGGAAGGTCCGCTGCCTGCTGCTGCCATGTGGTCCCGGGCCGCCCTTCTCCCAACTGCGGGGCTCTGTCCCAGAGATGGGGATGCTGCGTGGTCGTCCTGTGCCCAGTGTGCCGGGTGGGCAGCGAGCCCAGCGTCCGTCCGTCCTGCTCAGCCCTGTGCTCACCGGGGGGCCCTCGGCGCCTGGCCCCGAGCCGTGCAGAGTCAGGGGGCCTGCCGCCCAGGGCAGCGGCCGCCGCGACGGGGACGTCCTCTCTGCCCTGGCCCGCGTGGCGGCTGCGCCCCTCTCTGCAGCCGCAGAGCCCCGGACATTTGGCCACCACCACAGGGAGCTAGATTCTCCGATCAAGTGTAGCTGCCTTAAGCACGTATGGCTTCCCAGGATCGCTGCAGTGAACAGCACGGCTCTGACCCGATGGTCCCGTCCTGTTGGTTGTGCGTGGGTGTGCACGTCTCCTCGGAGTGCGTATGGGAGTCGAGCAGCCTAATGCTTGAGTTTGGGAATTGGGGTTGGCAGTATTCTAAGAGTTTCACGTAGCTAGTTTCCTGTCCAGTGCATTTACAGGAACTTGGGATCTACCCCTTGACAATTGTTTGTACAGAGTGGGTTACCTTGTAATAAAGGCCAGTGGTTCTGAAGGCCTCCAGGTAGTACGCACTGTCTTACTCACCTCACCTGTGTGCAGAGTCTGGGCTCAGGTGAGTTGGACGGCACAGGAAGCTAAAAGCTCTTCTGGTGCACATCAGAGGACACACCGTCACCCGGTAGCACTGTCACACTGGGACAGGCTGCCTGTCCCTGCTGGGTGTCCTAGCAGAGGGTGTAAATTGGGTTGTCTCCCTAAAACTGAGCGCGGCGCCTGAGGTGCTGCTTGGGGACCCTCAGTGTCCTCCACCACGAAACCCAAAGTAGATTGGCTTCCTGATTAATTAACGGGTACGTGTTCTTGAATTTTTCTGTTATTTTGTGTACTTCAGCCTTGCTTTTAGTTTCTCACTTGGCAGCTGTCACATTTTTTAAAGATATTTTAAAAACTTATTAGAGAGAGAGAACAGAGCGAGCGAGAGAAAACACGAGTGGAGGCGGGAGGGGCAGAGAGAGAGGGAGAAGCAGACTCCCCACTGAGCAGGGAGCCCTAGATGGGGCTGGACCCTTACCTTGAGATCATGACCTGAACGGAAGGCAGATGCTTACTTGGCTGAGCCGCCCAGGTGCCCCAGGTGTCACGTTTAAAAGAGGTCTAACACACAGACAAATGTTACAAATCCATTGCTCAGAAATAATTGGAAAAGCGAAACTGTAGCGTTTGTTGACCTTAGCTCTTTTTTTCTTTTTCCTAAGTGGAGCTGTCTTCATCTTGGAGATAAAAGTAACACCTAGAAAGAGGCTTCATCTTCACGAAGAAGTGTGCCCCCTCTCATTTTTCATGAAACATACAACCCTTTGGGTCCGTCTGTAATTTCCCCATTTGTGACAGAAACGAGTGTGATAAATTCTTTGCTTTCCACTTGGCTCTAAGAAGAGTAGATGCATTACCTGTTTGACGGTGACGCTGGTCTCACAGTCGGGAAGAGAACATCCCCTGCCCTGGTCTCCCCCATCCAGAGACTGGCGGCCCACTGCCTCCTCGGAATCCCCGCCAGGAGGCCGTGTACACGTGGCTTGCGCTCACACCCGAGACAGAACGCGCCCCCGGCCTTCCGCTCTCAGTGCGCGGGGTCCGCTCGCTCACACATGGCCTGGTGTGCACACGTCTGATCTCTTCCTTTCTCGCTTCCTCTGCTGCCTGCCCTCCCACCACCGCTTCCCTGGGCACCTGCCGGCCTTCCTCCCTCCTGCTCTTCTGGTTTTATCCTCCCCCCAGCCCCGCCGTATATTCTGCTCATGGTGGAAAACAGTCTCGCCTCCCTCTGCTCAGACAGCAGGGTGTCCGTCACGGGGACCGGACTCTCACCAGACAGGAGGGGCACCTACGGTATTTCTGGAGGAAAGAGTTGTAGGGACTTAACACTCTTGCTTCATCCCGCGCTGCGGCTTGTGGCAGGATTTAGCGTTCCCGGTTTACAAAGAGAAAACCTCGGCTTCATAGGTGTTTACTGGGAGCCAGATGCATCCTGCGGCCCCGCGAAGACTCCAGCCCAGAGCTTTCTGTATGGAAAATGCTTTCAGTATGGAACGGTTGCCCAGGAAGGAAAGGAGGGGAGACGGTGCTCAGGAACAATGCCTGAAAATCCTAGGCTTTTTTCTCTTTACGTCCTTACTGTGCTGCTTCCCATAGCGGCTTAAAGGCAACCTTAAAGGCAAACCCTTAAAGGCAAAGTCCCTGTCCAGGAGGCAGCCAGAAAGGGAAGGCCCTGGGGGGACATTTCTTCCTCCAGTAGATGCTGCTGGTCTGGAAAGGAAAGGAAGGGAAGTTACAAAGCAAAGTGGTTAGAAAAAGAAATGGAAAACCAGGGTTGTATGAACTCACTGGTAGGTAGAACCAGTGAAACCAGTAGAACCAGGAAACGGTATGTCCTGGAAGTCGAAAAAGAATTTCAGAAGCGTGTCATGAACAAAATAGCAATGAAAAAGAGTGGGAACCGGGACCAATTTTGGATTTAGGGAGCACCAACTGATAGATTATAGAATACGTGGTTGAAATGTTTGGATGTGGGATCAACCGTTCAAACTCTGTGTGATACCTGTGGTTTCGTTTGTAATGCCAGCTAACTTACACTCATGGGTAAGGAAGTCATCCCTTTTGTATTTTTAAAAATATTTTCTATTCAGCTTACAGTTACCTTATGTAATTCCGAAGAGATACCTGTGTTTAGTTTTCTCCTCCTTGATTCTGTTCTGTCCTCCGCGGGTCTCCCCACATTGCCTCACGGCTGTAGTCTTGTTCGATTTTACTAGCACACGAGGGCCATCTAGTGACCAAAAATCCTGGCACACTCGGGACCAAAGGGAGCAGAAAAGGAAGGAGCTGGTCTTTCCGGTCTGTCTTCTTGGCCGAGAGTGTTTTGAGGCCCGTGATCATAAGGTTCAATCCTGTAGCCTGATCTAAAGAAAATCACTGGAACTTCCAACCTTCCCACACTCAGCTTTCTGACTTTGGGCAAATAATCTAACTTCTTGCTTTTTTGCTTCTTATGTGAAACTGAGATGATAAACTTTGGTTTGGTGAACGAATCCCTTAGTCAAAAAAAGATTACTTAAAGAAAATAGTCAACTTTTAGGATTAATTTAAGGAACTTTTTTTAAGCTTCCATGGTTTATCCCACACCTTTTCCTACTCTGGTCAGTCTGCTTTGTCCACAAATATGATGTCACCAAGTTTGAACTGGTGTTGATAAGGCAAAGTTTCAGGCAGTGTTTATGCAGACATTGCCATCTGCCAAGAGGCCCAACTGTGGAACGGTTTTCAACAGTGAGGGTTAAGTAGGAAAAAGATGTTCTACTAAAAGCAACTTGTATTTATGTTTTCTGTTCATATCTAGAAGATGATCTGTCCCGCCCCTTCCCTGACTGTGCTGGCAAAGTGGAGCCTTATTTGACTTCCTTCCTGAATAATACGTGGAAGGAGAATAATTTAAATTGCATTTGTGTTCTTGCAACAATGTCATTATATTAATTGATTTGGTGGTGTTATTTGTTAATACGCTTCTTTTTATGTTTCAGAAAAGATGTTGGTTTGAAGCGATTTTTTCCTAGGAGTTTACTGGATTCTGTCAAGGTAATTAGAATTTGCTTTATCGCACTCAGATGGCCACGTTATGTAAATACTTCCCTGTGGTGTATGGTTTTCTCTCTTATGTGTAAAAGTTACAATGCAAAAAGGCTGGTGGTTCTTACACTCTGTTAATAGTAAGTAGACTTTCGTACACACAGCTCTGCCCTACAAAGTCACGGTTTCACTTGCTGTCATGTGTGACACTCAGCTAAGTACAAGACTAAGAAAGCTGCACACACAGTAGGCTTTGTCACCTACGTCTTTATGGTCTCGGGAATGTTGAGACACATAGGTGAGGAAGCAGCATACGGTAGCCGTGTGTGTCTGCGCACGCATGTGAACATGTAAGTGCGCTGTGAAGATCCCTCTTCTCCCCTCATGAGTGACTTCTGCAGAGCATCGTGTCATCTCCGTCCCTTCAGAGGGAACCGCAGGGGAGGGATGCCCTGGGGCCCTGAGGCAGGGTTTCCCGCCAATCCAGAGCACACGGTGAGACGTTCAAGTGTGGAGGGAGGGCGTAGGCTTCGGTCGGAATAGAGTCTGGCTCATGGGACCTTTGCCATTTATGAGTCTCATGGTCTTGGGCCCGTTTCTTATTTCCACAATGAAGAAAACTGTATTTTGTAGGGTTGGGGTGACGATTTGACAGATCAGTGTATGTATGTCACCTGCCACAGCATCTGTACCAGTGCGGTTTACATGTGAATGGTGGCTGTTAGCACTCGGTCGCAGAGGTGGTGGTCTGTCCCGGAGCAGCCGCACAGCAGGCCGTTCGAGCGGGCCGGCGTGAGTGTTGCAAGACGGCCGGCCTGTTGGTCTGGAAGACCTGCTCTGAGGCCACGCTGCCTCGGTGAAAATTCCGACTTCATCACCGTGAACTGCATGGCGTTTTGGCCAAGTTACGTAATTTTACTGTATTTTAGTTTCCACACGTGTAAAGTGGGGATGAAACCACTTTCTAACACTTGGGCTTCATACAGGGATTAATGAATTTGTAAATACAAAGTCTGAGAGCAACGAACACCAAACTCAGTAAGGTTACGTGGCGTGAAGAGGAGGAGGATTGAACTTCTTACCTACAACGATGAAATGCCGAGTCGAGCGGTTTTTATTGCATTAATCACTTATTTATTTTTAAGAATTTATTTATTTGCAAGAGAGAAAGAGTGCACAAGTGGGGGGAGGGGCAGAGGGAGAGGGACAAGCAGAGTCCCTCTGAGCAGGCGGCCCAACTTGGGGTTCGATCCCAGGACCCTGGAATCATGACCTGAGCCAAAGACAGGCTTCACCGTCTGCACCCCCAGGGCACCTGCATTAGTCATTTCTCCGCAAGAGTTTCTTGGTCATCATGCTGCTGCTGCTGGTTCCATACGGGTCGTCCACTGTGTCCCATTGCCCGTTACTGGGTCCGAGTGTTGGTACAATTTACCAAACGCAGTCTGTGACAAAGGGCCTGTGTGCAGGCCTCTGCATGCTGCTCGCTGGAGTATCACGGAGGAGGTGGGAAGGGCCTGCTTTGCTCGGATAGCTTCTCAGCGATCTAAAAATGGGAAGCAGGTCTGGAAGTGTGTGTTTTACTCTGCAGATGTGAATAGTCAGGAAGAGCAGAGGACACGTATGCTCTTCTGTGATGTTTCAGGCCCCGTTTTCAGCGTTGCTCCTGCTGTTTCATTCCCATTCACGTTTCCTAATCCACTCCCCGGAGGCTGCAGTGAGCCGGTGGGGAACCGGTCGTGCAGTGCCCTCCAAGCAGATGATCAAGGCCAGGCCCAGTGGTAGGTGGGACAGGAAGTTCACAGACCATTGGCCGGAGTGAGGTGGCCCACGTGGGAGGCAGAGGACAGAGAGCTTTAAGTGAAGTTAGTGAAGTGTGGTGTGGTGGGAGGGGTTGGAGGAGAAATCTGGGATGTTTGGAGTTATGTGCGAATGGAAGATGTGTCCTCCAGAGGGCTGTTAGGTGTGGGCCGGGAGGACAGGGGACTCGTTTGACCTCCTGCTGTGGTGCCGAGAAGGCCTAGGCCGACAGCCCTCGAGTGGAAGGGATGCCCCTGGGCCCGAGTCTGCAGTGTGCTGGCAGGCGGGGTGGGGAGGAGGCAGCCACACAAGTAGAAGACACCGTTCTTTAGCAAATCGACATTTCACCAAACAGAAAAGTGCACTAGCCAGTGTGAAATTAAAAAGCAGCAAAGTAGGTGAAAACAGCTGTGTTCTGTCGGGACCTGAGCTGCTCTCAGGTGTGAGCCCAAGGTGGCCTCAGTTCCTGCAGTCTCTTGGGAGCCCCGGCAGATTGCTCTACATTGAAAAAGAATGCCCATACTCAAAACGGGGGCCCCAGGCCCCACCCAGGGGTCACAGATACGCTGGTGCAGGTGTAGCCCAAGTGACCCGCAGCACCCGGGAAGGTCTGCGAGGGGACGGGCCTGAGCCTCCCCCAGCACCCTGTCCCCACGGCCGGCTCCCCCAGACCTGGGCTCCCCCACGCCCTCGCACAGTTTCCTCAGCACCCCAGAACAGCTGGAGCACCGTCCAATTCTCAGGACTCTGCTCAGGGCATTAATCTTTACTTTCTCAAATTCGGATTCACAGTTACTTCCCTGTCTGCATTTTGTCTGCCTGCCTCCACCATATTTTAAGGTCCCCGAGGGTCCCGATGACGCCTGCTGCATTCTCCACCGCGAGCACCGTGTTTGACCTGGTGCCTGGCACTCGGTGACGTTCGGTGCACCTCACTCAGATCACCGAGTGGACAGCTTGCAGAGCGACTGGAAGATGAGTCAGTGGGGAGCCGTGTAGGAGGGGCGCTGCAGAAGGAGGGCCTGCTCGGGAGAGCGGCTCCCAGGATCCCGCACACTTGCTGCTCCGCGCCCACCTCGCCGCACACGGGCCCCCTTCCCTGACCAGACTCGTCCCTCCAGCCCCTTGTGGGCTGTCCCTCGGATCTGTCCCAATGATTGTCCTCCCTGTCCTGCCTCTGCCACTGACTCTGGTGTGAGGGCGGCTCTCACAGTGGGCCGCGGGCCTGCTCCCTGTGTGGCTGTCAGCTTGAGCTGGCAGCAGCGCGGAGAACACGCTGGAAGCAGGCAGGGCTGGGGCGGCTGGGCACGGGCGGTGATTGGGCCTGGGCACCGGGGCTTCCGCCGGAGCAAAACGGGAGGTGCCGACCGTGGGGACCTCAAGCGAGCTTGCCCTGAACCAAGTAAAGAGCAGCGGCGTTCTGAGAAGCTCAGGCGCTGCTGAGTTTGTGGCAAGCGGGAGACCAGAGTTTAGATACAGAGTCATCGAGTGGTTCTCACCGAAGCGCAGCAGAACTCACTTCTCACCTGCTTTCTCATGTAATTTTGTAAAACATGTAGAGTCTCTTTGGCTTCTTAAATAGCTTAATGGGTCTTAAAAGCTGTGTCACCAGAAAATGGAAGTGGTAACTATGTGAGGTGGTGGATGGCCTCTAGACTTGCTGGGGCGCTCATTTCACAGTGTGTGCAAATACTGAATAGCTGTGTTAGGGACCTGAAACTGATACAATGTTACGTGTCAGATCTCAGTTAAAACATACTTTGCATGCACTATTAATACATCTGTGTTTAGCATGGGGAGGCGGGTGGGTGAAAGAATTTAATTATTGTATTCCCATTCTTTTATTGCAAATTTTCTTTAACATTATGTTATATAAACTTCACTTCTGGGGAGCTCTACAAGTTCACTGTTGCGAGCAGCATCTGATAAGTATTAGGCAACTAATATAAGATTACTTTGTTGTTCACAGTGGCTAAGTAGCAATTTCTGATGACCAAGCTAGTAACACTGTTCCACTCTGAAGAAACATCACTTTCTGGGTCGTTTTCTCTGTAGCAGGATCAATTTCAAATTGAACAGCCTTCACAGGTAGACACCTTGTGTCCTAAATCCAGGCGAACACAAAGTGAGACCTGAAACTATGAATCAGGACAGAAAGTGATACGCAACAGTCTTGCTTGCTCCAGCAGGTCCTGGAAGTGTACTGAGTCATGGCAGCAGAGTCTAGGACATTAGATCTTATGGAGTCGTTTCCTCGCTGAGACAGTAGGAAAGAAACGGTTCTGGCCTCAAGATCCTCCTCAGGAAAACAGATCTGGGCTCCTCTCAGCAGGGTTTTCTGGACACCGGAGGTTTAGGCAACGTGGAAGTCCAGGCTGTGGAAAAGTGTGGGTCCTCCCTTCTGAGCAGGGGCCGTAGTAGTTGCTAGGAGCCAGGGTCATTTTTGTGAGCACAGGAAACGAGTCCTGAGCGGATCCTGGGGCCGCTGTCCTCCCTGAGACTTCTGCTTCTTAGCACAGGGCCGGACCCGCGTGCCCAGGTGGCATGCAGGAGCAGCCTGCAGAGGCTGGCGTGTGTCCACAGGGTCAGCGGCGTGGAACCCATGTGGGGTTTGCCTCACACCCTCCATGCTGACAGTCATTCGTAGTTGCCACTTTCAGTGCTGTCCCGGCGACTCTGAAATTCCCAGAAATTCCCAGCACGCCAATGCTGAGTGCAGGGGATGGAGCAGCAGTGGGGGCTGGTCACGCACTCTGGTGTTCCTTGATCCTCAGGACACAGCCTTGCGAGCGGGTGGGAAAGGTCGGAAGTCAGAGTCCTGTGCACAGAGAGCATCGAGGGCATGAAGCCTAACATGGGAGGAGAGAGGAGCAGCAGGGCCTGGCCTTGTGTTGCCACCCTGCGCCCCATGTGGTCCCGCTGCTGCTGGCCGCCGGTGGAGGGACGGGACACTCGGGGGAAGCAGGGTGGGGCGCAGTCGTGTCACGGGATCAGCGAGACAGTGGGCAGCCACGGGAACTAGGAGGTACCACGTTTTATTTTGACACACATGTCCATACTCACATGTCACGTGCGAGTTTATTTTTATTATAACCAGCTTTGTAATGTTAAAAAAAAAAAAAGACTGGAAAACAGGCGGTCTGCGCACCACCGACATTGGCTTTGCTGTACTAAGAACCAAGTCCCCGTGAGGCTCATGAGCGCACCTGGCCCCTCCCTCATAATCTCGCCGTCTCTCTTCTACCAGAACTTCTGGCTGCAGTTCTCGGTGCTGCACAGAAGAGGACGGGCAATGGGATGGGACAGTGTCCTTCCTTTGTTCTTGACCTGCCCATCCCTTGAAGATACTTGTTAGGCACCCAGTGTATGCCGCTGGGCTCCTGCCCTAACCAAGCCTCATTGACATACCGGGGTGGCTGCAGGGCCCGCCCAGAGCCCTGTCCTTGGGCCCGCACCCCTGAAGTCCCGGTCACTTGGCCAGCTTCAGCCCCCAGCTGACGGCCCCTGGGAGGGGGAGCGACGTTATCATCACGACCGCAGACCCTGGCACCAGGCTGCTCGGGCTTCGATCCTGGCTCTGCCATGCAACTCTGAGATTCGGGATCTCGGTCATCTCTGTGCCTCTGTTTCATCATTTGTAAGCCAGGGGGTAGAACGTCTCTCTGTGAGGCTGCTGCAGAAGTGGAGGGCGTCTGGAGATGAGAGAGCAGCCGTGCCCTCCCTGAGCCTCCTGCAGTGCTCCATGATGACACGGCCCCTGACTTGGCCGCCTCTCTGGGGCTGGACCTGCTTGTCCACCACGCCCTTCCTCCTGGCCCCTGTGGCCCCGAGGTAGCTTAGGCACAGTTCTGGCCCAGCGACATGATTCCGTCTGCTGAGCTCCCAGGGGCTGGAGCTGCAGGGTGAGGCAATCCAGCTCGTGTTTTAGAAAGAGCTCCTGGCCACAGTGTGTCCAGAAAGTAGATGGTAGTCCAGGAGGCTGTCACAGAGGTTCACGCAAGAGTGGGGCTAGCATGGTGAAAAGCGTTAGGGAACATCATGTGCTTCTTGTGAAAGCGCTTACAGCACGTGAGGGTGTAGCGGGGTTGAGGGGTTAGGGAAAAGGGGGGTCGGGACTGCTACCTGGCTTCTACCTTAAGCATCCGGGAGGTCGGCCGAGATGGGGGTGCTGAGCCTGGAGGGCGATCCCAGGTTCTCTTCGTGGCCCGTCAGCTCTTGGATGTGTGGGAGGTCCTATGGAAACCTCAGGTGGGCGGCTGGGGGGGATGTCTGACACTCTGGACACGCCTTCAACTGCTCGGCTTTAAGGAGAGACCTCTGTCTCTCCCACTTGGGAGAGAAACCTCTTCCGGGTGACACATTCTGAACACATCGCACGATGAGCAGGTGTAAGCGTGGAGTGTTGTCGGTTGTTTCTAAACAGGTGGCTGGTTGGGAATCGGCTACAAGGCAGAGAACTGGCTTCTTTTCTGGACCTCTTTCACCGGGTTTAGTCGCTGTGCATCATTACTCATCTGCTCTGAGTGAACAATCTTAGAGGTGCCAGTGATCACATCGACTTTTTGTCAACATTAATAAAAGTGATTTGTCACTGTGTCTGGTCCCCATGCTCCTTGGGCAGCCGTTCTTTGCAGCTGCTACCATATTCTAGGCTATGGTGTCCTGCTCTTATAGGAAGAGTTGTGGGCCTTCCGGGGCTTTCTCTGCTCTGGTTTTGTCCTTCAGTGGGCGCGTGAGCACTCAGCAGCACTATGTCCTGCCTCAGGCCATCGAACTCAGAGCAGTCAGCTGTCTTCCCACTGACATGCTAGTGAGTGACGAGCCCTCGCTTAAGGGACAGACCAGATTTTACTTCCGTGTTGTCTGTTTCAGCGTCGTTAGGCTGGAGTCGTGCTCTTGCTCGGGTCTCCACGGCCGGTCTGCGCGCTCCTGGCGGACAGCTGGACCTCCCAGGCACGGGGATGTTTGCAGAGCCCAGAGTCAGAACAGCTGTTACGTGCCACCCCAGCCTGTGATACGAGTGGCCTCTTCAGCCCCTTAACTCGGGGCCAGTGCTTAGATGGGCATTCCCCAGATATGTTTCCCAGACTTTTTGTTCTGAGCCTCCAAGGCTAAAGGTTCATTTTCTGTGTGAAGGTCTGCTCGCGAAGCCTTGCTGACCTTGAGCCCATTTCCCTTCTCTTCAGTCTTGACCGCGTGGTCTACAGCTGTCCTTAGTCCTCAGCAGAACGACTGTCCTGCCGGCCGGCTGCGGCGCTCGCTTCTTTCCCGCCTCCGCTTGGTTGGAGGAGCCGTCTGTGACCCCTTCAGCTATGGCCCTGCCCTCTCCTGGGCTCCAGAGCTGTGTGCCCCTGTCTGCCTGAGCGTTCAGGTCCAAAGACGTAAGGATCGCACCCACGTCCAGAATTGGTGTGACTATTTTCACCAAGCTTGCCCCTTCTGTTTGCCCTCCGTTCCATCCAGAAACCTCATCCCTCGTCCTGCCCAGGTGCCCGTTTTCCTGCCATCCGCATACAGTCATCCGAGTGTCCCAAAGGTCCCCAGCTCTCTCCTCTGCGATCAGCTCTGAGTCTGTGCCGCTGGTGTTTCTTGGGTGGCCTATTCTAGGAACGTGGCTGGTCTTTTTGCTTCTCATAGCCTCCTCCACACCCGCTGGGCAAGAGCAGCGCAAGCCTTTAGAATGGAAGGTCACGTGCCATAGGTCATGTTGCCGCACCTGCTCCCTCAGCTCTTGAACCCGGTCCTCTGCCTGCCCCGGACGCTTGCCCTGTGGTCTTCATCCCCCTGACTTCCGGCCGCCGGCTCTCCGTCCTGCTCTTTGGCTACAGCGCCCAGCTGTCCGCTCACTCTCTGCAGTGCCCCACATCCAGTGATCCCTGACCCCACGGTGGCCTTCACGCCACAGCAGTGGGCTATCCCCTCCATGTGCCGCTCCCTGGCGGGCCACCTCCGAGCTGCCAGAGCAGCCACAGCCCCCGACCTGCTCCGATGAGCATGCTTGGTGGGATGAGGCCCTTCACCTCCCCTCCGCCTGCCACCCCCAGCCTCCTCCCGGCCGCTGGCTCGGATTCCTGCCTGAACTCCCAGCCGGGCCCCGGGTCTCCGCCAGGACCTTCACCGGCCGGCCTGTTCCCCACGGGCTCACCATTTCAGTTCATGGGAATTCCCGCCTTTCAGGACATCGTGTTGGTTCTGTTTTTCAGAATAAAACTGCTTCTCACCCCTTTGTGCTTCTGTACCTGCACAGACTCTGCTCACCTCACCTCGAGTACTGCACTGCCACCTGCTCGGTCTCCCCGGTGTCCTTCGCACCGTTCACGGCGCGGCAGCCGGTGTGTCCGCTCTCGTGATGCTGCCCGAGGCACCCAAGGACCCTGTCTCTTCCTGGGGTGAAAGCCGGGTGCTTGCTGTGGCTTCCCCCAGCCCTCTTCCTCGGACCGCGTCGTGCAGCCTCTGCCCGCTGCCCTCCCCGGGCTGCCTGGAGGGCCCTTCCCTCCACCACCCAGATGCTCGCGGTGCAGAAGCAGAACACTCCGGCGTGCACCAGAGGTCTGGAAGGTCTCTCGTCCCGCCACACGGAGAAAGGGTGTAGTTGTTCTGTCTCCTTTTCTGTGTGTGGATACGTATGCACCTGAGCTCACACGTACCTGCGTCAGCCCCATCAGTGGTGCGCTCCTTTTAAAGGCATCTGTACTGCACGTACAGACTGTTTCACTCGACACCGTGATAGGGATTTTCATGTCAGTGAATTATTTCCGCACGACGATCTTGAGGGCCGCGTACAACGTAGGCAAATTATGATGTGTGTAACCCGGACGTTGTTGTAAATCCTTCTGCACCGAAGCTCCTTGTCGCTGATTCCTTGCGGGGTTCTCCAATCATTTCTAAAGACTAATGTCTTGGAATTTAATTTCCGGATCCAAAGTAGTTTTTCTTTAAGGTGTTTTGATTTGTGCTGCCAAATTGCCCTTCAATAAGATTGTATCTGCTTACCTCCTAACAGTGGGTATGTGAGTACCCTCCCAGGTAGGTTTTGCCAGCTCCCCATCATGTGCATAGATAGGACGTGTTTTTTATTTTATTTTTTATGTTTAATTTTTAAAGATAGTATGTGTTTTTTAATGCCTGACCTTTTACAGCATGTTCTAATAAGCAAATTATTGCCTTATACATTTCTGTTTAAGAAGTAATGCTTGGAGGGGCGCCTGGGTGGCTCAGTAGGTTAAGCCTCTGCCTTCAGCTCAGGTCATGGTCTCAGGGTCCTCGGATTGAGCCCTGCGTCAGGCTCTCTGCTCAGCAGGGAGCCTGCTTCCCTTCCTTCTCTCTGCCTGCCTCTCTGCCTGCTTGTGATCTCTGTCAAATAAGTAAATACAATCTTAAAAAAAAAAATTTAAAAAAGAAGTAATGCTTGGGATCACTGAACTATGTACTTAAAAGGGTTAGGATGCTGTATCTTAACACTGTGTGCATTTTATTACAGCTGCTTAAAAAGGGATGTGGCGTTTCACAGTGATGTGAACAGAGGTGGGAGCGAGTGGTGGGAGGGAGGTGGTGTCTTGGGCATTTGCTGTTGCTGCTGTGTGTCGCTGACTCTAAAATGACTTTTGTGATTTTATCGCGCAGGCCAAAACGCTACGGAAGCTGATCCAACAGACGTTTAGACAGTTTGCCAACCTTAACAGAGAAGAAAGTATTCTGAAATTCTTTGAGATCCTCTCCCCGGTGTACAGATTTGATAAAGAATGCTTCAAGTGTGCTCTGGGTGTAAGTATGGGGACATGGGAAATGGTGGCCTGGATTTCGTTTCTTTTGCTTTCTCTTGTCCATGGACATCTGAATTTCTAATTGAAATCTGACTCACATATTTAACGTGAAAATATTCGTCATTTTCCGGTGGGGAAAAATGCAAACAAGCAAATGTATCAATGCGAGGAGGAAGTCACCTTGCTTTAGAAGCATGCCTGTGTTGATGATTAGATTTCTTTATTCTAGCTCAGTGATATGTTATTCTCTCTGAGCTGATTTAACCATCCAGAGAGCCTTTCCAAAGAGTCTGTTGGCTTCAGACCCACCGGACCCTGGGTCACTGAAGTCACAGGTGTTCTGTCGTGCTCGGCGAGGTAGAGGGAAGGCCAGCCCCCCGCCTCCACCCCCACCTTGCTCCTTGAACGTGTTCGTGCTTTCATCTAAAATATTTCTTTTCTCTTCTGGGAACTTTGTTGTCACCTGTTTCACCCTTCAAAAGTCAAGCTGGATTATCTCAGTGGAATTGGCAATTGGCCCCGAAGAAGGCATCAGTTACCTCACGGACAAGGGCTGCAACGTAAGTCTGCTTTGGGGACGTCTCGGGGCTGCCTGTGCGCTGACCGTCCTCACGCTGGACCCGAGCACAGACGGGGATGAGTCCCGCCCCTTCCCAGTCTCTGGCCCCCCGCCGGAGAGGGGACGCTGTCCTGGGTTCTGCATCACCGATGAGCTCTTCGTACATGCCGCAGCGCCCACCGGATGTTTGCAGCGAAAAAGCAGGGCATTCTGACCCTCGTCACACACTGTGACAGCCCATTCCACCTGGAGGGTTGACCCGACATGTGGAAGACAAGTGACACAAGTCAGAGAAGAAAACACAGGGAAATATGTATGTGAATTTGGAGTAGGAAGAGATTCCTTAAGCAGCATTTACAAAGAGCTAACTCTAAAAGACAATTCTGATAAATTAGAGTACGTTGAAATTAAAAACTTCTCATCGAAAGGTAGTAGAAAGGCAGGGCAGATAGTTGCATGAATACATTTGACAGTAGACTTCTAAGCGAGGCGAAGCTTGGCAGTAAAATCGCTAAGTGAAGGGCAGACGACCCAAGAGGGTACCCATGTCGTCTGGAGGTAGATGAGAAGGTGTTGCGCCTGGGAGCCCCGGGGTGATGCACAGCATGGCGCTCTTGCGTGTCTGCTAGGATGGCTGAAATGAGAGAGAGCTGTAATGCCAAGTGTGGACGAGAGGGTGGCCCAGCCAGAGCCACCCTGCGCTGGTGGCAAGGTGTGAGCTCTCCGGGACAGCCCATGGCCTTATGTGCGTTCACTGCTTATAGATTGTCAGCATCCCAGCCTTTAGGTGCAATTTGTGGTCTCCTGGGTTTTCTTGCAAGGTTGTCTCTGTCCGTTTTACACGTGAGCCTTTAACCCACCCTGGATTCCACCTCAAGTCCTCTGGTGAGGTCATAATGGGGCCCTGAATGTGGGCAAGGGAGGCCGGCTCTGGAGGACGTGGCCACGGTTTCCACCTTGACTCATTCTCATGCTGGCCTTGTGACTTGGGCTCCGTCCCGCCGCCACTGGCTCGTGTTTCCTCAGTAGTAAAATGGCCGTAATCATTTCAGCCACCTAATAGATTGGTCGGACAGTTAAGTAATGAATTAGATCATGCCCACACTGCTCCCATGCCTCCCACAGCGGCACGGCGGTTTGGGGTTCCACTTCCTGTCGCCTGTCGTAACTCGTGTTCCGTTAGCGTGTCCTCTGCCTTACACGTTTTCAGGTTTTTACCAGGGAGCAGTGTCTCGCGGGGTTCTCTCGTCATCTCTCCGGTGACTTCAGTCCTGCGCCTGGTCTTGGGCCGCCGCGCGTCTGGGGGATTTGGCTCTCGCAGCGGCTCTTAGTGGGCAGGCACGGAAATCAGGGTCATGGCATTGCCATCCCTTTCCCTCGTGTCGGCATTGATCTTGGCAGACCCTGTTTCCATCTCGTTCGCTTGTCTTTAGCCTTCCTCCTGCTGTTCCCTTTGGGTGTTTCTTTCCAGTGTATTCCCAGTTACTCTGGAGGCCATTTTCTCGAACAGCCTTTCATGTCTTGTCAGTGTCGGTGGGTGTGTTCTCCTTCCGTCGTATTTCCGCACAGCCTCTCTTTCCTCGTAGCATTATCTAGGAGCACGTTACAGTTCAGGCCGCTCTGAGGGTTTGGGTCTCACGGTTACCGTTTCTCCCGTTCCTGGCCCATGAGCAGAGGCAGGTTTTTCACATGTTAATTCTAGTGAATGTGTTCCTGCCTTCTTGACGGCCAAGTGCCTGGTGGTTTTTAATCAATCTCCTTGGGAAAAAAATGTCCGTTTTCTCTTGGAGACTATGAGGATCTCTGTCCTCTGAAGTGAAAGTTGCTGGTTGTGTAAAGTAGACGGAAACTGGGATGGGTGATCAGGATAGAGCCCCGGAAGTGCCTGTACAATCTGTCCTGCCTGCATTTCTGCCTGCTGCACCCACCCTCCTGGGCCGGGCCTTCTGGGGTGAGCGTCACGCTTCCGGTAAGACCGCTCCTGTCTGCGGAGCGACCCCGTCTCTGCTCTCTTTGCTGCACCAGGAAATGCTTCCAATCTACTGGCCATTCCTGTTAGCATAGAAAAATGTGTAATCTCTCTCAGCCTAAAAATGTCCTCCCTCAAACCTGTATTCCTTTCCCTGTCCCCGCCAGGCAGCCCACACATTTATCTTTGCTCTATTGCAAACGTCCTTGGCCCGTGGCCGCTGAGCCCCTGGTGAGCGCGGCTGCTCTGAGTGTGCCGCCTGGGTTCCTCCCGTGCTCTCTGCGGCCCCCGCCGGCGCCCCAGAGCCTGCCCAGCCTCCACCGGGGGCCCAGTGGAGCCCCCCTCGGTACTTCCAAGTCCTTATCGACTTCCCCTGACTTCGGGTCCCCCCTCGCCAGCACGGCCCAGTACAGGCCCAAGCTGTCTTGGACTTTCAGTGGTCTAGCACCCCAGTTCGGAAGGTAAAAATGAATTTCAGTGACGTAGCTTATGGGTCCCGGTCCGTCCCAGTTACCGTCCTTTTAGGGCGTCATCCGTGTAGAGGCTGTGGAGGTCTTTCATGTCCCTTATCACCGTGAGTCTTTGCAGGTGGTGTGCGTCCTGCGCTCCGTCGCAGCTCAGTGCGGACTGGCCTCAGCGGCCGTACGCGGCTGCCCACTGCTGGACCAGACGGCCCTGCTCTGCGGCCTCCTGTGCACACACTTGCCCTCTCTCCGGGTCGTCAGGATGACTTGCTTGCCTCATCCGGGGTGTCGTGTTGGCCAGGTCACGCGTGTGTATGCAGCTGCTTGGTGCTGGGTGGTGAGCCGGCAGCTAGGGCCCAGGGCAGAGGGAAATCTGCGCGGTCCTGGCTTCCTGGGGCCCCGGGCGCGCTCTCCTCCTCAGCGAGACTTGCTCTGAGGCCTCATCACTTCCTCCCGCCCCTCCCCAAACAAAGCAGGGTGAGTTTTAGACAGTACCCTCGGGTGCTTTGCTGTGGTCCTTACCACAGTCGCGATGCCATGCCTCCTGCATGACTGTTGATGTCTGGGCTCGTGTGGCCCTGGTTCTCTGCTCTCTTCCTGGTACTTAGAACAGAGCCCTGCACCTCAGAGTTCTCAGAGTCACGCATTCATTCCCTCACGTCCCAGGCGCGGCCCTCCTTCCTGGTGATAAGGGGTGGCTGAGATGGGGGTCCCCCACGAGCTCCCCTCATGGCGCTGTCATTCTGTCTGTGAGAGCCGATAGAAGAACGAACACAGGCAGCAGAAATACCATGATCGCGAGAGAGGGCCCCAGCCAGGTGGGGAGTGTCTTCTGTACCGCTCAGAGGGCTGGTCACTGTGCTTCCCTCCCAACCTTGTCTTCTTTGTAACAGATTTTTTAAAAAAGATTTTATTTATTTATTTGACAGACGCAGAGAGAGAGGGAACACAAGCAGGGGCAGTGGGAGAGGGAGAAGCAGGCTTCCCGCCAAGTGGAGAGCCCGATGGGCTTGATCCCAGGACCCCAAGGATCATGACCTGAGCTGAACGCAGATGCTTAATGACTGAATCACCCAGACACCTCTATAACAGATTTTTTTTTTAAGATTTAATCTATTTATTTGACAGAGAGAGAGAGAGAGCTCACAAGTAGGCAGAGAGGCAGGCAGAGAGAGAGGAGGAAGCAGGCTCCCCACCGAGCAGAGAGCCCGTTGTGGGGCTCGATCCCAGGACCCTGAGATCATGACCTGAGCCGAAGGCAGCGGCTTAACCACTGAGCCATCCAGGTGCCCCATAACAGATATTTTTTAAGAGCCTTTTGGTAACTTGAAATAAAATCACAGAATATGCTGTGAACATATAATTCCAAAACATCTGTTTCAGCTCAGAGACTGGCAGCCGTTAGAGGAGGGGCAGAGCTGAGTACCGAGCACGCTCATCTGAGGGGGCCACTGCTGGTCCTCCCTTACACGTGGTGTCGGAAAGTGACAAGGGCTTCCAGGTCACCAGCCTCGGGGGGCGTGTCAGAGTGAGGAAGAAACACTGTAGGTTTAAAAAAAAAAAGGAATATAATAATTTCCTTGATGAATTTCTCACTGTGCTTTGGAAAAAAAAATTTTTAATTATAAGATGACAATAAAATATTTTGACATAATCATTTAGCGAGACTAGTTGAGACTTCTGTCATTTCAGGCTTCACCAGCCTAATAGCGGTCGATTCCTGGTTAGAAGGAGCCTCATCTCTGTTACAGACGTGTGTGCATATGGGGTCAGCAGCTCGGATACCAAACAATCATTGCCCCCTGTAATGTAATTTTCCTAAATGGTGAGCAACTCATCCTAACATTCCAGAGATAGGTGTAATCATTAATTACACCTAAATTACACCCAAGTTGTGCTCCTGGAAAGTTGAGTGCAGAGCATATGTTGTGTTTTTAAGAAGACTCGGGTTCTAGAATCTGATTTCCCACCAACGTGAATACACACCAGGATCTTGGAAAGCTCTTCAAGATACAGGGCAGTTTTCGTTGTGAGGGGATTTTCTGTGCGTTATATCATGTCTCACGACCATGGTCCACATCTGCCTCCCTCATTCCTCAGCCAACCAGAAACAGCCGTCTGGGGGCATGATGGCGCCCTGGGAAGACTAGAGTGCGTCTGATCAAGGCGAGCTCATGATGGGAAGTTAGGTCTGAGAGGCAGGCGGAGGGCACGCCTGGTGGGCACTTGCCTCCTCTTGCTGGCGTTGTGCCTGTTGAAGCAGGGGCTGTCAGACCGGACTTACACTGTGAGGCGCGTCCCTGGCTTCCAGGTAGGGGCGGTCTGTGAGGGGCCCAGGCACGGATCCAGCGTGACAGCTGCAGGATCGATGGCACCAGAGTGACAGCTGGGAAAGTGGAAGGAAAACCGCAGACTCCGGGTGTGGAGTGGCTGGGTGGGGGAGGAAAGGAAGGAGCCGGTGGGGATGCCACAGTCTCTTGGCTCAGGAACAGGGTTGAATGGTGATGCTTGTTGCTGTGCTGGGGAGGCCAGAGAGGGAGCCGGTGTTGAGGGCCGATCCCGTGACTGTGCTGTTCGCAGTCTGGCCCGATGTCCACGTGGGGGTGTCACCCCGGCGGTTGGATATGTGTCCCGGTTCGGGGCTGGGGATGCTACTTGCACCACGGGGCTGGGCTGCCACGGAAGGATGGGCCCAGCACAGAGTCCTGTGGCCCTTGATGATTTAGCCATGGAGTAGAGGAGAAGCCAAAGGAACTGTGGAGGACGGTCAGGGAAGGAGGGAACCCCGCGCGGGCAGATGGCACAGAGTTGGAGAGAGGGGAGTAGGCACAGGGGCTGAGCTGCCTGCTGCTTGGATGTCTTAGAATGGGAAACTGGAGGCCTGCGCTGGCCTCCTGTCCGAAGGCCTCACAGAGCACACCTGTGCCTGAAAGCAAAGCTGTGAAGGTGTTCTGATGTGAACGGAAGCTTTCTCTCTCTCTCTTTTAAAGATATTTTTTATTTGAGAGAGAGAGAGAGTGCGTGCACAAGCCAGGGGGAGGGACAGAGGGAGAAGCAGACCCCCCACCAAGCAGGGAGCCCTACATGGGGCTCAGTCCTGGGACCCTGGGATTGTGACCTGAGCTGAAGACAGGTGCTTCGCCAGCTGAGCCACCCAGGCACACCTATGAGCCACTTCTTTTTTTAAGATTTTATCCATTTATTTGACAGGGAGAGACACAGCGAGAGAGGGAACACAAGCATGGGAGTGGGAGAGGGAGAAGCAGGCTTCCTGCGGGCTGGGAGCATGATGCGGGGATCTGTCCCAGGACCCTGGGATCATGACCCAAGCCGAAGGCAGACGCTTAAATGACTGAGCCACCAAGGTGTCCCAGTGAGCCACTTTCTGAACTGTAGTTCCAGCTCGGTCCCAGTGGCAGAATCTGGGCTGAGTAGAGCACTTGGTGGGAGAGGCCCCGCCTCATGGCACTGAGAGAGAAGGAGGCTGTGATCAGGGTAATTGCTGTGAATAAATGTGTGGGATCATCACAGCAAACCGTTGCCATGAGCTGCTGTGAAGGTAAGGGACAAATGGGCATTTTTTTTTTTTTTTGGAGAAACAAAGTTTCTGTTGGCATGCGTTTCTGGGAAGGGTCCTTTGGACACCTGCCACCCCTGTGGCGCTGTTACACTCAGAGATGCGCTCTAGTTCAGGGTACGCTGGGAGTGCGCCCAGGTCCCTCCCTGTGGGAAGGGGACACGACCCACACGCGGCTCCCCCCAAGGCCAGCGAGCGAGTCACGTCCGGGACTTGGTTCCGTTCTTTCCTCCCCTGGGGCCTGGGACTCACCCGGCCGGCTCTGACAGCTGGAGTGCTACTGCTTGGTCATTAGCAGCAGACAGCAGGCCCGTCCCTCACTGGAAGTGAGCAGACGGTTCCTGGCGGTCCCGGGACTGCTCCAAAGGAGGCAAATACCCTGCCGGGGCTGATGGACGCGGTCACCGGGAGGAGGCCCTCGGGAGAGTGCGGCGGGGTGGGCGCCGCAAGAGGGTCACACAGTACCGGACAGTCCTTATCTGGGGTCCCAAGAGGTTTGCCTTTTCTCTCCCAAGCCCACACATCTGGCCGACTTCAATCAAGTGCAGACCATTCAGTACTCGAACAGTGAAGACAAGGACAGGAAGGGGACACTGCAGCTGAAAATCGCCGGCGCACCCGAGGTAAGGACACGGCTTCCGCGTGCTCGCAGTCCCGGCCTCCTCGCACGTGCTCCTGCTCTGTCTCGGTAGTGAGGGCATGTCCCCCAGAGTAGAGCAGGTGACAGACGGGAGAGTCAGTCAGGCGCACTGTCGTCAGGGCAGTTGAAGAGTCCTGTGAACTGCCACGGTCGTCAGCCTCTTAGGACTGTGTGAACACGCGGGTACCCTGGGTCAGCGGCGACGTTCCCAGACTGCTGTGCCTGCCGGGCCGGGCCACCGGCTAGCAGCTCCTGCCTGCTGGGTCCCCCGCTGCTTTGACGCTCAGCGCAGGAGCCAGGAGCGACATGGGTCATTCTCAGAACCAGCAAAAGAAGTTCTTTGAGATCGTTTGTCCCCAGTGCACAGCCAAGGAGGCCCTGCCCAAGTGGTGGAGATGGGGCGCCTCCTGGGGCCCGCGCGTTTAATCCGCAGGCAGCGTGGCCCGGTCCAGATAGGGCGTCACCTGGCCACTGTGCATCAGGGGACCCTCTGGTCGACAGGCATAGGACGCTTCTGCGTTGAGGAGTCGGAAAGACTGGGATGGTGGCACAGCACGCGTTCGGACCTCTCATGTGCCGCGCACCACCGGTGGTCTTTGGGTGGCGGCAGCCTTTCCTCAGATGGGTTTATCTCTCACTTGTTCTTTCTGCCTTGGGAGCTGGGACATTTCTGAGGCTCTAGGAAGTGCGTTTTTGATCCTCCGAGGTGAATAAATGAAACCCTGAACTACGGACACTGTTGCCAGCTGAAATGTCCCGACAGCACCTCCGTAACGTTCTTGTTCTGCCCCACCGTGGCCAGAACTCCGAACACGGAGCCGAGCGCCGGGCAGGTGTGTCCGAGGCCGGGGGGGGGGGTGGGTACTGCTCGGACTAGGGCATCCCTGTGTCAGGCAGGAAGGAACAGCTCTGATCATCTCCCAGGTAATTGCTAGTGATCAGTCTTAAGACAGTTTATCAGAACTGCAGGTCTGATAGTGAAAACAGTGATTTCTGGCCTCTTAGGCAAAACATGCTGTGCATGCTAAAAAAATGAGATTTTAGTAATTTTCTTTAATGCTAGAAAAATGATGATGGATAATTGATAAAAATGTACTCCATGGGAAATATATATATTTTTTTGGCCTCCTTTAGTTCTAGAAAATGAATCTCAGTTTTAAGTGATTTTTCTGTTTTTGTCTGGGCCGCCTTCTGTCACATATTCTAGGAATAACGTCCTTAAATATCAAACTTCCTTTTTCACGCCAACCTTATGACAAATCTGTGTCGCTGTCACTCTTCTGTTTCCACGTGTGTCTAGAGCTCTGATGTCACAGTGCAGCTGCCCCTTTGATGATTGCAGAGAACAATAACGCCTCTTCTTGGTCTTCTCCCCTTTTAGCCTCTGACGGTGACGGCGCCGTCCCTAACCATCGCTGAGAATATGGCGGACTTGATAGACGGGTACTGCCGGCTGGTGAACGGGGCCACACAGTCTTTTATCATCAGACCCCAGAAAGGTGAGGTCCTGCTTCTGCTTGAACAGCCCCGTGTTAGGCGAGCTCACCCCAAAGCCTCTACTCCTTCTTTCAGACGACTCTGAAGACCAGACGAGTAATTCAGCCCCGTATGTCTATGTTCTTGCTTTTTGGGAGAAGCGGGGCAGGGCGCAGCCTGTGAGCCGGGTGTGACTGGAAGAGCCACAGGGAAGCACTGTTGGGTTCAGGCTGCTGGGTTCGGGCAACACACTGGAGTGCTGTCCAGTGCTGGCAGTGTTTGTACACAAACTTTCAGGACAATGTTTTGGATGTTTGTCTGTTCTCAGGTATTCTTTGTAACTCATGTCAAATAAAGTATCTGTTTTTTCTTATAGATCTCAAAAGCTTAGAGCACAGAACAAAATTAGCTCTAAGTCGTGATGTCAAATCAGTGATAAGAATGAATACTTGTCCCAGAAGCAAGGCTGTGTCACTTCAGAAGTGACGTGGGGTTCTTGCAAGGCACGGCGAAGGGCTGTTTCAGAAGATTTGGATTTCTGAAATAATCAAACAGAGTGTTTCCGGCAGGATAATAGCATCGCGGTAGCAGGAAAAATCTGGGCTTTAGCAATGTATCCGTTTGTATGTTCAAATCGCAGGTCCTCTGAGCGGCCACCTGTAAATCGCTGGCCCTTCCTGTGCCTCGGGTCTCCCACTGTCACACACACGGAGTGCCGCCTCTCTTTTATGGTCTGGGGAGGGTAAATGACTTCATCTGTGTAAGGGGCTGGAGCTGTGTGGCACATGCGGCGGCCATAATGTTCGCATTGTTCCTGTGGCTACAGCTCACCGGCCTGCGAGCCCGACCTTCCATGTGAACCTGGACTCTGACCGTCCCCATCCACACGGAAGGTCGCCTGCTTTACGGCCTGGGAGGCGGGTCCACAGTGGTGCCCACGGAGCTGCCTGCTCTGGGGCAGGGAGACTGAGGGTCCCTTGGAGCGCTGGCCCCGTGAACAGGGCCCTCCCAGGAAAGTGGTCCCGAGGGGCCAAGTGCTGTGTACACAGCCTGGGAGGAGCCGGGAGAGCGGATGACGGAGTCCCAGCTCCCAGGAGAGATGCCGCAGGACGCCCGGCCTGCCAGCTGCCCGGTGCCCTGCGCTGACGGAGCGGGCGGAGGGAGCAGTCGGGGGCCGCAGTGGGGAGCCGTGTGAAGCAGAGGAACCCCCAGAACGTTTGTTTCAAAGTTAGTCTCGTGCTGTGCTCCAAAGACAGTAGCTGAAGCCACAGCCCAAGGCCAGTCGGCGTGTGGCTTCTGGGACACGCCTAATTGAGTAAAAACCGTGTGACACCACGATCACACCAGTAAAACCTACTCTTTTCTAAAATATAGTGTATATTTCGATTTATAGTACCTTTCTTTGTGTGGAATGTAGTAACGAAGTTGCTTTTAGAAAGGTCTAAAGGCTTTTCTTAGTTAAAACTCGTGCAGACATGAACTCCTGACTTTTCATCTTGTGCTTCAAGCATGGGTATGAACCTTGCAAATTTTATTTAAATGTTTTGGGAAAATTCCTTTCCCTGAAGATAGTATTTTGTCAAAGTGTTCAATGTGACATATTGCCTGTCTCCTTTTTAGTAGATAACAAGTTTTATCCTAATTTACCAAATGTTCCTAATCAGTGTGTCTGTCCACACAAAAATAACATTGAGACATTGAGCACTGAATACGCCAGCCTTTTGCCGTGTTCAAAACTTCAGCACCTTCCTGTGCTGGTTTTCAATTGGCTCTTCCCCCGCTTAGGGATAAACATCTTGATATCACGTCTTGTGCACCGAGAGGCATTAAGTTCTTCATGCGTCTGACTAGAGCACAAGGGAAAAACGCTTCTCATAAAATCCTAGTAGGGTGCGCTTAGCAATTTTATGTTGATTTTACAGAATGAGATACTAGACTCGATAATAACCCTGTTCTCAGTCCCAGCATGTTCATTTATTACACAACTTCTATCCTGGATACCTAAGCGAAGCTGTACTGCCCAGTGGAGATGGTACTTTAAGTCAAACATTTTTAGTGGATTATAGTCCAAAATACATGTGGACAAGAGCACATGAGCATTTTTTAATTTAGATTTTTTTGAAATGTCTACTAAATTGAGCACGTCTCTACAGCGCGGTGCACCACTTTCCTGGCAGTGTGCGGTCACGATCGCGGATGCGCCCGCGTGTCTGCTCTAGATTGTAAACTGGTACGCAGTAAGCGGCATATACATGTTTACGTGCACAACAGAGACACCGTTCTAGGTGATCCACAGGTTCTGCTGTGAGCTCTGAGTGTGCTCAGGTGCACCTGATCCGTTCTTTGACCACCACAATTATGTTGCACTCACACAGCGCTTTTAATGGTGGTTTTACTCGGGCAGACAACAGAATTAGAGCCATACATAGCAAGATATCCTGAGCCGAGTTCCTCCAGGGTTGCTGAATGACCTTGGCCCTTATTGTAGGGCGTTAGCTAGCCTATGCCGTCCAAGAAAGTTCAGTGGCGGTTTTTCAATTTTAGTCAGATTTCCCTTAGAGGAGAGAATTTTGCAAGTTAACATAGGGTCCTAATCTCCTCATTAACGAGCCTGCACCTGTGAGGGAGGGGATCCACGCTTCCAAGATGTCATGGCCCGGGGAGGAGCCAGACCAGAACTGACAGGCGGGTTGTGTAAACGTGAGAGCACTTCTGTCAGTGAAAGAAACGTTCTTTAAAGCCGAGACACAGGAGGGAGAACATCGGTGACACAGACAGCAAGGAGTCCAGGTCTCCCTTCTCACGTGTTCTCCGCTCACTGAGACGAGCCAGTGGGTAGACGGGCTCCTTGTGGGAGAGCGGACACGCAGACGCGCAGGAAGCAGGGCACCAGCGGCAACTGAGCGCCTCTCTGGTTTGGGTCTGGTGAGGTGACTGATCTTCCATCCCATCCTCGGCGGGGCTCGAAGACCTGCCCGCACACTATGTTGGTGTCCGTGGGAGGTGTTCGCGGCCCGCGTGGCGGGGGCGCCCCTGCCCGTTGTCTGCCTTCTAGAAATCCTCCCGCAGAATCAGACAGTCTGAGGGTGTTCACTGTGCAGTGTGTGTAGAAGCTCAGAACCAGAAACTGCCCCAGTGTCCACACGGTGGGAAGTGGTCCCTGACGGAGGCAGCGTGCTCCCCGCGGAGATGCCCGCCGAGAGCGTGCCACAGCTGGGGACCATCAGGGGGCGCTCTTTCCGCGCTGCAAGACACACGTGTAGCCAAACTGTGTGTGTGTTCACAAGTGTCCGCGGTCGGGAAGTCAGGGCAGCCCAGTGACCGACGGTGGACGGGGGGAGCTCCGGGAGGTGGAGATGTGTCTGAAGCGGGCGAGGAGGCTTTGGCGCGTCCTCATCCTCCCTACAGTACACACCTTTATGACGGAGATGGTTACGGGAAGCCTGCATTGTTCAGTTTAAAAAATGGATAAAATCTTTTATTCAAAAATTAGAAGTCAAATGGAGGTTGTAACCTACATTTGTGGATACATCCTTATTCCTAAAGGATTTACTCCAGAAAATAAGATACCCGCTGTGGGAATGACACGCGAAATCGTATGTTAGGCATTCAGCTTCTAAATTTAAGGGAATGTTAAAAATTAACACGGGGAACCAGGCATTTCAGTTGGTGAGTGCTGAGTTTTTATAACTGCTGCTGCTAGTGTGTGTTGCCGTTGTACGCTGTGATCAGTAACTTCCCCGCTTCCTGAAAACGTACTCTCAGGATGCTCGTTGGTAACCAGCTCATTTACAGCCCTCTTTCTGCCCCTGCCCAGCCGCTTAGGAGGTCTCTGGTAACCAAGTGTTTATGAACGGCTCTCTTTTCTCTCCAGGGAAGTAGACATTGCGACAAAGAGTGCAGACAGCTAGCGGCCACGCTGATGTGTCACGGGCAAGGCCGTTACTAACTGGCAGTGGTGGGTATGGGCAAGACGTGGTCGGAGTGTTCATGGTGGTCAGCTAATGATAGGATTTTCTAGTGACTCCACATTTGGGCTTCACGACTCGGTTATTTTGCTTGAAATGTGGATGTCAGGAAGTCAGAGCCAGGCCATGTGGGTGGGATTGTGGTGGCATATGGGGTGTCACACGGTAGTGGTCTGGGTTCTGCGCTAGTCATGCCTCCCCACTGTCCCTGCCGACCGGACAGTCCGACTTCTGTTTCATAGGTAAACTGTCGTTCAGAAAGTCACTCACACGGGGTCCAAGGCTCATTGACTTCTCAGTTACCAAGCGGTGGTCTGAGAAGCTTCTGAGCGCCGGGAGCGCTGCGGGGTGTTAGAGCCGCCTGTGTGCAGGTTAAGTCCGACCTTCGAGTGCTCTGATCCTGGAAGTGCCCGGAATGAGGCAGAAGTGCAGTGGCACTGCCAGAGCCACCCTGGGGGCTGCAGGAAGGGCTCCCCGGAGCTCATGCTGTGCTCGAATGGAGCTTGCCTTTTTTTTTTTTTTTAAATATTATATCATTTATTTATTTATTTTTAATTTTAGTTAACATACAGTGCAATATTGGTTTCCGGAATAGAATTCAGTGAATCGTCTCTTGCATAAAACACCCAGTGCTCGTCATAACAAGTGCTCTCCCTAATCCCCACTGCCCCTCTAGTCCGTCCCCCACTGAACTGAGCTTGGAGAAACAGGGGGATGGTCTTTCTACAGGAAGGAAGAGCTTCTCTTGGGGGTTGGAATGTGCAGGCAGCATGGTGTGCTCGGGGAAGTACAGACTGCAGTCACCGGGGACCAGGGGACAGTGCAGAACAAGACTGGGGAGACAGGACAAAGGTGACTTCTGGGGTCGGAGAGCTCTTGGCACTGAGTTCTAGGGCGAGTGCAAGGAGCAGACCTGCAGACAGCGGTCGTGATGGCACTGGGTGACGCTAACGGCTGCCTGGGCAGGCGTCAGAGAGGTGGGTAGTAGGGTGGCAGCACCCGAAGACGGAGGCGGGCCGCTGTCCTGTACCAGCAGAATGAAGCAGTGCTTAGTGGGTCATGCAGATACACTTACATTTCTTCTCACTACCCGTCGAGGGGGGCGTCTGTCTGGCTCAAGTCAGCAGAGCATGCGACTCTCAACCTCAGGGTTCTGAGTTCGAGTCCTGCATTAAGTGTAGACACTACTTAAACATAAAATCTTAAAGCCAATGAGAGACATGAAATTTTAACTAAGGGAATGACTTGATGGGTTTGTATCAGGGGAAGATTGTCCTAGTAGTAATTTAGCTCGGGGATGGATTAGAGGAGGGGATTGGTTAGGTGCCTGTGAGATTTATACGGATTGAAGATACTACCTGGGGGCTCTGTGCTTCCTGCTTCTGGAAGGAGGGTGGGGAGAGCATGCCTCTGTCAACCACCAGACAGAGTCCTGGGCTTCTCTGGGGTGAGAGCAGCAGGAGCCCCTGCTGGGAACCAGGAGTCCAGCCCGTGACGGGTGGGAGGTGACCCCCTCCCCGGGTCACGTGCTACAGGTGGGCTTCCTTCCCGCGTGGCTCGGTGCCTCTGTCCCTCTGCCTCCATCCCGGGGGTTTGTTTTCCTCGTATTCGTGCTTCCCTAGACGGGTCTCAGGGTTGATCCTACTGAGCGTTGTTATCAAAGGACAAATGGCCCGCCCTTTGCTGTAAAGGAATGTTGACTTTGAGCAGAAGAGGTCCTTCATTTTACAGGATCTCCTGGGAGGTACGTGTCCACCCACCTAGCCCCTCAGGGCTGCGCTGTGATTGGGCAGTACCGTCCGCACAGTGTGCGCCTCTGGTCAGTTCACATGCATTGTAAACACTGAAAATGACGCGCGGAGCCTAAGATACATGGTATAATTTCCTTATTAAAACGTTATTCATAAATTCTCAACTAAGACTTACTTGTTCTCTGATTGCTACACATAGTCTTTTCAAAAGAAATGGGAATCTCATTTTTCTCTCTCTCTCTCTCTTTTTCCAGAAGGTGAACGGGCTTTGCCATCGATACCAAAGTAAGTGCCGCCTTGTGCATTTTGTTACTTAGTCGTGTTGGAAACTGTCAAGCAATCACCATGCTTTATTTCCCATTTGCCTGAATCACCAAATTTCTCTGTATATGACTAGGGAGGTAGAAAATAAGTATTTCCAGGAAGAAGTCAAATCAGTTGTAAATCGTGTTATGTATTTAGGGTTAACCAGAAGTGTAAGATGACTTTCCCCATACCTTAAGTTCACTGGGTGGCCAGAGGACCGTCCCAGTGACAGTACCAGGGAGGCCTGTTGATGGTTTATACTCAGCATTCACCTTTGTAAGAACCTGAGAACTGGTGCCATTCTGGCCATTTTACAAGTGAGAAAAGTAAACAAGTAATTTAAGTTCATTTCTTAAGTTGTTTGTATCACAAATTTCGTAGTAGATGTGTTGATCTGTAAGATTAAAAAGAATTGAGCAGTGATGCCGGAAGAACTTATTTAGTAACTTCTCTGGGGTCAGCCAGTGTGTGAGGGACCGGGCACCAAATGAAAGTTAAACTTGGGCAGTGCGGACACCTGGGTAAGTAAGCATCACAGCCCAGTGCCGAGTGCTCCGGGCCCAGAACAGCTTCACGACTCCTGCAGGCGTTGCTGGAGCTCTGTAGGTACAGGCCAGCATCCTTGGGCCTGCGGGCGGGACCCGACCTCTGGTCCTCCCGGCCCCTCTGGGCTTGCTTCACCACCACTCCTGCCCTTCCTGGCTCTGCTGAACTTCTTTAGTTGCCAGAGTAAACGCCCCTTTTCTGTGCCTCCAGGCTCTTCGCTCCCAGGCCTCTCGGCTCCGGTGTCTGTAAACTCACCTGGCCCTGCTCTGCTTTCCAGGCTCTAGAAACTTCCCATGATCGTCCAGTCCTGGAGGGCACCCCCGTGTGCTTCCCCATAACACCCTGCCGGAGGACTTCCCACACTTGCAGAACTGCCTTTTTGCTCATCCATGCCCCTGGGGCCCCGTGGTCAGCCAGGGTCATGTGGCATCACAGACCTGACTGGGGAGTGTCTGGTGTGTGAGGGGTGCCCCATAGCTGTGTGGGCGGGGGAGGGATGGGCCAAAGCAGCTCACTTTCAGCTCTCAGGAAGCGTGTTTCCCAAACTCAGTAATGTTAAATAGATATTCATTAGTGTCCCACATTAGGCCAGAAACTTAAGCCCAGAATATCTTCAACTGCAGGAAATCTGTGAGAGACGACTTTGAGGATTAAAACATGCAGAATCGTAAACCCAGGTACGGAAGTGGATGGAGAGTATAGTAGGTCAGAAGTGACAATAGACACTAGAAACACCGAATAAAGAAGCAAACTTTGAAAGGGTGACATGGCCACAGATCATAGAGCAGCAGGTGCTGTGGTGGCCGTTGGTGGTAGGCGGTGCTGGGCAGGCTGAGTGGCCGCAGTCCCCGGAGACCGCGGGCTGCGGAGTGTGGAGGCGGCTGGCCTGGCCTGCTCTCGGGAGCGCGCACCCGGACTTCCCGGTGCGCCCGGTTCGGGGAGTTGCGGGCGTCTGGTGGTGGCCGTGGAGCTGGAGCTACTGACGTGTCCCGCTGCAGCTCTGGTCCAGCCTCAGAGATCGTGAGATCGCGGATACGCAGAGAACTCCGTAAAAGGAGCCGGGTCCCATGGCTCTGTGCTGAGATGCCTGACCACAGAGGCCCCATGACCACGTACGGGATGTTCCTGCTCTCGAGGGGTCTGCTCTCGGTCCCCTATTTCCCAGGGTCCATTCTATGTGCTAGAACCATTTCCTGTTTGGCGTTTCTGTAGTGCATGCTTAAGGATCTGGAAGGAGTCTTCCATGAAAATGTCAGATGCTGCTCGCTCTGGTATCTCAAGAGTCTGGGGTTCCTTTACTTTCTCTGTGTTTTGTGCTTTCCAAAAGTTTAAAACGGAACTACAGTAATGTATTTTAAATGTCGCTAAGACTTTTGGCTGAAATTTTACTTTAAGTGGTGAATATGTAAAACACACTTGTTGTGGGGCCATTGAATGAAACAAGTAACCAGATACACGAGGCTTACTTGTTTTCGGTCTGTAAATAATGAGAACAAGTATCAGTGTCCTGCCTGCCCTTTGCATACTATGAACTGAAAAAGGACCAGGGACCCTCCAGTGTCTCACATTACGTTTTAGAGTGTGATTCCAGCTCTGGGTGTCTCTTCCCTCTGCTTCGTAAGCGCGGGCCAGTCCCCTGCAGGCTCGCATTGCAGTGTAAAGCTTGACCGGACCCACGTACCCCGTGGCGCGGAGTGGAGGTGTAGGGCGGAAAGTGCTGGCACGAGTGGCTTTCTCAGAGCTGCTCAGCGTTCCTCCAGTTGCCTGTCGTGATTTCTGACTTCTAGAACAGTACCGCGGCCTGGTTATTTTAAGTGCCTCGGGTAGTAACGCTTCATCTTAAAAACAATCCTCGGAAGTGGGTGGTCTCCATGAGAAACAGCGTGGTCCCGACTCTAGGCGCTCACGGCTTTGCTCCTCTCTGTTTCAGGCCGGCCAACAGCGAGAAGCAAGGCGTGCGGACACATGCGGTCTCCGTGTCAGGTGAGAAGGCTCCCCTGGGAAGCCCCAGCCGGCCAGCTGCCCCGCGGAAACGTTCACAGTGCTGTAGCCGGAGGGGGCTCTCGGTTGTGATGGCTCTTTCTAGAATAGCTTAGAAGCTAAGCAGTCTGATGACCCAAAGCTCCCGAATTTTAACGTCATTAAACAGGTTTAAATGTGGTTCACAGGTTTGCCCTAGAGAAGACGTGTATGTGTAATACTGGATTTCTTCCCAGACCGTATAGAATTGCGAGTTTCGCTTCAGTTGTGATGCCATGTTGATCCTGTTCAGAGCTAACGCTCTCACTCTGGAGCCTGCCGCTCTAATGGATCTTTGCAACCTAGAATGTAACAGTGTGTACTTGGTGTATTTATTGTTGTTCTGAGTTCAAGAAATGCAAAATGTTTTTCAGTGGTTTCTGTTTCTCAGTTAACATCAAGTCGTGTTTGAATATTGCTTTTCTAAGAGATATAGTTAAGATACTGGCACAGGCAGTATGTTAACTATTTTTTGCTGGGGTCATGAGTATGGTGTGCTTTCCTTCGTATGTTTTCAAAAAATATATGCCATTTTCCCCCATTGAATAATGTGGGAAATGAGGAAAGCGGGAACGGGAAGCATCTTCTGTGGACCCAAGTTTGGTGTCTTTTATACGTCCACGCAGACATGCATGTGTGTGCACACGTGAATACAACATGCAGACACACATATGTGTGCACACATGTACACACATGCACACACGCACATCTACAGTCCAGTCTGAGCTCTGTGCTACGTTTCTACAACAGCAGCTTCCCAATAACTCGTGTCTAATAATGTGACTCAGAAGAAACCTAATTCCTATTCTTTTGATTTCCCTTGAGTTAACTTGTTCTGAAATTAGTTTTATGCTTTTGCCAGGTCGGTGACTGCATTCCTCCCTCGTGTTCCAGCATCCAAATGTAATTGCTTGTTTTTTACTGGGCACAAACACCCCACAACACTCTCTCACGAAGTGTTCGTGCCCAGCTCTATACACTTGGCAAAGACTCTAGTGACGAGCTGTGGGACAGACGTGCCAGAGCTCTGCGGTCACTCCCTGACGAGCTGGAGAGCATTCTGGGTACTCAAGCTGGGGCCCTGGCCGGTGTCCGATGTCTGGTGGGCTGTGGGCTTGCCAGCACGTTCTGGAAGAATAGTCCTTTGTGCTGGCATGCTGCCTTCATGGGTGTGCTCTCCCAACCCAGCCGTGGGGCTGGGGCACCATGGGGCAGGCGTAAACCAGGCCCTCAGGGAGTTTGTGATCCATTTGGACAGACAGAAGCTGCCCTGGCTAAAGTGGTGAGCGTGGCAGAGGATTCACTCCCTGAGCAGGCCTGGGTCCTGCGGAGAGGATGGCGGGCGCCCTGGGATGACCCACAGTGTGCCGTGTAGAACAGGTGAGATCGGGGCCAGCTGTGCAGCTCTCAGAGCTCCACGCCGTCATGCTGTGGGCCGCGAGCAGGTGCACCAGCCCCATGGGGGCCAGTGTGCTCCCCAGCCCATGCTGAAGCGAGAGCAGGGGTGCCCTGTTGGGTGTGTCGCGACTGCGGCCCAGAGGAGGTCTTCAGAAACCCTTCACATCCGTTCCTTCTGTTCTCCTGGACCCCCTAATCTGTGTCCTCCCCGCTTCAGGCTTTGAACTTCAGAGTTTTTAGCAGCTGACATCCTCGAACATCGGGGCTTTACCTCTCTCTGCCACCCACCCTTTCCCGTCCTGCCTTCATTGTCCCTAGCTATCCCCATAGCCGCGGGTCTGACCGCGGTCCCTTCTCCAGGTTAATTGATCGCATTGCCATCCTGTGTATATAATTTAAATAGGCAACTGTCTGGTCAGAGACTTGCAGTTCGAATTTACAGTTGGACAAAGTTTACGTCCCTGAACTTAGCCCTCAGAGCTGCCCCCTGCCAACACACACGTTGTTTTCCAGCCTCTTCTACCCACCCTCTCACAGCAGTCGGTGAGCTTGCTTGAGCTGTCCTGTTGGCCGGGACCCGTGTCACTGTCTTCCCATTCTTACAGTGACACTCTAACGTGCTTGTCACTGTGGTCATTTACCACTGCAGGCGAAGGAGAGTACTTGGGGTTCAGGGGACCTTTAGCGACCACGCCAGTGGCTCTGGAGTGCTCCGCACCCCAGTCATCCCATCATTGCCTACTCCCTTCAGTGAACTGGGCTGACAGGTGTGGGTATTTATGTCCCCACAGAGACCGTAAAACCTAACATCCAGCCCACCAGGAGCCTGCCCACGCTAACCCGGAAGCTGTTACACTGATACCCAGAAAGCCGGTACTGTTTCTAACCCCGGGGGTTTCTTTACCGAGCAGCGTGGAGACCTGTACCACGTGGGGGTGGCTCTGGCCCCCGAGGGGGAGAACCCGCTGCCCCGGGCCTGCAGACTGGGGTCTGCTTCCCCTGCAGCGAGCCCGCTCTCTTTGTCCTGGCTCCCGGGTGGAGCTGCAGTCCCGTGACGTGCCGGCCGCGAGCGCGTGCCTCTCTGTCTCGCCCTGTCTCGTGGAGCCCCTCGCGAGCCCTGCGAGATGGGTGTTAGTGCAGTTCGACACTCTCCACTTTGCATGAGTTCAGTCAGCAAGTGCCGTGCGCTGGCCGCGTGCAGGCACCGTGCTGAGGGCGGGGTATGACGGCCAGAGCAAGGCCACGTCCCTGCCGTTACGCAGTTGGCATTCTGTGGAGGAGACAGACCAGAGACACTGGATTAACACCTAACAGGTGAACCGAGCGCAGCAAGGGGGGAGGCTTTTGAAAACTATAGTCAGGGGGCGCCTGGCTGCCTCATTCGGTGGAGTGTGCGACTCTAGATCTTGGGGTCATGAGTTCCGGCCACCCCGGGAGTAGAGACTATGTAAATAAATAACACGTTTTACGAGATCCTAGAATTGTGGTCAAGGGAATATCTCTGAGCAGGTAACGTGGGCGCCGCTAGCTGAGTGAAGTGAGAGTTGCAGCCGAGGTGGCAGAGATCGGGGAGAGGGGCCAGGAGATGCGGCAGGTCTAGCAGCTTGGCCGGGTCGCGCACAGCAGGGAGGGGGCAGGGCTCTCCTTAGTAAGTATTCAGAACGGCTTCAGGGCATTAAACCCTTCACATGCCTTAGATATGATCTATGACAGCCTTACAGGGCCTTTTACCTCCCTCTTTCACAGATCTGAGGAAAGAAATTCAGAAAGTAAACAGATGTGTTACTGTCGCCCTTGAAACGATTGCAACTGGGGCATTATTGCCCCCTAGGCAGTGTTCTCCTTCAGCGCCGGTGTAGAGGGGTTCCCTTGGGTACAGGTGGAGAAGCCATTGGAAGGTGGAGAAAGTGGAACTTGTCTGACTGCCCTGTTTCGGGAAAGTTCTTACCTAATCTTCAGACCAGATTCAGATATCACCGCCACCTAGAAGCCTTCCCGACTACTCCAGACTCCTTCCCCAGAGTATTCTAGCCCACTGTGCATCCTTCTGTTATGAAAAGTCTTTAGACCGATGTGATCAATTTAGAAACCGTCTTGTCCACAAGATCACAGCCGCATCATAAGCAAAGACTGTTCTAGTTGTCTGCTTATTGACGGGACCTCAGTACTTAGTAACTGTGTTTGAGTGAGTCAGTGGATGCCTGAGCAAGGTGTGGAGACAGCCCAGGACTTAGAAATGCAATTCCAGGACCGGGAGCGGAAGGAAGAAAGGCAGGACACTGGGAGCTCGCAGGCGTGTCAGAATCCTCGGCTCTCTCTCGGATGACGGCCTGTGAGCTCATCACTGCGAGTGGTTCTGGAGTGTTTGGGTGAGGAGCGAGGACGCCTGCCAAGAGGGAGAATGAAGATCTAGATAACTGAAGGCATTTTCAGCTCTGGGTGGATCCCTGGTTGGGAAATGGAGCAGAATCCTGACTTCGCGAGAGGAGGTACCAGGCTCTCATTCTTGTTTCCTTGCAAAGAAATGTCAGTCCTTGGTCATCTTCATTAAGACCACAGCTGTATGGTGACGATACGGAGAGATTGCCTTTGAAGTCTAGGCAAAGTTTCCCTGTGAAAATAGACGTAACATTGAAAGATTTAAAGAGTAACAGCACAGTTCCCTGGACACATGATTCCAAGGGCCTAAAGTAATTTTTTTTAGCCTTGTAAGTTCTTGGAGACATGTGTGTATTATAGAGCAGCTCAGTTAGGACCGAGAGCCCAGTGCTTGCAGGAAGGGGCTGCGAGCATGGCAGGGAGGGGGGTGGCCTGCATCCCTGTCGAGGCTTGAGCCGGGAGAGAGAGAGAGGAGAGAGAGAGAGAGAGAGAGTGTATGTGTGTGTGCGTGCGTGCGCACGCAAATGCTCCAGGAACACAGGGCAGTGAATAAAGCTGAATTTTAAATGTTTTGAAGGTATAAACTCTGGTCTTTTGTTTGGTTGGTTTTTGAGTTTTAGGGTTTTCTTGGTTTGTTTTTTAAACCTTACTGTGACCAGAAGTACAGGGCCGCACGTAGTGATGGTGCCGCCGCAGTATGACCAGGGCTCTGGTTGACCGTTTCGATTGCATGAAGTGGGATCAGAGGTTGTAGAAGGTTTTTCTCTTTTACATCTCTGCCATGAAAGCGGACGTGGTGATCTTCTTCTGTCTGGTTTGATCGTTTCTGCTGAGCCCTGTGTGACAGCACTTTTTCAGTATTTGTTGCAATTTAGAAAATTTTAACTTCGGAACAGATTTTTTGGTTTAGTTGTTAATCGTGCATCATCATTTCCTTTATGGCTTTTAGGTTTTTCGAGTTAGTGACTAAAAATTATTCTAAACTAAAAGTATTTTTTTTTTTAAGATTTTATTTATTTGACAGAGATCACAAGCAGGCAGAGCAGCAGGCAGAGAGAGGTGGGGAAGCAGGCTCCCTGCAGAACAGAGAGCCCGATGCGGGGCTCGATCCCAGGACCCTGGGATCATGACCTGAGCCGAAGGCAAAGGCTTTAACCCACTGAGCCTCCTAGGCGCCCCTGTACACAGGTATTTATATACAAACGGGGCCCAGAGATGATGCCTGCCATGTTCACGTGCATTATCTTGTTTAAACCTCCAGACACTCTTCCTGGTGCTGTTCCCACTTTACAGGTGAGGAGCTTAAGACTCAAGAGGTGAGGTGGCCTGGCCCGGCTCACATAGTAAGTACTAGAAAGCCTGATAGAAACTCACGCCTTGAACTCAACAGCCCGCTGCCTTTACCTTAGACCACTCCGAATCATTCAGAAGCTTAGTGACTTTCCTTTGTGGAAGGAGGACTGGTTTGGAACAGTTTGAGTGTGATTGCATTGTGGTCTGTCCCCCCATTTGTCCAGAATAGCACAGTACTGCCTCATTTCTGACGCTCTTCTGTTCAAATTCAAAAGCCTGCCCTATACTCGGGTTTGAAAGGGTTTCTTTTGTCCGGTTTGCCTGCTAGCTTCAATTCTCACGGCTCTGGTTTACAGCGTAGTCCTGTCTATTGCTGAAAGCTTGATTTTAACACTAGCTTTTGGGAATTTTTTTTAAGTATCCTAACAGAGTATTAGCACTCATTATGTGCAGAGTTGATTTTTATAATTTACGTGCTCTGTGATGTAACTTAATCAAATCGATGGTGCTGAGTATACTTAATTACAGGAAGTGTAAGTGTTGGGTGTTACTGGCTTGTTCCTAGTAGCTGGCTTACTAGAAGCTCTGATTTCGGCGATCACAAGTAGGCTCTATAATCCGTCTCCTGTTAGGAGAGACATTCAGCCGTCAAGAGGGTCACAGTGGTTTCTCCCTGGGTGTGGTCAGGGTGGCTGATGGCCGTGGCAGCCCTCTGTGCTGGCTTCCCTCCGCCTCCTTCACCAGGGCACTGGAACTCTGCCTCTGCTGAGACCGGGCTGCCCAACCACCTGCCTCTCCCCTTTCTGGCTTCTCACGGGATTGAGAAAAATACTCTGGAGTCACATGGGCACTGAGATGGCTAGACCATGCATTCTAAAGTAGTCTCCAGAGCTAAACTGGCTTCCTAGTCCTGAGTCTTGAGTTGGCCTTGACCCCTGGGCTGCAGACGTCTAGAGAGACACGTGGAGGCCCCCTGCGGGAGCAGCTGAGACCCCTCCCGGAAGGAAAAGCCCACAGGAAACACAGAGCAACAAGTACGACCGCAGACTCAACGGCCTGTTCACTTTTCCACACTTTCCAGGCCACACGCCTGTTACCTCAGCCCCGTGCACCTGTTTCCACCTTCACCTGGTCACCTCCACTAGTAAGCAGCATCGCTGCGCTTTATCTGTTGAAGACATTGTGTCGCCTACGCTGTTGTCCCCATACTCTGGGTCCAGCTAGGGACACGTCTGTGACGCTGTGCTGATGTGCTCCCCCCGGGCTCCTGCATTTCTGTATTCCCCGTGGGCCATGGGCCGTTTACTAGGATCAAGGGAAGTTGGATCAGATTCAGGCTCAGCGGCTTGTTGGGTTGTTTAGAAGAAACACCCCATGTGGCTCGCTCTCGCCAGGACCTGCAGGCCGACCAGTCGCCTGGGTCAGTGTCCGAGCAAGCGCTCTAAACCTCCCGTGAGCACCGCACCCGAGGCCTTTGCGCCCGTGGCTTCGCCGGCCTGGATTCTGTTGGGCCGCAAGGTGGCCGCCCGTGACGTCTGCCACGTCTTTACCTCGTTAGCTGTCGTCCTTGCAAAAACAGCTTTTCCTCACAGCTCCTCGTTCACCCCGGGACATGCTTCCTACGGGAAAGATGAGAGAACTGCCCTCTTCATTTCCTTTATTCTCCAGTTCTCTAAAATGATGTGGCGCTTCCCTGGCTGGGTCTTGTTCTTCTGTGCTCTCGTTTTCCGAGCAGCGTTACGGATCCGTGCACTTTGGCCTCATTTGGGGCTGCTGCTCTGCTTGTGTAACTAAAGACAAGCAGGAAGGAGGTGCTGATCCCCTCCCACGGATGCCCGGGGCGCCAGCTCCTTGAGAGGCTTCCTGTGTCACCCCCCGCCCTTCACCTGTGTGTCATCCACAGCATCTCCCCTGAGCCTCTGGTCACCTCCCTACCAGCCCTGGCCCCCGCCCTGGGGGCACCGCCGCCCTCAAAGCCAGGACCGTGGCTTCCCCTCAGAGCCCTTGTCGCACGAGGCCTGGAGGAGAACTCTGTACTCGGGTCAGTTTAGAAATAAGAGAAGCGATGGAGAATGGGACTAGCTCACACTTACGCAGCGGCTGCCCCGTGCCAGGTGCCCGGGGAACCCCACGGGGTGCTCGCCGCCGCTCCCTACAGAGGAAGCCGCTGTCGCTGCCTCCCTTCACCAATGAAACAAGTTCATAACTTTTTCAAGGTCAAAGAACGAGTAGGGGAGCCAGTATTTCAAGTCAAATATGTGTACTTTGATTATTTTATGTTTCCATAATTCCACACCTAGAGAATGGGTTTAAAACAGTAAAATGAAGTTTCTCCTGTTCCTTACTTGGACTCACTATATTTTGGCTCCCTTGTCTTCGCTCAGTTTTTTCCCCTTTGGGCTGTTTGATGGGACTTGCGGGCGTGGTGTACCCCTTTACTGACAAATGTTCCGACATGTATTTCCTAAGACCAGAGACATCCTCTCACACGATCACAAGGTAATTATCGAAATCAGGACACTGACGGAATGCTGTCCCCTTTCCCGCCGTCTGGGTTCCCGTCTCACCCATCACATCCCCTGGACCTCTTGCCCCTGCTCTCATCCTCAGCCCCAGGCCCAGGCCCACCCGGGCACATGCAGGCTTAGCGCCAGGCCTCCGTTCTTAACCAACAGCCACAGGGAGCTGTGCTCTCCCGATGGCGACAGAGGGTGAAACCCCCCGTAACAGGGTCGGGGCCACAGTGCAGCATCTGAAATATCACTACGTGGTCTGTTTCTGTTCCTCTTGCTTCCGTTCCTAGCACGCTGACACCGTCTGTAAGTCCCTGCCATCAGTGGGTCCCGGCCCTGCTCTCCCTGAAGTCCTTTCTCGAGGGGACCCCCCTGGGATGCCGTTAAATGTCGCGTGTCTTCTGTGTCCCATGTTCTTAGCGCTGCGTGTTCAGGAGCTGAAGTCCCCTGTTCTGACTTCAGTCTGACAGACGCCCTCTCTGCCCCATGCCACACTGTGGTTGTTGCTTCTCTGCGCTACTGCGCTGCTGCGCTGGGCTTCTGGCAGGCTGGGCTGCCCCCGGGCGTCTGGGGCAGAGATGCTGTCGCAGTGTGCAGTTCGTGAGAGACCGTGCTAGGGGCCACGGGGCTTTGCAGGCTGCACATTCAGACGCCTCATCGCTGGTTTGTACGTTAAAGTCATTTATTTAGGGTGTCCCTGGAGGTCTGTGAGCCTGTGTCTTTGTTGATGATTTGGGGGAAATTGCTCATGAAACTCACAGATCACGATGTGCTAGTTTCTGGCAGTTTTTCCTTGTGGTTGAATGTCCACAGGATTCTTGAATTATTTATTTTTTTTTTTTTTTTTTTGGTCTTGTTTCAGTTTGTTTCAGTTTTGTTATTTGTAAAAATGTCTGTACTACCTTTACTTGGCTGGCTCTGCAGAGCTGGGAGACTCGTGTGTCTGGCTAAGAGTTTCTGTATCTAGTGCTAATCTTGGCTAAAAGAGGAACTCGTATTTTGAAATATTAGTATGCTTTTTAAAACTCAAGTCAAATCAGAGTAAGAAATAAAGTGAGCCAGTAGTCCAATGAAAGCATTGCAAGTTTGTATTTGCTTTTATAGAGCTGCCTTAAAATGTAATGTAAGTTTTCTTTTGTATTTTCGTATGAAATAATGTGTTTCTATTTTTCTCTTTCTTCCTCTTGCCTCTTTATAAAGGAGTCAGTCCCCGCCAGCATAAAGTTAAGAAAGCTAGGCGCTTTCTCCCTTTGGTCTTCTGTTCCCATGAGCCTTCTCCTACCGGTACTGCACTCGCTCGCGTCGGCTCCCACTAACCCTGCCCGGGCCGCGGGCCTAACCGGACGCTTGTATATTGTCCTGAGCTGAGTGTGCCTTAACCGGGGCTCAGTGTACACGCTCGGGGCTGCCCAGCAGCCTCTCGGGACTGCCCTCCGAGAGAAGACATTCTGTTTGCCTGTTTGCTGGTTTTCAAATGCATGACAGGGCGAGGCGTGGCTTCCTGGTTTATGTGGGGGGCCAGCAGGTACCTCGGTCTACACTGCGGGTGTCCTAAAGCAGCATGCCGCAGAGTGAAGGATGGTCCGAGGGGCCCCGGCTGCTTGTCGTGCTTCGCTGGCAGGCACTCGGGGGCGCTGCAGAGCCGAGGTCCCCAGGCCACTTGCATCGTTTCTTGGGAAGCAAAGGTTATTTGTAATGATCGGAACAGGAATTTCTCCAAACACTGCATAAATTCAAGTGGAAACTTGGCTCGTCATTCTGCTTCTGTGCTGGGCCTGGCCTGGGGCTCCCTGGGGGAGGCTAGCCTTCACCAAACGTGGGGATGACTGCTTATCTTCATTTTTATCTGACAGGATGCAAATCTCCTTTGAGGGGGTACAGGCTAGTTTTAGCAGTTAACTCTGAGAGCCTCTCAGATTAATTCTGCTCAATGTGGTCGGGACCAGCTTTACAGAACGGCTGTGGAACTCTGTATGACGTGTGGACAGCTGGAAACGGCGTGATGCCCTTACGCCAAGTAAACACACTCACTACTGCAGTCGCTCTCTCATCTTTAGAATTAGACCTGGGGGGAGATTTTTTGTTTTCCTTGTGCTTTGACTTACTTGTCTTTTTAATAGTGTGTCTCCCTCTCTCCCCTCCCTGCCCTCCTTCCTACCCCACCTCCCCCCTTTCTTTGCATGCTACCTGGATCTGCAGATGAAATTAGTGGGGACGGTAATATTTATTTTCACATTCGTGTTTCTAATATGAGAATTATTTATTCATAAATATGGTTTGGTATGTAATGAAAGGCAAAATGTGGTTTTGATCCAGCAAAACAAATACAAAAAAATGATGATGTGAACAAATGATCTCTTAAAACTTGGCTTTGTCAGTTTCTCTGTCATGTCTCAGTGGTAAATTTGAGTTGGGTTGTATTTACACATAGTGAATTTTCTAGATTTTATCATTAGAACTTTAGATTTCTAGAACAGTTGTCAGAACAGCACTAGTCAACAAGATTAGTCAGACGTAAAAGCTGTAAATGATAGAAATCCATAGAACATTTCCAAAGTATGGGGTGTGTGTGTGTGTGTGTGTGTGTGTGTGTGTATTTATTTATTTATATCATAATTCTTAGTTTGGGAGTGGGTAGTAGAAAGGAAGGGACAAAAAATGATTTTTTAAGAATCACACAAACTAGAGAGATATCAGCAGCAGTGATAAGGACGGTTCTCTAAGCGGTGGAGGGTAGCTCTTAAAAAACGAGAAATTTGAAAGTCACATGTTGTGTTTTATGTTGCCCACTTCATGTGCTGCCTGCATGAAACTCTGTACTCTTTACACTAAACTCAGATGGGGGGGAGGGTTGCATTTTTCCTCATGCTTAAAGGAAAGAATGCTTTTCCTGAAGATTTCCCGTGTTGTTTTCACGGTAGGATTGGTAACTCGAGTAGTGAAAGATGTTTACTAAACATGACTTTGGGAAGGTGCATGTGATCCCCGGGACGGACAGTGTGGAGACCCCTCCTGGGTAGTTACCCGCCAGTCAGTGACCGCTGCTGGTACGGAGCCCCCTGTGCACAGGCTTGGGACTCCGGGTGCTGGCCTTGCTGCAGAGCCCGAGCAGGGACTGGTGAGCCCGTGGTGGGGAGACTCCCGAGGCCGAGGCCGCTGCAGGACGCGTGGTCAGGAGGGAGACTCCAGCCTCCTGCTGCCCCCACGGCCCCATCACATCACCGGCAGCCCAGCTGAGGGGTCCTGAGCAGATTGCTTCATCTCGTGCGTCTTCATCCGTGAAAGGTCTCATGGTTGTTGTGAGGATTACCATGAAAGCCCGAGAATTTGAACAAACGTTTGCAAACAGGTGGTTATTCCCACATGCTCTAAGCATTGAAACCATTTTCCCACGGTGGCCTTTCCCAGTTCTGTCAGTCAGATGGGGCAAGTGTTTCTGCCCCCATTTTGCAGATGAACGAACTGAGCTTTAAGGCATTAGCCGCTTGCTCTAGGCCGGGGGTCCACAGACAGAGGCCTGTGGGCGAAATACAGCCCGCCTCTGGTTTTCGTATTGCCCTGGGGCAGAGAATGATTATTACTTTTCTTAACGATTGGGGAAAAATCAAAAGAACAGTATTTGTGGCATCGAAACTCTGTGAAATTCCCATGTCAGGGTCCACATGGGAGCGCAGTCACACACAGCTGTGCGCAGGGGGCTGCTCAGAGTTGGACGGGAGCGGCAGGGATGGTGACCGGTAGGGTCGGAAAGACCTGCTGTCCGAGCTGTGACAGCGATCAGCTGCCGACCCTGGTCTGGCTCATAAAGAGCACAGGGGGCCCCTCCCGGCTCCCCAGAAGAGAGCTCCCCTGCCAGGATGTCTGGGCCGGCGGCATGTGGCGGTGACCGGCAGGGGGGTCGCCCGGAGGTGCCCGAGAAGTCTTGTCTCTGCCTCAGCATTGCTCTGTGGGAGTCGGCATTGGCCGACTCCGACTCCCTGAGGGAGGACAGCGGGGGAGCAGGGTCGTAGCGTGGCAGGTGTCTGAGCCGGGGCCCAAGCACCCCCCGGGGCAAGGGGCCCCATTTTGTGGCAGGTGAGTAGAGGAGGTGTGGCAGAAGCACAGCAGCTCCCCGTCTTCTGTGGGAGGGCGAGCAGACCTCCCTACTCGAGAGATATGGACCCGAGGGCTTCTGCGAGCTGTACGGGCAGGCGCTCCAGCCTCAGGCGGGGCGACAGAACAGGAGACGCGGTCACCGGGCCACTGTGCCAGTGTCTCCCTGGCCGTGTGCCTCAGCCAGTTTACTTTGCTCTGAAACGGAGAGCCTGGCCCTCTTCCCTCCTGATTTCTGAGCTGTCAGTTTCTGTCCTTTTTACATGTCCTCCTCTCGTTCTGATTTCACCGCATGTCGTGACACCCAGCCTTTCAGATCATCATGTCGTTCGAGGTTTTAGGAGTCTCCACTTTCAAAGTGTTTGTTTTGAAATACTCGGTTCCCGGACCGGGTACCCTGAAGCGGTCTCCCAAAGACACCGGCCCCCATCTCGTGAACATCCCTAGGGCAGAGCTGTGCCGCGTCGGGGGTGTGGGAGGCCCCCAGAATATCCCTAGAGGAACATCTCGTAGTCTCACAGCGTAGGGTGTCCGGTCTCACGAACAAAAGTCCCCAGGGGCACCAGGCTGCTTAGTTGGTGGAGCATGCGACTCGTGATCTCGGGGTTGTGAGTTCGAGCTCCACGTCACGGGTAGAGAGGACTTAGAAGACAAGAGTCCCTATAAACGTTATGGCGGGTGACTCGGGATGAGGCTGTGCCCGAGTGCTGCTCAGAATCCCGGCCCCCTCCCAATGGGCACTGAGACCTTGAGGGCTCACGGGTGCCCTGGGAGCCTCAGTTTCCTGTCTGCAAGGCGGGCTGACGGCAGCAGACCCACGTCAGCGGAGAAGCGCTCACAGCTGCCCGCGGGGTCGGTGGCCTGGTGCTGTCCCGATACCGCCGCTGCCGTCATCTGTACGCCAATCTGCCTTCCCTTATTGGTGCCCAGGTTTGGAAGCTGTTTCCTTTTGTTGTGTCTCTTTCCCCTGTATCGTGGGGTGCAGGCAGTTTCAGGCTGGGCTCCGGTTTTTCAGGCCCTAAAGTGTCTTCACATCTCTCTCCTGTCAGGATCGTAAAACCCTCTCATCCTAAAAACCAGGAAAGGAAAACAGAACCGAATCAGTATCAAGAATTCTTGGAGAACTCGGCCAAGTACTGCAGCTCAAGAGCTGCTGTGCAGGTTCCAGTGACACTTTTTTAGGTCTCTGGCCCTCCAGTGACAGTGGCTCTGCTCTGTAAGACCAGCCCCCGGGGGACACAAGCACTGGTGGCCGCAGGAGACGTTCCCTAGTCCTGTTACACCACAATACACGTGCGCATGCCCCTGAGGTCACCCTGAGTCACTCCCAGACCGCTTTGATGTCCCCGAAGGTTTCCTGTAGACTCACATAGCATTGAGGGAGAATTACAGCCACTTCCTTGTGATCGTGTAACTGATGAAAGCGTCTGCACCTTGATTTTTCCCGAATCAGTTTTGCATGCTCGCCTGGTACCTGTTAGCCGTTTGTTTTATGGCTTCAGCGTTGCTGCAGGTGGGCATTTCAAGTGAGGCTTTTCTAAAAAGAGGCCGTCCCCAAAGCCACTGCAGTCACACCAGGAGGGCTGACCGAGAGTCTCCACGGGCAGGAACCCGCCCACTGCCAGGTTCCTCCCGCGGAGCCCTCAGGAGCAGCAGAACCACGAGGAGCCACGATTTTGTGACCAGCTCTCCTGCGCGGGTCCACACCTCGACTTGTACGTATCTCCCGTAATCCTCATAACAACCCTGCACGGCGCATACGTGTTCCCATTGTCCACCTGAGGACACGGCTGCAGCACAGACAGGTGAGGGGACCTCTCGGCAGGGCGCAGGCCGTCCCGAGCCCCGCAGCTCCGCCCCACCCGGGCTGCTCGGCCCCGCACAGGCCGCGCCTCGTCCTTGCCTCGGCTGTGGTCCCCTCGCCTCGGGATTGCGGTGAAGTCCTCCTCTGTTCAGCCAGCACCGCCCCCCCGCGCCGGGCCCCATGTTCCCTGCGGAGAAGGGCTCTGGTCCCTGGTTCTCCATCTGGAGCGGGACAGACAGTGGGCCAGGGACCAAAGACTGCCAGCCGGTTGGTGACGGGGACTGAAGAAAGTAAAGCAGCATGATGAACAGTGATAGGGGATGGGGGCAGGTCAGTGGGAGGCAAAGTCTCTGGCTGGGTGACATTCTGGCCCAAACCAGAGTCGGCTGAGCGCGCCGGAGCCCAGCACGTGGCAAGTCCTGGGCGAGAGGCAGCTCTGGCAGCTTCGTGCCCTCCTCCCCCGTCAGGCAGGCAGTACCCACAGCCATGCGCTGCTGACTGCTCCGGGCCTCTCCCGAGGAGAGCCAGGAGGCGGGGCCGGGGTTGGTGAAGCACCTCTGGGAACAGGGCCGCGGGGGAGCCGGCAGGGGCCGGGGGTCTGGCAGCTGTCACGGCCGGGTCAGCCGCCGCCCCGGGCTCACCCGCTGTGTGTGGCCTCTGCAGGTGTGTGCTTCGTAGGAAAGAAGGCAGGGAGGGTAGCATGTGTTGCTTGTGGAAATTCTGCCTTTGTCAGCTCTCTGAAGGGAGGGCCTCGATGACAGAACAGAGACAAGACCATGCGTAGATGCCACGTGTGTGCAGTGTTGCTTCTCTCGCCTCAGCTGCTTGTGCACATCCCTCCTGCTTGGTCCATCCTTTCTCAGGGTGCCTTAGTGGCTCCCGTCATCCCAGACGCCATTTCCCACGGTCCTTCCTAAGCCTGCACGGAGGCAAAGCCAGAGGCTGGAACATGCCAGTTCGCTGAGAACAGGATAGGAGGGAGAAACAGAAACAAAAGAATGTAAGGTTTGGGTAGATTGAATGTTTCTCTTTAATCCTGCAAGCAGAGTTCCTTAGAACATGTGAGAATGATAGAGATGATCTGCCTCCCACGTAGGACTTGGGAATAGTTTACACTTCCTGAGTGCTTTACGGACGACTGGCTCGTTGACTGTGTTCTGCCCGCTGGATTTGTGTCTTATTTCAATCACTGCTAATTAAGAACTAAATTCTTCCAGTAACTCTGAGGTCTGATCTCAATCATTACCATGGCAATATGTGGGACGGCTGATATCCTAAAGAATGTGGCCTGTATATATTCTCTCTTTTCTGTAATTTTAATACCTGAGTGAAGTAGTAAGAGCAGCACAGAAGGAAGAACATTTAGCTTTCGATGTTTCTGGGGTTAACGTGGATGCTTGGGCAGATTTTCTCTGTGAAGAGCTGTCCTCAAAGATAGTTCTGGAAGCACTACTCCTCCTTTCCCGGCCCAGCAGCTTAAACTCGCAGCGCAACGCAGGAAGAGGAAAGCAGGCGCAGCCGTGCTCCCGGTGGGTCCGAGCGAGGGCTCTTCTCCTCGGATGCGCTTCCAGTGCCGGTGTGCACGCGGATTTCTAAGTCACCGTGTTACCAAAGGGAATAGTGGAACCAAGTCCTTGACTTCCCCTCCAAACGGAACTCATTGTAACATGCCATTTCTTCTCATTTCATTCTTCTTGTTGGATTTCACCCTTTTGGCATTAACACGAACTCTTCGGATGCCTGAGTGCAGGGTGACAGGAGATCATCCCTGGGCTGCTTCCACCCAGAGCAAACAAAATCTGTCACCCGCTTACTCTCCGCAGCAGTCAGGCCATCATTTTTGTTTTCCGAGAGGCCAGAGTCAGATTCTGTTGTAGAGTCTAGTTATGAGCAAAGTCAGGTTTTCAGTCTCTGAAGCACTTGTCCTGTTCAGAGCGACCCCAGGAGAGGCAGGGTGGGTTTCAACACGGGCTTGGTGCGAGGCAGAGTTTTGCAGTCGGAACGGATGTGGGGCTTCGAGTCCTGGACGTAGAAGCTCCACGTCTTTCTCACAAGGGCCTTCCGTGCCAGCACCGTGTGTTCCCAAGAGACAAGTCTGTGTGTTACAACAGACGCACCGTGACGTCACCCGTATTTCCATAGATGACTCAGGCGTGAGCAGAAGTGGAGGAATAGGGTCTTGAGAATATGTCCCCATAGCGTGGCATTCGGGTGGCTCATTTTGCCTTTTCTGATTCTATCAAAGGCCAGGAAGTCAGTATTTACCCTCTTCCAACATATCTGCTTCCTTTCCTGCAGAGACGGATGATTATGCTGAGATCATAGACGAAGAAGACACCTACACCATACCCTCGAGTAAGTAGGCTTCTGATTTTGTTCTCGCCCGGATTTGACCGCATTGAACTTCTAAAGATCTCACATTTAGAAGTTTTAGATATTGTTTTTAAGCTATCTTTAATCGTTCACTGAGTGCACGACAGAAATGTGCTCCTCTCCCTTTAGAATTCTTTCAGCCTCGGCCGAGTCCGAGGTCAGAACCTAACGCTCAGATACCTGTAGTAAGTGTGCTTAGTTACAGGGTTTTCGTAATTTGTTTCCTGACTCTGTAATACAGCCTTTACTGGTGACAAAACTTCCTCTCTGTAGACGATTGTATTGTTTAAAGTCAAATAAATATATATACACACATGTCTGTTCGCTTCTTGGAATACGCACAGTCAGTGAATTGCGTTTTGTTGGAAATTTTGTCCTGCACTGCCCTTGAGCTTCCTGCCTCCAGCGCACAGTCCCCGCAGCTTGGGCTGGGAGGTGTGCAGAGAGGGAGGCTTCGGGCATTCCCTTCCCGCTGCCTGGAAATGCCCGCGCTCCGCTTCTCTCTGGTGTGTGGGGCTTCTCGACGCAGGAGAACCCGGGAGCCCCAGATCTCATGTTGGAGGATGTGGTCCCAGATCTTGAATTGCAGACACACTTGAAACGTCATTCACATTAACAAAAAAAATGTCTTGGGGGCGCCTGGCTGGCTCTGTCAGTAGAGCATGTGACCCTTGATCTTGGAGTCGAGAGTTCAAGCCCCACGTATGGCATAGAGTTTACTTTAAAAAATTTCTTTTTTTAAATTTTGAAAATATATTCTAAACCTCCCTCCAAAAGAGGCGCAGTTATGAGTCTGCATACAGCCCCAGGGGCCTTAATAATTGAACATCTGATGTCCCGATTCCAGTAGAGCTGGACATACCTGAAAAATACATGTTCCAGGCGTTTTATTTACCCTGTTGTGTGACTGTTTTAAAAGATGCTCTCATTTAGATTAACTGTGCACGTTGAAGAGGCGCTCCCAGCATCAGGCCTGCGCTATCCCGGGGGCGCCCTGTGTCCCCCTGTAAGAGCTCTGGTATCAGAGAGTGGTTCGAAACAGAAGGAAGCGCTGAAACGTGGGTGTTTTGGCTTGCACAGCAACATGGAACATGTTGAAATTTGGGTTAGCCGTTTAGTCATTCATACATCCCTGCAGCCTGTCCAAATTTGCATCCGTGTGCTTGCTATTGAGTGTTGAGTAGTAAAGCTCCAGGCCCCACAAAAATGGGTTACGGGGCAGGAATTTACGACCGGAGGTTGAAAAGCATTGTTGTCATCACATCGAGATAATTTAAGGAGATTCAGAGTGTGCGTGTGTCTAGTCTTCTTCTTTTTTTTTTTTAAACTGATGTTTGTGGTTAAAATACTTAGCGAAGTAAATGTTGAAATATACTCTCAGAGTTTGTTGTTGTTAACCTAATTGCTATTAGTTATTTCTAAGCAAGGTCTTCAATTTTTTTCTCCCTTGATTGCAATACAGAAAGCTATGGAATAGATGAAGGTAACAGGACTCCTTTAAAATAACTGCATTTGCTTGCCAATTGCAACCTGTGGAATGACGTGGGATGTTTCAGTTTTCAGTTAACTTTTATCTTTCAACTACTTTCCATCGGTTTATTTGTGCTGTTAAACCAATGGAACTACTAGCTAAAGTGATTTTAAAGAGGAAAAGAGCCGTCTAAAATTTGGATTGGACCTTTCTGCACAGTTTATAATTTGGTAAGCCAGGGAGAGACTTTGGAACCATTTGGCTATCATTTTGTTCCACACTAGTGGAACGTGCACCGTGTTGGTCGTGCAGCTGGGTGGCTGCCGCAGGAAATCAGAACTCCACGCCGTTAATCGGATTAGAGTCAGTTGATGAGGTTTCTAGTCGGTGTTTACTTCCATGCGCCTCAGCAGCCTACTAAACAGTTGGTTTCATATGAAATCACAACAACTTAATACATTAATTTGAGGCAAATGCTCTCAAAATGTAAAATACTTATAATTTATAATGTTGTATGTTCAACCTTGATTCCAAGTCACCTGATTTTGAAATTAGTTTTTGGAAGCGACCTCTTTAAACTCTTTTAGCTCTGTGAATAATATAGATAGGATCATAAGAAAGTGGAAAACTCTTAAACTTTTAAAACATAAAGTTTCTCATGACACAGTTTTTCTGTTGCCTCCATATTTTCAAACTTCAGTTATTTGTTAAATAATTGCTTTAAATAACTGTGTTTTTTAGCCTTTCATATATTAATACCTAAACTAATAGCACTGATTACTTAAGCATATAATTTACTACTTTGGAGAAACTGCTTAGAAAACTATCAGACAGATAAAAACTAAATCGACATTAAAAAATATGGAAAAAATCTACCTTTAATAGAACTTACATGGTTTTGGTAGTTCACGCGATGCGGTAACAGTTTGTGTAATTCCTTTTAAGATACCGTTTAAGAGAATTCCACTCCGTTTAAAGCATTTTCATAGACTGACGTGCCGCCAGTGCGATCTGTACTCATGGATGATAATGAAATGAAACCAGCGTCAAGTGTACTCTCAGCGTTTGGAATGTGGTACTTACATATGCCATGTTTTGCAGCCAGGGATTATGAGATTCAGAGAGAAAGAATCGAGCTTGGACGGTGCATTGGGGAAGGCCAGTTTGGAGACGTCCATCAAGGCATCTACATGAGCCCAGTAAGTCCTCTGCGGCAACCAGAAACCTGCGCTACTTTTGACTGTGGCCCCTCGTTTGTCTTCATGAGTCCTCAGTTCTTTGCACCTGTCTTTTACAAAGCTCCTCCTCTGTGTCACCGTATGGCCGTATCAGAAACATAAAAATGGCACACGATGCTCCTAGAGGGCTGGGTCTGCCTTTTATTCGTTTTAATCTCTCAGCCTCTCTCCTCAGTAACCGATTTCGCAGTGATCGTTCCGTAGCACGGAATCGGCAGATAGATGACCAGCGTCAGCAGCAGGAGGCCGCTGTTGCCACCTACTACGTCCTCAAGGAAAGAGCATGAATTTGCCCCAAACTGCCCTCCAGAAGAGAGCAACACATTTTTAAAATTATTTTTTTAATAATAGTGTTCTTGAGGTATAGATCACATACCGTAAAATTCATTTTTTTTAAACATACAACTCAGTGGGTTTTTAGTATATTGATAGAGTTGTACAATCCACCACGCAGTCCTTCTAGAACTTTCTTTGCCCCAGAAAGAATCCCCAACATCAGTTAGCAGTCACTCCCATTCCACCTCCCCCCCAGCCCCTGCAGCCACTCATCTGTTTCCTGCTTCTGTAGTTTTGCCTTTTCTGGACATTTCTTATAAATGGACTCATACGATATGTGGCCTTCGTGGCGGGTTCTTCCAGTCGGCACGCTTTTAGGGGTCACCGCTGAAGCGTTATCGGGACTTCATTTCTTTTCAATGCTGGATAACATTCAATTGGATGGGTAGAACCACTTTTTGTCCGTTTGTCTGTCAATGGTCATTTGGGTTGTGACCATGTCTTGGCTGCTAGGAATCAGGGCTCTCTGAGCACTCCTGTACAGGACCTGTACGTGTGTGAGGAGTTTTCAGCTCTCGTGAGAGCTCTGGGCGTGGAGTTGCTGGGTCACGTGGTAACTGTTCCACCCTTTGACTTACTGCTGAACTGTCTCCAAAGAAGCTGTGCATTTCCATTCCGAACAACAGCGTGTAAGAACACCCCTTTCTCTGTATCCCTGCCAACACTGGTTATCGTGTTTTTGTTACATCAACAATTTTAAAACAGCATTTTAAAATAATAGTACAGGGTGCCTGGGTGGCTTAGTTGGTTAAATGTCCACCTTGGTTTCGGCTCAAGTCTTGATCTCAGGGCTGTGAGTTCCAGCCCAGTATTGGGCTCCACACCTACATGGAGCCTACTTTAAAAAAAAAAAAGAAGATAAAATAATAGTACTTACTTGGTCAAGAAACTTTTTTAACTAACAGGTGTACACAGATGGTGCTGATAAGGGCATACAGACTCTCCCCAACTTACGTTGGTTGCGCTTAAGGGTGGTTCAGCATAGTTTTTCGACTTTATGTTGGTGCAGAAGTGACCTGCATGCAGTAGAAACCATACTTGGAATTTTGAACTTGGATCCTGTCGCAGGCTAGGGGTATACACAGCCCCTGTCCTCATGCAGGGTGGTGGCCGCCAGCATGAGGGCCCATCACCGAGAGACTGACAACCATTCTGTGCCCACACAGCCCTTCTGTTTGTCCCTCCAGTGGAGGGTTCAGTAAACCGCACAGGCTGTCAACACTTCATTGTAAAATACGCTTCGTGTGAAATGACTCTGCCCAGCTGCGGGCCCAGGCGAGCGCTTGCGGGCGCCTGGAAGGTGGGCACGGCTCAGCTATAATGTTAGGGAGTCCAGATGCATTGCACGCACTTTCAGCTTGGGATGTTTTCAACGTGCGGTGGGTTTATCCGGACATGAACTCCATCTCGAGTCAAGGAAGGTCTGTCGTAACACATAGGATTGACCTTTGGTGTGGCCCCTGCTTTGGCAGTTTCCCCAGTAATTCTGTATCTTTCACTTTTTCATATCCTCTACACGTGCACAAGTGACACCGTGATCATTACTTTTGTAACCAAAGAGCTAAAAGGGCTTTCTTTGGTTTTTGTTTCTGTCAGGAACAACAGACAATTGTCACCGTGTCACTAAACAAATTAGAGTTTCCATTTTTTTAAAACTTCAGTTTCGAAAGCCTTTTTCTTTGTACTTAATATACAGTTCTGTCAGTTCTTATGTATTTCTAGCTGTTAACTCTTCTTTAATTATTATTATTATTATTTTTTTTATTTTTTTTTTTTTACTCTGTGTTATCTTCCTAATTCTCTTAACTCTGTTCTTTGGGGCAAAACACAGTAGAAAAAGCCCTGCATCTAAAGTTACTCGAAGACGTGCTAAATTTGCGACTTGGCCGCACCCCGCTGAGAGGCTGGAGACTGTGGCTTCTTGACTCGGAATTCGGGCAGCTGCACATGGTGGCCTCAGAGCTCCCCTTGGTCTCTAGAATTCAGTGACTCACCAGGACCACACAGATAAAGGCAGGGTTATTGGGCATTACTTCATGCATCTTTAAAATAATCCATTTTAGTTGTGAAAATACAAGAGGACATTTTTTAAATACCCATTGTGTAGTTCATTAAATATTTGTTGAATGAGCCCCAGCCCCAGAAAAATATGAGGGTTCACACTTTTTTGTGAGTATCTCCCTGACGTATGCTGTCCACGAATGAGTGTTTATTTTGTTCTTCGTGTCGGTGTCTGATTTTACCGTGCAAAGGAATCTGTTCCTTCCTTGGGGCGCCTGTTAAGTCCCTTTTCCGGATTACGTCCTTCACTGTTCTGTCAGATCACGGAACGGTTCTTGGAGGATTTTTAGTCATCAGTCATCTGCAGCTCCGCACACATCACGGCCAGGAACCTGCCACTGGACCCTCAAGTCATGATTTCAACAACAATTTCTCAGTCTCCCAGCAGGTTACAGCAAAGTGGTGGGGACATAAGAATGAACAAAACAGGCACAATTTCTGCCCCCACGGAACTTAACTTCTCTCTGAGACAGAAAGGAACAGTCAAAAACAAATACACTAAATATCGAGTAGGGAAGAAGAGGAGGTCGGGGTGCTCTCCCCGCGAGATGGTCAGAGAAGGCCTTCTGATAGGTGACACGGAGCAGAGCCCTGAAGCAGGAAGGGAGCCGTCCGCGGGAGGCCAGTGTGGCCGCCGCGGGGGGTGGGGGGTGGGGGCCACGGAAGGTGAGGAGTGGGGTCAGGTGGGCCACGCATGGGCTGCAGTTCATTCAAGGATCCCGTGGACACAGCGTCCTCTAGAGGCTCGCACACGCCATTGCCGCATCTGGCAAGGCAGTCGGGCGTCTTTGTCACCATCTGAGCCTCTGCTGGTCACTTGCAAGTTCTGTCATCATTATGATCTTAGCCTTAAGAACTTGCTTTTAAATCTCTTTTTCTCTTAATTAGTCCTAGAGTAACCCTTCTCTGGATTTATTTGTTAAAGTCTTTTCAGTGCCTGCTAGTTGTTAGTAATTCAGAAGCTGGTCGTGTCTTTTATGGAGGCATAGTGGATGCCAGTGTGGCATTTGCTTTGAACCATTGAGAAGACTTCTCTGTCCCCTAAGTACTGCTTGCATTATAAATGTTTTTAAAAGTTGTACCTTGAGCAATTCCCAGGTATGTTTGAATCTGCCTCTTTTTAAGGTGTTTTTAGGAAAAAACGAAAAACAAAAAACCAGCTTTGCTCAGGTTCTGGTCTGGTCTTGCTCACTTTGAACTGAGTTCTCCAACATTCCGTACTCTGTGACCAGCCCCTCTGGCAGCTCAGCATCCCCCGGGCTCCTGCTGTCCAGCCACAAATGCTGCACCACGGACAGATGACCAGACCCTGGCTCTGTCCGCCGTGGCCTTTCATCCCTGTGCTGCCCACGGAGTCTTGGGTCTAGTGTCCATTTGCAACTGCGGGTCCTTGGAGAGCAGTACTTCTCTGCATATCTTCAGGCTGTCTTGTGTGAAACACTGTGTTCGATATTTGAGTACGAATTCACAGAATAGATGACGGTTTTGTGGTCTTAAGAACCTTCTATTGTTGTTATACAGAATTCCTGTTAAAAAGGACATTTTGTGTCATTTCTGGAGTATACCAGCTGGCCCTGTATTTTGAGATGGAGATAGAATTCGTGGTCCTGGTCCTAAAGACGCTCACCATCTAGTTGAGGAAAACAGTTACTAACTCGTTCAAAGCAAAGTGGTTCCGTGTCAGCCTTGCTGTGTGGCTGGCACCTGTAGGAAGGCTCTACACTCAGACATTGAACCGACAGATCTCGAGCTCCTGTTCCCGTTCTGTGCTAGCAGCGACTGTCCTGCTGGGCACAGGCCACCATCACCACCTGGAGTCCTGCACGCTGCAGGCTAAGAGAGGGACCCACGTCTGTTGTAGTTATTTGACTGTTTATATTTTTCTCATTTGAAAGTGTTTAATATTCTGGAATCGTATGATGTGCAATTAGTGTGAAATCTAAAGTGAATACAATTTAAGCTATTTTTAAGGTGCGCTGCCGCTGACTTGTGAATGGCATCTGCATTCAAAAGAAAGGTTTTAACAGCATTCCTTAACTCAGTAGTTACTGAGCAGCTGCTATGAATTGAGTACTGTTGTAAGGGGACCTTTTTGGCAGACGAGACAACAAGGTACCTATTGTCTTGAAACTTACATCTCAGCGATGGAAAATAGTAATGATGTAAATGGCAGCATCATGTATGTTGTAATGTATGATAAATGTATGATAAAAATGTGTAGAATAAGGACATTGTGATAACCTGAGAGGCCTGTCCCAGACAGTTCTGTGCTCGGAGCTTGTGAGGGTCGCACAGAGCAGCAGGGAGAACATGGCAGGCAGCTGGGCGCTGTTTTAGACAGGATGGTTTGAGCATGAATCTCGGTGCAGATTTCTGGGGCAGGAGCTTTCCAGTCAGGCAGAACAAGGAGGGCAGCCACGGGAAATGATACTGGAGCGTAGAAAATGAGGCTAGGTGTACGAGGTTTGGGTGAAGAGGGGCTCTGGGATGCCACAACAGGGGGCTGGGCTTTTTCTCCCAAGTGTCCTGGGGACAGGAGGTGCCTCAGGGAGAGTGGGTGCAGAGAGAGCCCACAGCAGTGGCGGGGGCTGGGCAAGTGGCTGTCAGATGCACGCTGTAGGCAGGAAACTTGGGTCCTGCTCCTGGATTGTTGGATCATGGGAGCCGAGGGAAACTGAGGAGTCAAAACTGACTGGTAGGTTGTTGACCTTGAGCATCTGCGTGACTTCCATGTCCCGAGTGAGGTGGAAACGGCTAAGGAGAGGAAACGCGTCTGGTAGTGGGTGTATTAGTGAGGGCTCCCCTGGAAACAGAAGGCTGTGGGTGCCTTCAAAACAGGCTTGTTAGGAGTTGGCTCATGTGGTCCTGGAAGTTGATGTCATCAGATCTGCAGCTGGAGGCCCAGGAGAGCTGATGGCTTCTTGCTTCCAGTCTGTGCCTGAAGACCTAGGACCCAGCATAGCCAGTAGAGGTATAGTCCAAAGAGTGGGGGAAAAAAACAGTGTCCCAGCTCAAAGGTAATTGGGCAGAAGAAATTCCCTCTTATTTAGAAGAGAAGATCAGCTCTTTGTTCTAGTCAGGCCTTCAGCTGATCAGATGCGGCCCACCACATTAGGGAGGGCAACTTGCTTCACTCAACCTATTGTTAAATCCATCCAGAAACACTCAGAATATGCTTGACCAAATTACCTGGGCACCCTGTGGCCCAGTCAACTTGACACATAAAAAGAACCATCACAGTGGGATATCTGGAGTTTTGTTTTGGTCGTATCAACTTTAAAGTAACTTTGCTGTGTCCTCGTCAAGATAGGGCATGGGGTGGGGTGGATGTCAGAGTCTGGGCCGAAAGACAAAGGGAGGGCTGGAGAGAGAATTTGGAAGTCAGTGCAGATGTAGGACTTGGCGCTCAGTGAGATGGCCACACGTCGGGCTGGCCCTGGGATTGAGCCCTGGGACGTTCCTGCCCTGAGGAGGCAGGAAGCAGTGTCTTGTCTCCCCACTGTCCTCGCAGGCCAGTCGTTCCTGCTGAGGCTGCTGTTTACATGGACGGTGACTCACGACCGTAGCAAGGACTCTTCAGAGAGAGCTTGGCAAATTCAGGCTTCATCTGGGCTCGGGAATCTGGGGTGGGAACCATTTCAAGGCCACATCGTGTGATAAGCAGCAGCTCCATCCCGAGCTGCTGCCGCTCCCTGCTGCCTGTCACACGTACACGCTGCCCCAGTCCCTGTCACAGAGGGGACATGCCACTTACCAGCAGGGCGACCTTGGGCAAGCCGCTAGATCCGTCAGCCTCTGCTGGCCTGTCTATGAAATGGGGATCCCGGACCGGCCTGGAACTCGTCCGGCCGTCTCACAACCTGTAGGCCCAGTGAGATACTTTACAAAAAGGACAGAAATGTCCAAAACCTGTGGAGAATAAAGATGGCGAGATCGTACAGTCCTCTGGGGCCTCGTGGCTGGAAGCTCACTCCTCACACCCCCGTGATGGTGCCTTGGCCTGACCTCCTCTCTTGGGGTCCTCCGGGGAGGGAGGGAGTCAGGACCCAGCAGCCACGGTGAGGAGACCTGAGGCGGCGCTTCTTGGACCTTTTTCCGTTCACTGCGTCCTCCTGCTTCTCTCTCCCCCATCCTGTCCTCCTTGTCCTTTCTGCCTCCTTAATGGGACGTGAGGCCCGACAGTCTCCCGCAGGAGGAGTCCGTGGTCCCGGCAGAGACCAGGTGGGGGCGGGCGGAGCTGAGCGTCCTGGCGTTGATAATGAGACCCACGCGCGGTGTTACTCCATCGAGGTCAGGAATGACCTCATTTCCTATCTGTCTTAAGCTCTATCTTTTGAACTCGTTCAAGAAAACATCACCTTCTTCTGTAGGCGGGTCCACGCGCCTTCTTGGTTTCCCTCCCCGTTGCCAGTCACGCTCTTAGTCACTGCGCGTCTCCCCTTCTCCCTGAGCTCCGCGCTGCAGGGCGCCCGGGTGAGTGCTCCGTCCGCCCCAGCAGCTCCTCCAGCCTGAATCTGACCCTGAACTCCACCCCATTCTCCTCCCGCTCTCCTGTGTGGCTCTCCTGTGTGGCTTCGCTGCCTCTCATGCGCCTCCAGGCCTAAGTCCGAGCTGAGCTGCTGCTTCCCTTTGTCTCACCAGAAAACTGAACCTGACGTCTCATTGCCAGCGCAACGCCCACCCTGTCCCTCCTGCACTGCCGCAAACAAGTCCCAGCCGCCAGCCTCTCACCACGCCTGCCCTCAGGTCCCAGAGCATCCGTGACCCCGGCTGTGCCCCTGGCCAGCTCTCGGCAATCCCTCCCGCCCTCCTTTGGTTTTTTGTTGTCCTGGTCTCTGCTTCGCACATCCGGACATGCTCCTTCCTTGTCCACAGCGCCGTTACCCACTAATGTACCCTGTGATCGCCTGGTTTCTTGTGTGTGTTGTCCCTTCCTAGCGGGAAGGCGACCTGGGGCAGAACAGGGAACTTGGCTGCCTGTTGTTCAGTGTGCACCCTGAGCGCCTGCGAGGCGGCCTGGCCGGTAGCAGGACGTGAATATGTACAGTGAAGGAACAAACGACCTACAACATGTTAACGTTGCCTGGACGTTTTTTCTGGGGACTTTGTAGAGTATTTGAAGTGTTCCTCTTGAGATTTTCAGTTCTGATTCTGTCTGGTCCGGAATCCACGTAGTTGCCAGTCACGCAGCTTTTTGTGAACGTGCCCATTGATGCGTAAAAAGAAGCTCTTTTTGCGGGGCGCCTGGGTGGCTCAAGGGGTTAAGCCTCTGCCTTCGGCTCAGGTCATGATCCCAGGGTCCTGGGATCGAGCCCCGCATCGGGCTCTCTGCTCAGCGGGGAGCCTGCTTCCCCCTCTCTCTCTGCCTGCCTCTCGGCCTACTTGTGATCTCTGTCAGATAAATAAATAAAATCTTTAAAAAAAAAAAAAAGAAGAAGAAGAAGCTCTTTTTGCATGTGTGTGTGATTCTGAAATTTCCCCAACACAGGAGAACCCAGCGCTGGCGGTTGCAATTAAAACATGTAAAAACTGTACTTCGGACAGCGTGAGAGAGAAATTCCTTCAAGAAGCCTGTAAGTTTCTATAAATTTCTGTGGAACTCCCTGTGACTTCTTACCTGTGAAATGCAAGTGGTCTCTGCGGAAGTAAGGACAATAACACTCTGACTTGTCTGTGGTGACCGCATTACTGTCTCACCTTGCAAATTAATACCCGTATCTGTAGAGGCGCGTGTCCACACGTCGCTCCAGGTAAGCCGTGGTGTTCGGGGTGTGAGGACACAGATCACTGTCCCCGTATCCTTTGGGACCCGTGTGGTGGAGCATAAGGTGGCCCTGGGACTAGGCAGACATAGAAATGAGTCTTACCCGCCGGCCCCCTGGCCCTAGAGTTCGGGATGAGCAGGACAGACACGGTCCCCGCCTGAGGGAGCTCACAGACCAGGGAGAGAGCCGGGACCACGCCCCATGCCCTCACCCTGCCTCACAGCCGCCCCTGCGGCTCCCCACTCACGCGTCCGGGATGAGGCTGTGGGGAGGGTCTGTGTGGGTAGCCATTCTCTGCCAGGACCTTGTCCTGTCCTTTTCACCTGCCCTCAGGCTGGGGCGCCCTCCCTGCTTTCATAGCACTTGTCCCGTCTCATCTGACCACGTATTTAGAGTAGTTTCTCCTCAGGAGGTTTTGTCACAGGACCACATTCTCTCCTTCCTAAGTATTTGAAACTAAATAACATTGCCTAGAAATTAGTATTGCCCTCTCTCAGCTTCAGGCTCCACGGGGCTAGGACCGTGTCTGCTGTGCTCACCGCCCAGTCCCGTGCGCAGCACAAGACTGAACCCATCAGGTGCCCAGTAGACACTGGTCGTGTGATTGAGTCCCAGGGTCCCTCATTACATGGACATGGAACAAATGCCTTCTACCGACCATTTCAGGAAATATTTACCACCCAACCGTCCAGTAAATTAATAAGTCATAGAGTAAGTCAAACTGACTATTAGTATATTATCATTTTCATCAAAATCGTATTGTACTTCTGTCAAAACAAAACAAATCAAAACAAAAACAAAAACAAGTCTGTCTTTAATCCCGTTCTAGATCTCTGCCAGGACAAAACAGACCCTGGCAATGACTTCTGTCTTAACTAGTTCGTTTCCAGAGAGCGCCTCGGCCACGAGAGCACAGACGACCGTGGCCACCCTTACTTACTGCTGTGTCAGAGAATAACCTGGACAACTGTTTCTCCCTAGTGACGATGCGCCAGTTTGACCACCCTCACATTGTGAAGCTGATCGGCGTCATCACGGAGAACCCCGTCTGGATAATCATGGAGCTGTGCACACTCGGAGAGGTACCTGACCCACACCTGGCTGTCCCGGCACTGCCAGCCCCTTTGTCACAGCGACAGTGGAATGAATGACAGTCCCGTGCTTGGCGTTCGTTCAGCCGCCTCCAGTGTTTGGTGTCCTTTGTGTAAGGGGTTGGGGTATGTGAAGGACACCCTTGTGGTTCGGGCTCAGAGACTATAGCGTCGTCATCGTTAAGTTCCCAAGTCATGCCCTGACTCAGTGCTGGAGGCAGTGGTGACCCCGTGGATCTGTCTTCCTCTCTGGTGCTGCCGCCTGATGCTAGCCCCGGGGTCTGAGGATAAAAGGGGTGCTCTTAACGAATGCAGGCAAATGAATGCTGCATCTCGGTAAACCTGCACTTCCTTACCGTTTCAGAATTCGTTTTATGGCATCTTTCACACCAACCCATATTAGTCACAGTTTCTTTTGAAAATGTGAGTAACATATGTGGACAGATCTCCTTACTTGACTTCCCTGGAACACAGAAATTCTTGCTTACTGTGTCACCGTCACCTGGAAACTTATTAAAAGCCAGATTCTTGGGCCCCCGCCCAGGCCTGGCGGATCAGGCCCTCCGCAGGGCAGGCAGTCTGTTCTTGGGCACCTGTTCTCCGGGCCACGCCGTAGCCCGCCTGCTTGCAGATGGACACAAGTCCGTTCTCCAGGTGTCCACACTTCACCTTCTGGTACTAAAGCTCAGTAATTTAGCCTGAAACGTTACCTACATTCCTTCACTTCTAAAGGACACCAAGCACAGTTTGGCTTTCCGTGGAGATAGGGGTTCTGGTGAGCGGGTGTCAAAGGGCAGTTTGGGCCCATGTGCCTCCTTTCCTCCGGGCCCCCCGCTGCTCTGCTCCGCACTCGATAACCTCGTTTGCTGGGCGAGATGACTTCAGGCTTCTACAGCAGCATTTCTTCCTCCGCCCTGCCTTTCCGAATAAAACAGAGAGCTTACATATATCTTTCATTCACAGTATTTTTCCGCTTTTGCCTTTGGGGAATTTGCTGATTTTTCTGGCTTAAACTGTTACTAAGTATTTCTCCTTTGTGTACTGATTTTGTAGAATTAGAGTTCAGTTCAGCCGCCTTCCTTTGCCATGCTGGCATTTAGCTGAATTGGTCATGACAGTGGTAATAAGGACTTACAGGCCCCGTGGGGTAAATACCCAACACCTTTCTGTACCTGAAACTTGCTGGAGGAGGCCGGGAGAACTTCTTGCCTCCCCTTCCTCATCACCTTATCCTCAGGTCTGCCTGGGGTGTGGGCGTGCTGGTACATGCGGGCCAACTCGGTCCTTGGTCCTCCCAGCTCTTTGCTAGCAGTAGTTCACACTCTCTTCATTTCCTTGCAGCAACTTCCTGTATTTTTTCAGAAATTTGTCCACAGTCATGAAGAGTTCAGTTTTTGAATAGGATTCAAATAACCATCATTTCTGAGCTAATATGTTTCATTCTGCCCCTTCATCTTAGGGGAGAATTGAAGCCATTCTCATAAAAGTGTGTTTGGAAATGGGCAGTACTGTTGAATATAGCTCCTTGGCTGTTGATGTCTGTTCTCTGTCACTCATTTTTTTTTATCTTGTTCGCTGTTCCAAAGCTGAGGTCATTTCTGCAAGTAAGGAAGTACAGTTTGGATCTGGCGTCTCTGATCCTTTATGCCTATCAGCTTAGTACAGCTCTTGCGTATCTGGAGAGCAAAAGATTTGTGCACAGGTAAGATCCAGTCATAAAGCTGGCAAGCTGCCCTCCGGGCGGGGGAGGGGTGTAGTGGGGAAACCGGAAGGAGGAGACGCTCGGTGTGCCCTGTGAGCCTTTCTACCCCTGGACTCTGCGGTGCGTAGACAGTATCGGGAAGGCAGGCGGCACCTGTCCTGGTCCAGGCAAGACCCAAGGCCCGTTTGTATGCACGTTTAGAAGGTTTTCCTCCCATTAAGTGTGAACGTTGCCTTCGGGCCAGTTCTCTCCTCCGCAGATGCTACTGAAAGCCTGTACGTGGCCCCAGAGTTGTGAGCACGTGGACCTAAAACAGACACTGGCCCCGGGCTCCCGGAACCCAGAGGGTCATGCGTGACGTCTGGGGGGTGCTATGGCATTTCTGTTTCTCATCCGAGGCCCTAGTTGGAATACAAGGGAAAGCCCTTCCGGTTTGCCCACTACTTTGTTACCCAGCATGAAAATAAATTCCATCAGCCGAATCATGGACAAGGGTTTGGATGACGGCTTTTACTTCCAGTGATGAGATCTCTTTGTAGCGGCAGGGTTACGAGCTCAGTCGTGCAGCCTCTCTGTTGATGCAGGTGCTAATACGATTGTAGGAAAAGTCAGAATGCTTTTTTTATGCATTATTCTCAAATATTTGTTATTTGAGAATATATTTTGCTGCCGATCAAAACACTAATCATCATATTAATGAGTAAATATCTGGCAGAAGGAATATACTTGAAGTAAAATCATAAAAGTGTCCTTTTTTCAGTGCATAATAAATCTGTTTGCATTGTCTATAAGCTGTCTTTCAAAGTGCCTATCAGTGTGTCTTTATATAATATAGATGAGTTTGTGGGTTTGTTTCTCCTTGTATTAAAATTTATTGTCCCAAATTCTTTCTTATCAGGGACATTGCTGCTCGGAACGTTCTGGTGTCCTCAAATGATTGTGTAAAACTAGGAGACTTTGGATTATCCCGATACATGGAAGACAGTACTTACTATAAAGGTAAGGAGTCAGAGCAATAAAGAGGCAGTAAGCGCAGAATCTTTAAGGATTTTTATTTCCTAAAAAAGTGTGTCTTTAGTAAACTCAGCTGATTTTCGGCAGAGGCATAAAATAAGTTCAGTAGAAGAAAGACAGCCTTTCAATCCATGGGGCCAGAGCAGTCAGACATCCAGAGACAAAGAAGGGACCTCAGCTTGACTCACCCCGTGGGTCAGGGGATCTTAGGCTTAAAGCTGTAAAACTTTTAGGAAGGACATAACGAGTCAATCGTTGGGGTCTAGGGCTAGACAAAGGGTCCTTAGACCTGACACCGAAAACATGATCCATAAAAGGAGACACTCGGTCGATGGGATTTCATCGAAATTGAAACTCTCAGTTCTGCAAAACACCTGTTCGGGGGTGGAAAGGGAAGGTGCAGACCTGGAGGATCTCTGCCAGGCGCAGGGCCCGCCCGTAACCATGAGCGATTCCACAAAGGACTGGTGTCCACAGGGTAGAATGAGCTCTCAGAATTCATCAGGGAAAACAAGAATATGACATGGGCAAACGGTGGAAAGAGAGGCTTCACTGAAGAGGGTATGTGGAGGGCAGAGAAGCCCGGACAGAGGCTCAGACCGTGACAAGGTATCATTGCCCACATGTCAGAACGGCTAAAATTAAAAATAGTGATAACACCAAATGCTGGCAAAGATGCAGAGAAACTGGATCACTCCCAGATTGCTTGTGAGAATGTAAAATGACAGAGCCGCTCGGGAAGAGCTTCCCAGATCCCTGCTGAGTCAGCTGTGCAGCTGCCGGACAGTCCAGCGGGCACACTCCTGAAGCGAGAACTGCCGTGCACACGAAACCTGCATTTCAGTGTTCACTACAACTGTATTTCCAGTGGCCAAAACCTAGAATCAGCCCAGACGTCCCCAGCTGGCGAACGCAGTCAGACACCTCCACAAGTGGGGCAGGTGCCTTGACCCGGTGGAAGCAGTCGGGCCGAGGACTCCAGTCAGCTCACCCAGAGACTTCCGTCAGCTGGCTTCAGAGTGGAAATCTAGCTCATGTGATTCTTCTTCAAATGTGCCAATTTTGGAATCAGTCTGACTTGGTTCTTTAAATTGTTATACAACAAATATTTTTATTAACAAATGTTTCTATTCCTGATATTTCAGCTGTGGTTTGGATTATAAATCCATATTATGCTCTTAGTATATATTCTAATTCTTACTACCACTTTAAAAGGCCAGTTTCTTTCTCACTTTTTAAAATTCTTGTATTGTGGCAAAATGAGATTTTTACATACAAAACTAGTTTCCCTCATCTTACTGTAGGGCTGATGACTGTTCCCTTTCCATGTGCCTTCCGTACGCCACAGCCCAAAGCGGTCTCAACCGAGATTTGCTGCCGTGTGAGAAGAGAATTCTTGGGATGTTCATTCATTTCAATTAGTCATTTAATGTAAAGATGATCAAGCAGCTCTCTGCTGTTTTAAAATACATTTGCTGTCCAGGTCAAGCCCTGAGCAGTCCAGGTCCCGGACTCCCAGTAAGGAGCTGACCTCCAAGCAGTGCGGCGACGGAGCCTTCGTGTCATGCACACGGCGTTTAAAGTGAGCCGTTGACACGTTCATGTATTCCTCATCCTCTCGGACAGGTGCCTAAGTCCAGACCCCATTGGGCTGCAGGAGGACACCCCCTAGAAGCTGGGGATCTTGGGGGTTCAGGATGCAGGAGTAAGTAGTTTAGAAGGAATCGAGCCGAAGATTTGACTCCACTTGTTGTGAAGGTGCTTGAGGTTAAGTGGGAAAAAAGAAGTGACTCGGATGAAATTATCTCCTGCTTGAAGGGACTCAGAGGCACGCGTGGCTCACAGGAGGAGTCCGAATGAGGCCGGCAGAGCACAGACACCTCTGTGAACCTAGGCTCCCTCCCACGTGGACTCCCGCTCCCCTGCGCCCCTGCTGCCTTCCCGGACACACCGCTCAGCCGTGGGCCTTCTCTGCTCCTGAGGCATCTGGCGTTCACTCGGAGTACGGGTCACACCCCACACCGTACCTTTTAGAGCTAGAATTGCATGAGGGCAGGTACTCTGGGCCATTCCTCTTGTCACCCAGCAGCTGAAGGAATGTTCCGTGAGGTGGCGAGTTGTTTCCTTTGTGGCACAGAAGGAAGGCTTATGAGGCCTCCAGGGACGGATGATGTAGGCTCACCTAAGAAGTGTACTTTTTCATTCCGTCCGTCAGCTGTCCTGCCCTGCACGTACCTGTGCAGGCGCCGTGGTCCATCCTCATTCCGTATTCCATACACACAGAGATGGGCAGCTCCTGAAGTCCTGCCCAGTGCTTTCGGGGTCACGTGTGGGTGCGAGGCAAGGGAGGACTGGGCCTGTCTCTGTGGGAGGATGGGGACGGGGCAGGGGGCGGCGGGGCAGGACAGCAACAGCCGCTCTGGCTCAAACCCCAGCTCAGGCACCTGGTGGCGGTGGCCTCGGGCAAGTCACGAAACGTGTCTGAGCCTCGTTTTCTGAAGGAAGGAGAACCAGCAGGCTGAGTTGTTTACAGGGTTTGAAGCTAATCTGTGTGGCGTGTGTACGCGCATGTACACGCTCCCCCCCAGAACAGCGTCCGGCCAGTGGGTCCGGATCTGCTGCACAGCCGAGCTGCAGGCCGGGAGCACCAGCCAGCCGGGCCCCCTCTTCCTCCCGCGTCCCCCGCCTGTCCGCACAGCAGAGGCCTGCAGCGCTGTTTCCGCGCCACAGGCTGACCGGATCGCTGCAGATGACCTCACCACGCTGAGGAAACAAAGGATAGTTCTTCCAGATTAGCAAAGCCCAAGGGGTCAACTATTTAAAGCTTTGTATTTTGATACTGAAAATCTCAGCGAGCTGTAACTGTTAGATCCTTGAGCAGAAACAAGGAAAATTCACTTTCTAAAATTAATCTTCTAGCTTCCAAAGGAAAATTGCCAATTAAGTGGATGGCTCCAGAGTCCATCAATTTTCGACGTTTTACCTCAGCTAGTGATGTGTGGATGTTTGGTGAGTATTTTGGAGTTTTGCGTTTTTATCTTTTTTATTTTATTTATTTATTTATTTATTTTTTTAAGATTTTTATTTATTTGACAGACAGAGATCACAAGTAGGCAGAGGAGATAGGCAGACAGAGAGAGGAGGAAGCAGGTTCCCTGTCGAGCAGAGAGCCCGATGCGGGGCTCGATCCCAGGACCCTGGGACCATGACCTGAGCCGAAGGCAGAGGCTTTAACCCACAGAGCCACCCAGGCACCCCGAAGTTTTGAGTTTTTAAATGAACATTTCATAGACTACAAAACGGACTTAGGCTTAGCTCTTTCTGCAGTATTTAGGCTCCTCTGCCTTCCCTTGCCTGAGCGCTGCTCCACAGACGTCCTCTTGGTTCATTCAGCAGCTGCTGGGCCACGCGGGGCGCCGGATTCTGTTGGAATTCCCCCTCCCCCCCGCCCCAGGCCTCTGTCTCCCTGGGCCCTCTCTGCGTCCCTCCTGGGAGCAGTCGTAGCTCTCTCCTTCCTTTTCTCCTCTCTGTCTCCCCGCCATCCCATCTGCTCCTTTTCTGTGAGTGACTTTAAATGGTCGTCCTGTCCTCGGGTTCTGTGCCAGCCCCTCGGCTCCGGAACATCCGCGTGGGGCTTTGCTTGTGCGCTGGAGCCCAGCCTCCTTCCCGACTTGTCTCAAGGCTTGAACGTTTGATCCTTTGTCTCCTGTGGCTTCTGCTCTAGCGCCTGCTCCGTGCCTCTCCGCCTGCTCCGAGCCGGTCGCTGTCCTGCTCTGGGGGTTGCTATGGAACCTTCTCACTGTGGGACGGGGTGGCCCTCGCTCATTCTGCACCACTTGCTTCAACTGCTTCGTCAGGTTTTAAATCTCTCTCCCCTTTCCACACAGATGCTGCCCCCCGCCCCGCCCACCCCACTCTTCTGGTCTAACTCCTTCCACCTGGAACATGTTGTCATAACACCCTCTCCCGGGGCTGAAATTCTGATGTTCGGGGTCACCTGAAATGTCCCCTCTTCGTGAAGCCTCGTGTAGCCGATGTGTGCTCCAGACATAACCTCCCGTCCTCTGTGTTCCCTGCACTTCTGCTCTCTGCCCTAACACTCACACGTGGATCTTGTGCGCGGTCCTGTGTGCGTGCTTTCTCCCTAGATTCTGAACTACTCCGGAGGAGATGCGTGGACAAGGCTATGTGCCTTTCCCCCGTAATTAAAAATAACTTTATACACATCAAGTACATGTTCTTCTTTTTTCTTCTGTGTACTTGCTGTTGATCTCCTCTAGTGCCCTGAGTGATAACAGGAGAGGGAAGGGGCTTTTGCCAGAGCAGCAAATAGTGTGACAGGGCTTAGGGCTCTGGGGTCCGCCTGCTGTGGTGTCACCTCCCAGGACCTCACTCGTCGGCTGTGTGACCCAGAGAGCCGCTTGCTCATCTTGGCAAGGGGACTTCAGCTTTCAAAGATTCTAAGATGCCCGTTTCTCACACTGTCACTTCTCTGGAACTGGTGTCATCAATCAGTGGCATTTTGTAGTCGGTGTGAGTTGGGGCCGTGTCTCACGTGGCTTCCTTGCCCACACTCGTGTGGACTTTGTTTCGTTCATCCCTATGTCTCTTCCTTGTCTGAATGAGTTTGGAAGTGCTCATTGGTAAGAATAAAACAATTCTAAGAGGTAACAGAGGATGGTGCCGTGACTTAGTTGGCAGTATTGTCCTCCATTTTTAGTTATATAAAAACAATATCGTATTTTATAATCAGTGGCATCTTAGGTTTGATAGAATACAGTATTTAAGGAAACGTGAGGTGTAAGGATAATGTGTAAATTTCGAAAGTCTTACACTGCCCGGCGCTAAAGTCTTACTAAAGTCTTATGCTGCCCGGCGCTGCTGTTAGTAATGACGTCACAATTTCCGGTGAGAAATGCAGAACTAAGGCATTAGTTTTGTCATACACTCTTCGGTCTGGAGTGACTAGAATTCGGAAAACATCAGAATGTCGTTCACGTGGGCAGGATAATGTGCCTTGTTTCCTTTGAGGCACAGCCCTGCCGTAGGTGCCAAAGACACTGAAGCAAGGGGCCTCCCCCAGCCCATGATGCGGTAAGCAGGGAGGACGGGGTGGAGCCAGAGCTCGCCCGGTGAGGCCCTGTGCAGGGAGGACGGGGGCGGAACAGGGGCTCGCCCTATGACGCTGTGTGCAGGGAGGACAGGCCGAGCAGGGACTCACCTGGGCCATCAGGAGCACATGCATAGAAAGAGAAGCACTCATGCGGAGGAGAAGGAAAGGGGCACTAAGTGCGGCGAGGCTGGCATAAGCAAAGGCGTGTGTGTGGCATGTGCTGGGGTGCCAGGACCGCCAGAGCAGCCCGCAAGACATGCGAGCCAGCCACGGTCCCCGCCAGCGCACACGCTCGGTTCCCCAGCCAGAGCGGGAGGTCGTCATTCTCCGCCTTAGGCTCCGTTCGCTCATTTGCTGTGGAAGGGGGCTTTCAGATGTTGTTCAGAGGACACGAAGAGAATGTGCGGCCTGCGAGGATGGAGTGTGAGTGAGGGGCGTGCGGGTAGGGCCACTGCAGCCCAGGGAATCCGGAGTTTGCCTGGGGGACAGGGACCCCCTTACCAACTCGTGCATGAGCCAGCTGACAGTGCCAGCGTGCACCCTCGCCAGGCTCGGGCTGCCTCGCTAAAGGAGTCTGAGCGTTCTGAAGGTAAAGGCTTAAACTTTAGGATGTTCTTTTGTTAGGCCTCAGCCCAGCTGCCGTAAGCATCAGCAGGTTGGACTGCAGTGGGGGGCCAAGTTCAAATTCACCCAGCCTATTTTGAACTGGTTTGTTAAGCCATGAAGGATCACTGGCGGGCCCTCTTCTAAGACAGGATTTTTGGAGAAGTAAACCTCTTACAAAAACTTGGGCGTTTTTTGGAAAATAACATAATTTTCCTTATTTGAATCATATTAAGCTAATACTGCTGTTCTTATTTATAACAGAATTCACTGACTACTGCTTTATTTGCCCGATTTGCCCCAAGTCACACGGCTGGTCCTCCAGTGCCAGCTGTGTGTTTTTCCTGAAACACAGGCGTGCTTCTCTTCCCACCGGGCTCACGGTTCTGCTTTCCTTCCCGCCTCACAGGTGTGTGTGTGTGGGAGATACTGATGCACGGCGTGAAACCCTTTCAGGGAGTGAAGAACAATGACGTGATCGGTCGGATTGAGAACGGGGAGAGGCTGCCGATGCCTCCAAACTGTCCTCCGACCCTCTACAGCCTTATGACGAAATGCTGGGCCTATGACCCCAGCAGGCGGCCCCGGTTCACTGAGCTCAAAGCTCAGCTCAGGTAGGAGTGGGGGGAGCAAGGGCCGGGGCTGGGGCAGGCTCATGCGGCTTCTCCCACGCAGTCAGAGTGTTTGAGGTCATTCTGTCAGGACGGCGAAGGCTACGGAATGACTTACTGATCAGTTTGCGTTGAGTTATGCCTTGCTAGGATGCTCAGGACATTGTATCGTCAGATCTTAATCGACTTCACATTAGGATCAGATCTGTCGTGCGCTGACTTCTGACTTGGCGTGGCTTACGAGATGCGTGAGAACCTAGTCCCTCGTGGGCCACCCAGTTCCATCTCCCTTTCCAGCTCCGTCGCCAGCGCTCCTGACTGCTTACGCTTCTCCCGGCACAGCCCAGCATTTCCCACATGCTGTTTTCGCTCCCGGGGACGCCTTCCACATGCTGTTCCCCCTGCTAACCACCTCTGTGGTCTTCAGAATCCAGCTCAGATGTTACCTCCTTCAGGGGACAGCCCTAGTCAGCCCTGCCCCCAAACAGACAGCCGGTCTTTGGCACCTTGTCCGTGCTTCTGTCTGTTGTCGTCCAGACATCCACAGGACCTGTTCAGCTGCCATGTCGTGGCTCCTACTTTGTGCCAGCCACGGCCAGACCCGGTAGCTCCCGGTCCCCTACAGGGAGCCCGCAGGGACCTGTTAGTGCACTGAGTCCCTCAGCGTGTCTGCATAGAGCTGACCGTGTGCCCGGCCTGGAGAATTTCTCGTTTGCACGTCTGGGTCCCCCGCCAGGCCCTAAGCTCTCCGTGAGCATCACTGTGTCTTACTCGTTTCTGCAGCCCCGGCGCAGACGTCTAACACATGCTCAGCAAACGGTTGTTGAGTTGACGTCTAGACTGACTTATAACTGAAATTGATAAGATATTCCGGCGCGATACGTACCATGGGGAGTTTATCCCTTAACCAGCACCGTGGCGTAGCGTGCGTTGTGTCATCTTCATGATTCCCTGACTCTATGTGAGATTTTTAAATTTTTCGTCTTTTCTCAGAGAAATTTACCCAATATCAGGGTCCAAAAGACCCCAGTGGCTCCTCTGGCCCCGTCTTGTCCCCCAGTGCTCGCGGCCGGTCTAGACGGCCCAGGCCCGGCTGCTCAGGCAACACCGCTTGCTGGCCGGGCACCCGGCAAAGGAGCGCTTTCCGCAGAGGAATGAGGGCTGGAGGGAGAGCAAGAGGCTTCACCCGGTCAGGGCTTACCAGCTAAGCACCCGTGTGATTCTGAGTTAGGTCTGTGGACTCCACAGTGAACAAACACAGTCCTGCCGCCAGTGTTCGTGGCCCGAAGGAGACGGGCCCGCGTCCCTCACCCCACGGTGAGCGGCACCTGTTCCCTGGGCCGCGCGCCTGCCCGCCCCCTCCTGTCCTCTCGGGCCCCGGAGACAGCTCAGCTCTACCTGCCACGTGACCGTCCTTCAGGTGTTTCTAGACCACTTTCTGCAAGCTAAGGGTCTCCAGGTGCTCCGTCCCCGCACAGCGAGTGGTACGCGCGGGATTTTGAATGCGCTTTAGTTCATGTTTTGCTCCTATATTTCTTGGTTCCTCCTTGATCTTTCCTCAGAATGTGGCCGGTTCTGCCCGTGAGATGCCTCCCCTCTCTGACACCGGTGCCATCTGCCTGCCTCCCGGACACCTCCTTTCTCCCCCGACCTGCTGCTCCTCCACGGTCTGAGTATGGCCCACGCGTCCGTTCTGGGCCGCCTCCTCTCTCCCAGTTTGCTTCCTGGGCGGTGCGACCCTCTCCCCTCTGTCCTTCTTCAGCTTCCATCCCACCTGTTCTCACAAGGCCCAGAGCCACAGTCGCGTTGCTGCTGAGCGTCGCGGTCATGCTAAAGCCAGTCTGTTGCCTTGCCTCCGGCGGCCCCTGGCCTTCCCTTCCCACAGGCTCCAGAGGGGCCTTTGCGTCCACCTCCGTCTGGGAGCGAGCCGTAACGCCTCACCGCCGCCTGGCACGCCTCCCCCACTCCCCCACCTGGACCGTCCATCCATCTGGCACAGCTCCTTACTTGATCTTCTCACCCATTGCTGGGGACGAGTGGCTCCCATGTTGGCTGGAAGCTTCCAGAGTAGACTAGAGTCCTCCCTTCCGGCCCGATGGTGTGTCCTGCCCCTTTCTCACGCCGTGGCTGCATTAACCACCTGGGCCTGGAACGCCGCCTTCTCCTCCTGGTGAAATCCGGCCCCTCTTTCTCGGCGGCTCCCAGCACTGGCTCCTTCGCGGTTCCACGGCCGATGAGCCTCTGCCCTCGGCGTCTCCCGAGCACTCGGCTCTTCTTGTCGTGCTCCCCCTGCGCTGCCCCAGATGGCCGCACCCGCGTTCAGCCCGTTCCACAGTGTGAGCAGCACGAGAGCTGAGCCTGGGGCCCGATCTCTGGGGCAAGAGGACTACAGCACCTTTCCTGCCCTCGAGGAGCTCACAGTCTAGTATGTCTCAGCCCTACTAGACTGAGGCTCCTTGAGGGCAGGGATCGTCATACTCGCCTCGGTGCCACGCGCACCCGCAGGCCAGGGGCCTGCGCACAGTGGGGTCCCACAGCCGCTCGAGTTACGGCTTAGTAGGTGCGATCTCACATCAGTGTTCACTGAAGGACTGTTTCTTTGGGTGAAGTAGTTCCAAAAACTGTCCAAGGTGAATTTTTAGAATCCAGTAAACGATTTCGCACACACGCACGACTGCTCTTCTACACAGTTAGTGCAGGCCACGTGTTTTCCAGTTTCCATCAGAAATGGAGTCTGACTCTGCATTTTAAACGTGTAATATGGCTACCAAGAGGCCTGTAAAATGTAACTCTAATAGCTTGCTTGGACATTTACGTGTAACAGCGTGTCATAGTGGTTAGATTCTTTTGTTAAGTTTTACAAAATCTTTACCATATCAAAGATTGCTTAACAAATGAGTTTCAGATAGTCTTTACCCCAGGTCAGTGAAAAAGTGTTTCCTGAATCCCATTCTCCATGTCTATTTAAAAGGAAATAATTTGAAAGGACTCAGATCACCGTGGGATCCCACGTGTCTGTGGGCCGTGTTTGTCTCTCAGTGTGAGTTGCAAGACGTGGCTCTCGGGTTGAGCCTTGTGCAGCGAGTCAGACAGCCCTTGGGTCAGACTTCCATGGGTGGTCTCCAAGACCCCAAGCCTCTGTCCCCTTCGCGTCCCGCTCTCCCATTCAGAGATGGGAATCCACAGAGAAGCACGAAGAGGTGAGTGGGCAGGTGGCCGGGGACCGACTGTGGCCCCCATAGGAACACCCTGGAAAATGACTCCTGCCCTGTGCCCTGGCGTGCTTGCCCTGGAGGACTGACAGGTTGTGAGAGCACCCCAGGTGGTTTTTGAATGAAAAAATCACTCAATCCCTGATTAATCCGGTTAATTCTTTGGGAGGTGCCGTGCCACGGAGGTGACAGCAAACAGCTTCAGTATTTGCCCTCTTGCAGCGTCTGCTTCCCAGGAGCCAAGGAAGGGGTGTCCCTGTCACCTCGGTCTAGGGAAGAAGGTCACGTCAACGTGTGCTTTCTTAAGCCCTTTGTAGGCAAATGAGGGAAATGAACCAATTGCACTATCAATTTAAAGTTTATACCATACTTTTTAAAACTTTGTATTGACCTACAAGGATGTGAACATAGAAGTTAGCCGAGAAGTAAACCACTCATTGGACCGTCACAAGTGGGGCCCATGCACGTACGCCGTCTGCAGGACACGGAAGCAGCCCTGCCCTCGCTCCGGAAGCCCACCAGGTGCCCCTTCCCCTGACTGTTTGCCCTTCCAGGTGACTGCTTTTGAGCTGTCTGTAAATGGCATCACTCTCTTTTTCGTGGCGTACGTCGTTGAGCATTTGCTCTGAGGTCATCCACGGTGTCAGATAACCGTTCGTCTTTCTTCTGGCTCCGTGGGTCCCGCTTGTGAGTATCGCACAGCTGAGTCGTCCTCCTGGCGGGAATGTACATTCTTTCCGCTGGGAGCCGTCAGCGCCCCTGCCGTGTCTTCGGTGCACGTAGCTACAGGAACCGAGGTTGGCTGTGCCTCCAGGAGCTCGCAGGCATGCCCGGGGGAGCGTCCGTCGGGCCCGCTGGGTTTCCAGAGCCGGTACCCCGGCTCCGCTCCCAGCAGTGAACGAGAGCTGCGGTTGTTCCAACCATGGTGGTTTTTAAACCTTTGGCAATCACTCCTTGGTCCTGAGCTGCCTGCGGTCATGTATGAAGGTTAGGGACAGAATGTGCGTGGTGAAACTGTCGCAGTTCAGCCGAGTTTCTGTCCTAAAGGACACCGACCTAGTAAGTATCACCTGGGGAGGTGCTCCATGATTTGAGCTGGTCTCTGCCACTGTGCTTTTCAGGAAGACCTTGTGATAGCTGGTCTCTGCCCTCCGTAGGCAGCCTCATTGTAACGTGGAAGACCAGCGCTCACTGCGTGCTCTCCGTTCCAGGCCTTGTGCCACACGCTTCCCCACGTCACTTCGTCTTAGCACTCACATGCCGTGGACATGGAGGTAGTAGCGCCGCCATCCGTTCTCAAACAAGGACACTGAAACGCTGAGCTCAGGCCACTCGCCTGAGGTCCCAGAGCTGCACCTCCCAGCGAGCCCCCAAGTCCAGGACAAGCTGTCAGCTGGTGCGTCCTGGGCCAGGACCCAAGACACAGCTAGATGTCCTCACGTGCTCCGTCTTGTGATTGCGACCGTGAGCACGTTGTTACTGCTTAGCCAAAAAAGAGAAAAGAAGGAAGGAAAAAAACCCAGTATCCTAAGGAATTTCTGAAGCTGGTTCTCTTACGTTTGTTTTGAGAATCAAGCGGAGAAAGTCCCTGGAGGAAAATGGTAACATGTCTGGCACAGGCACAGAGGCCCTCACCCATGCCAGGTGTGCTGCCATTTCCCGCGTGTCGTGTTGTGACCTCCTGAGTGTGCCGTACTCAGCCACTGCAGGCCCTCCGAGCGCCCGGCACAGTAGGGAGCTGTCACGGGTGTGCCCATGAGGCTCTGCCGCGGTGACGGAGGCCAGCACGTGTGTGGGGGGCCTGCCTCGTGGGCCCTGGGGGCGGGAGGTTGTTTGTTTGTCGGTTGGGTTAATATTGTCGTGTTTGCTCTTTAACTTTATCAAGTAGAGCTGGCCTTTGGGAGATCTGCTGGGTTAGGGCGGAGCTTGGAGTGGCTACAGCCCCAGATTGGTGCCATGTTTTCACATGACATCTCAGCATCTACCCTCCCGCGAAGTTTCAGAGCCCCTCCGGACACAGACTGGTCTCGGTTGGGCCGTGAGGCTGCCAGCACCTTGGGGGTGGGGGGCTGTGGCGTGGAACCTGGGAAAGTGCAGACGGCACTTGAGGTAGGAATTCAGCCTTCCGTTGAGAGCTATGGGTGTTGTGTCGGGAAGGTTACGATTTAAAAAGAAATGTGAAAAGAAATCCGTGTGACCTGGACCAGGTGACTTTGCCTCCCTGTAGGAGCAGGGTCCCACAGGGTTCCACAGGGCCCCACAGCCCTCCCCCCGTCTGGTTTTCAGGGCCACGTGAGGTGACGTACGTGGCTCGGGGTCAGTGCGCATGGTTCCAGCTCTAGCAGTGGTAACGACGAAGCTTTTCCTGAAGCTCCGGAAGGGACCTGGCAGCCTGAGGTACAGAAACATTATCAGTCGCTGCTAAAGGAAAATGGGGTTATTTGAATTCAGAAGTGTTAGCTCCCATCGTCCAGATACCAAGATGTAAAGACAGTTTATAGACACGTTATGGAGACACAGATGTTAAATTTTTAGTCTGTGAAGAGCACATTTTGCAAGTCCTTTGAATCCTTTCTGATTCTTTATGTATCCCGGTATGCGGACTCTGAATTAAAGGCTCTGGGTTTGATTGATGACATGAGATATTTGTGCTGCTCCTCTGTGTATTTTTTTAGGTGGTTTTGTATTTGCTTCCAAAATTCCTTTCAAAGGTGGTGTCTGAATTCCTCCTTAGTCATCATTCCAGTATTTCCCTCCCCCTTGCTGGCCTGCTGGGTCTAGACACTATCTAGAAGAGGAATTGGTTTCTCAGTTAGTCCTGCAGACGTCTTCGAACGTTCATGGCACCTGGGGGAGCCTGGCTGGCACAGTCAGAAGGGCGTGCGGCTCTTGATCTCAGGGTCATGTTCGTTGCTTGTAGAGATCACTTATATTAATTTTTAGAGACTTTAAGTAAAAACTTACAAAAAACATTCACGGCATCTGAACTTCAAGGGTTTTTGTGGGGTTTTGTGGGTTTTTTGGTCCTTAGCCTTACCAGTAATTAAAAGTAAATAGTAAATTAAAATTTAATAGGAATTCGATACAACGTCCGCATTCCTTCTACTAGGAATTGTGTCTTAACTGTTGACGCGAGGATCCTTCTGACCCATCCCTGGCTCCCGCCCGCACATAGGCGTTCACGGCTTTTCCGTGGGCGTCTGTATTGTTACATCCCCCACAGTTTGGTTTCGTGTGAACGGATTTCCAGGGAGATTTACACATGCATTTCAGGAGAATCAGTCCTTTGCACTCACGTGGCTTTACACATCGTTTTCATGTGTGTTGCCTTGTTTGACTTCATAACAGTTTTTAAGAATGAGTTATTACTGCCCTTTTCATTGAAGGAGCCTGAGGCTCAGAAAAGTCGTGTAACTTGCCGTGGATTGTGCTGCTGACAGAGAAGCCCCTGGGCCCCTTTCTCCTGCCTCCAAGACCAGCGATCTTCTTGCGTGTCGGCCTTGGGATGCGCCCCCCGCCCCCACCCGGCCGCCCAGCCTCCTGTGTTTGCTCTCACACTTCTCCCGTCACCTGTCCTGCCTGTGAAGAGGTGCCTCTGACCACATGACGTGGACATGTCTGTTGCTGGGTATTTACTCTTTGTGATTGGAGCCCAGGCGGAAACCCTCAGACTTACCGGGTAGCCACTAGATTCCCTTCCCTTCAGTTCTCTTTCTCTGACCAGCTGGGTTTTCTCCACAGCTCTTCTTCCTTCCCCTTCACTGAGCTTCTCCAGGGTTATTATCCCTAAAAACGTAAGGGGAGAGCGGAGCAGCCATGAAGGTCTCCCTTACCCTCTGGACAGCGAGGACCAGTGGCTGCGCATGGCTCCCCCTTGACTTCAGGTCCCTGAGGGACAGGGAACTGTGGCTGGGTGGAGGGACGTAGGACACAGATGGAGAAACACTGGCGTCCTACCACTTACAAATAAGCCTGTACCCCCACCTAGCCAGGAGGGAAGCCAAAAGCACGGTGTGCTCGGGCCATCCATGCCTGGCTGAGAGTTTGGCACTGGGATGCCGACGCCTCCCTTCCACACCTCTTTCTCCTTCGGGGCCCCGAATCTGCATTTAGCAATACCGTTTGCATACTCGACTTAGCGACTGCTCTGGAGACCAGGACACTCCTGGTTAACTTGTCCCTGTCTGCTTAGAGTTACCGACTGCCCTGTGCTTCCGTGCGCCAGGCTCGCGCAGCCAGGAAGGTCCCCTGGCCGCCACCTCAGTCCTTTATCCTCCAGAGGTCACATTCGTCTATGTTAGTAACCTCACATCGTTAAGATTTTTGTGTGTTTTAAGTAGTACTTTACGAAAAGTAAAGAAACAATCTTCCATCTTGAATCCCACACGGCGCTCTTCATTCTTCCCTAAAGAGGCTTTTTCTGCTCCGTTTCCCATTCACCCAGAGAACATCTTGAGCATTCTCTGTGTTCATCTATCGGTAATGAATTCCGTTCGTTTTTGAGGGGTTCTTATCTGAAAACCAACTAAACTTAATTTCCCTGGAACAGAGTTCTGACTTCACAGTCCTGTATCTTCTCCTTTTGGGCCTTGAAAGCTGCTCTTCCGCTGACCTCTTGTTTCTAGTAAGAAGTCACTGGCCCTTCGAGTCCTTGTTCCTCCGTCCATGCTTTGTCGTTCCTTACTGGCTGCTAGCGTGGTTCTGTCTTAGTCTGTGGGTGTCAGCGGTTAGCTGGGATGTGCTGGGTGTACTTTTCTTTGTACTGATCACACCTGGGGTTCCCTGACGCTCCTGAACCTGTAACTGTATGTCTCTCACCGTTGCCTGCTCGGTGTTCTTCTGCTCCATTTTCTCACTTCTGCAATTCCAGTTCCTTGTCTATTAAGCCTTTTGATGGTGTCCTTCAGGTCCCAGCGACCCTGTTCTTTTTCTTCCCCGCCCCCCCGCAGTCTTTTTCTCCAAGTCCTTCAGATTGGATAATTCAAATGATTCGCCTTCAGGTTCCCTAAGTGTTTTGTCCTCCCCATCCGACCCGTCATTCTATCCTGTGGAGATTTTATTTCAGACACTGTACTTTTCATTATAGAATTTTCCTTTGTCTCTTTCTTAAAGTCCCTATTTCTTTGCTAACATTTCTTATCTTTCCTTTAGTTATGAACAGATTTTGCTTTATGTCCTTGAATATAATAGCTCTTTCAAGCCTCTGCCTGCCAGTTCTAACTTCTGAGCCATCTTCGGAATCGCCTCCTTTACATTGTCTTTTCCTCATCAGAATGGATCATGTTTTCATGTTTATTTTTATATTGGGTAATTTTAGATTATATCCTGGACATTTGTGAATGATGGATTGTGGAAACTCTGGATTCAGTTAGATTCCTCTGAAGAATGGTTTGTTTGTTTTAGCAGGCAGTTAATGTGGCTGATCTCAAAGCACAGATTCTCTCCCCATGCTGTGGGCACCAGCCCACATCTCAGTTCAGTTCTCTTCACCTTAGCTGGGCTGCGTGGAGCCTGTCCTGTGCATGCATGGCTCCAGGTTCCGCTAGAGATTTGGGGAGATTTTATAAAACTGCAGACTGCTGTCTGGCAAATGGCCATTAAAAAATGGGGATTTATCCAGGGCTCCTCGCCCAAAAAATGGGACTTATGCCAGCCCTGCTCAGGGTCCAGCTTCTGTGGGTTTCTCTCCCGTGCAGTCATAAGAAGGGTTGCTTCTTATGTCATTGTCCATAGTTGCTATCTGCAAGAGGGTTCGTCAAATAGTTGCTATGCAGACTTGCCAGAAATAGAAAGAAGTCACTATTTTTAAAGAAAGATTTTAGCAGGATTCACATTTTTGAAAAGTAGTTTTTTGAGATGGGCAATGCCACAACCAAACAAAAGTGCCTTATCTCCGGCAATTTGAGATACATGAAGAGAAATTCAGTCTTAGTGCATCCATGAAACTAGACGTCCGGTCGGCTCTGCCGGTTTGTCAGGGAGAAAGAGCAGAGGCATTCGCTGTAACTGTACGGTTTTGCATTTAGCTGCGGGTCAGCCTCTCACAGATATGCTCTCGCAACTGAATCTCAGGGCTCCAGACTTGTTTTCTGCAAAGATACCAGGCGGGGCTTTTTGTTAAAAGGTCAGTTCCATTCCTTTGTGGTGAGGCAATGTTGGGTAATTACGAGAGATCATGTTTCAAAACTGGTATTCCCGTGAACTTGCCAAAACGAGCTCTTTCCCTCTGGACTTTTTTCCATCCCATTTCCTCGCTTCTCTTTCTCTGGACGTTTTCCACGTTCGCCTAAGTAGCCGAGGCTGATTTTATGATGTTCAGGTGATTAAAGTCCAATCTTTTAAGGAAACGTTCCATGAGCAAAGAGTATTTCTTATATTTAAAAGAAGAAATGGTTTGTAGCTTCAGAGGAAAGAACAGTAATGCTTCGCTCACAGGGGAGACACTACAGAAATGAGATGGAGAAAATCTCTCTTTCCTGGTGGTAAAAGGTCAGGTAAAAGTACGCTGCTAAGTAACATTTATTCCAGAGCTTTACTGTTTTTTCCCCACATACTTTCTTTTCCACCCGAACAATGGGTAGAGTGGACAGAGTTACTCCCATCTCTGAATGAGCAAGCACGTTGAATAGGCGGGGCGGCCGGCCCCACCGAATTGGGCGGACGTGCGGCTTCTCACCTGTTGCCCGCAGCTTGGATGGCTCGATGTCAGCAGCCCGGGACCGACTGCCCTTTTCCACTCTAAAGCTGGTCTGGGTTGAAGATTTGTTTTTGTGTCTTAGCTCAGTGCTGGGAACGAGGAACCTCTTAGACCCCTTTCTTGCTCTCCATGAAAATACCTCAGGAGTGAAATCACGCTTTGTCGCTCCAGAACGGAAATTTCCTCAGCCCTGTCCATGCTCGCTGCTGGAGGGCATGAGAGCCCGTTCCCCTGGAGGGGCGGCAGGCCCAGAGCGCAGTCAGCAGCCCCTGCCCGCTCTACGTCCGGGTACGCCCCGTCCATGACTTGGGTGACTCTGGTGACATGAGGGAGGCGAAAGGGAAGAAACACTACATCGAGCCCTGCTTTCCGCACTCACGTCTCAGTAGGTGGGCCTGGTGGGTGAAGAGAGGCAGGGTGGCCGCGTGTTCTCGCGTCTGTAACGGAGAAGCCCCAGCTCGCACCGGGTCATCTGCTTGTAAGCTTGAGACCTAGAAACCGCCATCCCCGGAGAAAGCACGGCGGCTCATTGCCAGCGCCCATGAGACGGCCGGCTCGTTCACATGGAATGTATTGCTACTAAAAATATTTGCAGTTTGGGAAACTATGTTTAAATTTGACCTCCTTGACCCTCTGCACATTCTAGTTTTTTGCTCTGGGTTCTCCAGCCTCTCTGAAGAGACAAGTTCAGAAATGTCCCTCCGTGCCTTCTGCCTCCATCTATGGCATAGTCCTCCCATTGTCAAAACAGATCTTTTATGAGTTATTTATACTCCTGACCGCTCTGAGCAGCAAACGATGGCTTCTCAGAAGCATTTTGACGTGTTATTTTTGGTGTGAGAACCAAGTACTGAGGTCAAAGTACTCCCCTCCCCATTACCACTGTTCTGCTAGGGGCGCGGCGGGCAGGCTCAGGGAGAGAGGTTGCGGTACCTGTCACGTGCACACGCTGTGACCCGACGGGGAAGCTGGTCCCAGCCGGCCAGTGGCAGAACGCGGGCAGCGTCAGACCCACGGGGCAGCGGAGTGCCGCGTGTGGCTCTGTGACAGAAGGGCTGCCCAGAAGGGGTCAGGCAGTAAATTCTGTAGGTCGGAGAGCAGGGGAAAGGGAAAGCGGGTGGGAGAACCAGGGCGGACAAAGCCTGAGAGGGTCTCCTGTGGCAAGGGTCCTCATGGGACCTTCTGGAGGTTTTCCTGGGCAACAGTCGACCTGAAGATCTGGGTGGCCGGTTTCGCGGAGCAGCCCTTGTGAAATAAGCTGCCTTAGTGGGACCTACTTAGAATGCGGTTCCCATCGCGTTAAAGAACGTGTTACACTTGGCCTTCTCAGAGCTTGTCTGTTCTTCAGTTAATTTAAGAAGCTGAGAAAAAAAAAGACAAATTCCTTGATTTTTCTTGTCTTGATTTTCATGGATTTTTCGGTTGTTAAAACGATAAGAGGTTTGGAAGTTCGGGTTCTGGGTCTGTTATTTAGGGGCCTCAATGAGAGCAGCGCGCGCAGAAAAACTACCCAGGGCAGCTCCTCTCCCGGGCCAGGACTCTTGCACCCGGTGTCCGTCTCAGAGAAGGTGGCCTGCAGTCCTTGCCTGGTAACAGTGCAGTAGGCTTAGGGCCAGCTCTTGCTGGCCACGCCGCGGGTGGACCCTGCTGCTTGTGGCCTCACTCCCTGATCGCCTGTCATGGTTGGCGTGCACGTCTGTGCTCCAGTGTCTGCAGGAACTCTGGGTGCGAGGGAGTGGGCTGTCAGGTCGCAGCCCTCAGCCCAGTGGGAGCAGAAGGCAAGCAGACTGCTGCACGGTGATTCGAGTCCCCATCCCCGGCCCTGGGGCCCGGTCCCCAGCAGTGCTGGCTTAGCGCACCCCTTGCCAGGCTGCAGCGTGACCCTGACTCCCAAACTTGTCAAGGTTCCGGGTTCCTCTCTTAGCCGGGCTCGCCCCTCTGGCGCTTGAAGAAAACCAGAATCCTATTTTCAGGAGGAATTAGAATCTTTTGGCTGCAAGCTTTCCTCTCAAAGCACTCACGGCATCCCCGAGGAAAACCCTGCTTTGCCTTTAAAAGAAAAAAAGAAAAGAACTACCCTTCGTCCGTCCCTAGTAAGGGTTTGCTGACTCAGAGCAGTCACCAAGTGATCTGCCGTCCTGCCCTGACTTCAGGGTGATGGCGGGAGTGCGCCCGTGCGAGAAGCCGTCCGCTCCAGCCTCCAGCCAGCCAGGAATGTCTTTCTCAAACAGTTGAGCAAATTCCCAGATTAGAGCGGGGCTGCTGCAGCTGACCTCACTCTTTCATGAGTAATTCTGGGTGGTTATTGCCGGCGCTCCGCCCGCAGCCTCGAAGCCCTGAATGAGCGTCATTCCCCGAGGCCGAGCGGGGGCTGCGGGCGCGGGAGAGAGCTGCGGCCACGGTGAGGACCTGGGGTGCGGGGACCTGGTGCCCGCCGAGCACCCCCCTCCGAGGTCCCATGGCCGGGTGAGGGGGGAGCTGGCAGGGGGCCCGCTCTGGCTGCCTTCCGGGGGGTTGGCGGGATGGCAGGCGGCCAAGGCTAAGGAGACACGGCAGCCTAGAGGAGTGCGGGCCGGGGAGGCGGTAGGTAGCCTGTGCGCTGTGGGCGGCGGTGAGTAGCAGCGGCCGGGCTGCCTGAGGGCTCGTTAGCCCAGGGACGCAGAGCACTGGCCAGGCTGGAAGCTAGGGAGACGGTCGTGAGCAGGGGAGCGGGAGTATTGGCCGGATTGCAAATTTGTCCCCCAGCGTGCTGATGTCACAGGACGTGGGGGCCCGTGTGCATGTGAGGAGCCCGTCCTATCACTTGGCCATGCTTGACAAAGCCCTGTCTGGGACTTCTCAGGGCAGGTTCTGTTCTGCTCAGAGTCAACTTGGTGTACAGGCATCTTACCCGCGCCCGTGCCCCCGGCCTGTCTTTGATTTTCCCGGAGCTCTCCTCGTCTTCCCCGCTGTCCTTTTCTTGCCCACAGCGGTGCTGAGAACAGGCTTGCCCTGGGGACCGGAGCTATTCTAGAGTCATGAGTGCAGTTAAACGCGATCTGCTCTCCCTTTCCCTATTGTTATCCTCTAGCTGGCGGGTAGGGGCTCCTCGGATAAGCGGGGGGTCTGGTGTGTGCTCGCTCTGGCCGGCAGCTCCCCATAAAACATGTGTTCTCTCTCTAGCACAATCCTGGAGGAGGAGAAGGTCCAGCAGGAAGAGCGGATGAGGATGGAGTCCAGAAGACAGGTCACGGTGTCCTGGGACTCCGGAGGGTCCGACGAAGCGCCGCCCAAGGTAGCCAAGGCCCCGGCCCCAGCTCCAGCATTGCTCCTCCTGTCAGTGGGTGGCGTGGGCAGCTGCTGTGTGCGGGGACACGGCCACACATCAGGTGGTCCTAGGAACGGTGCTCACAGGCCCCCTGCCCCTGCTCTTTTGCCGGGCACGCTATCCTCACATGCACTCGCTCCCCAATTTGCATTTCAGCTGTAGGCCGGGCTCTGGCTCAAGCCCTTAGATTAGATATGGTCTTAAAAGCCTCCCCCTCGGCTCCCACCCCCGACCCCCAGACTTCAGGGAGCACACCGGGTGCAGAGGAGGATTGTCCTTCGTTGCTTGTCAGGGGCTTTGCCAAGGATCGAGTCAGGACGAGAACCTCAGATGGACTAAAACCAGCCCCTCAATGCTTTACATTTCGCTCTGTTTTAAAGCAAGTCAAATTGTACTTAACCCCATTCCTTTTGGGTTGGGTTTGGGCGAGAGACAGTCTCTGCCTATCTCCTGTCCGTGGCTGGCTTCTGGGTTTGGGGGCTGCAGGCACGTTGCCCTTGGGAATTCAGACCTGCTGGCAGCATCCCCAGGCCGGCCTGCCTACCATCTCCACACGTTCAGCCTCTGGGACGTGGCCAGCGCCTTCCTGTCGCTCATGTGGACGTGGCCGGCCTCTGAACGCTCCCATGAGATTAAGAATTCTTTATGCACCTTTTGCTCTTGACAGACGGTGTCTTCACACAGCCACTCACTTGCCATGAATGACCCAGCTTAGAACATTTCTGGAATGTAAATAGATAATGGGCTTTACCTCCTAATCGATGGGCTAAAAATATATTAAGAAACTGACAGTTCTTCATTTTCTTTTTGAAAACTGTTCAGAGACCTATTAGCACGAACTATTTAAATCTTGTACCTGTTTTTTTTTAACGATGCCTGAAAGCTTGTATTTTCTTGGTCCGTATTTCCAACTGTGTAACAGTCAAGGTGATCACACATTTAAGGTGACTGCAGGCGACAGACACAGTTCTTCAGAATTTTAGAGGTGAAGGGCTCCCTAGTCCGGCCTCCTGAACACGTAGACACACTGAGGCGCAGAGGAGGGCCACGCCAGCTGTCGCCCGGTATTCCTTTGAGTGAGTGGGCGACAAAACCAGTACGCCTCTGCGTCTCCTGGGTAAAGAACAACCGTAAACCTTCAGCTACCCACGGAAAACTGAGAGAGCTAGGAGCCCGCTGGGAGCGCGGGACAGTGGTCCAAGCCTGGGAGGTGGGAGAAATCTCCAAGCTGGTTTCTGGGCCTGCAGGCCACGTGGCTCTCTTCACAGGGCCTCTGATGACTGGGCAGTCCCCCTTCCTGGTGCCAGCCTCACTGTCCTCGCTGCGCCGCGAGGGTGTTAACATCCCTACTCCCCAGGGGTGTGGTGAAGGCCGAGGGAGGTCGTGCGTCGGGGCTCTTGTGGGAGTCAGTTTGGGGTCAGAGGCCACGTGCCTTTGCTGTGAGCACCACACCTTGCAGCCTCCCCGCGCAAGCCCACAGAATGAAAGAACCTCGTGCTCTGCGTTCTCCTGCATCTCAGTCTGTGGGATGTCCAAGAACTTTCATTTGGCTGATTTTTAGAAACTAGTATGAGGTTAGGCTTTTCCTATTCTAGAATACAAAGACATTTTTTTCTGGTTTTGAGAATGTTTTCAAAGTGGCTGTTGTAAGGCTCTTCTCCGTAATCAGACATTGTTCTGCCCTTTAAAATGGGTCAGCAAACCCTTACCCATTGCCTGCTCGTGTGATCAGTTCTGTCGGAATGAATTGCATGCTCCGTGTCTCGTCCCTGGCTGGTCTTGGCCAGCGGCAGGGTCAGGCAGGCACTCAGAGTGTGGCTGCGCAGATTGAAACACTCGCTCTTTGACACTTGGAGGTGAAGGTCGATGACCTGCGGATTAAAGAGTTTTCCTGGCTAGAAAATCATCTACACTAGTTAAATATACAGATGCCTGATGAATACAAACGAATACACGAATTACTCGGCTCCCTTGCCAGTCAGAATCTGGTCTGGATGTGGTTTTTCCCTGTTCTCGTGATCCGTGGAGGTGAACTCTGCTTTTATGGGCACTGTATTTGACCCATCAACAAGCGGTTCCCTTGTCTCCAGGGCACTCGCCCGGCATTGTGTCCTGGCATTTCCTCCACGCCGTGGAGCGGGAGCTCTGGGGCCTCCTCAGGCTGTAGAGTGCCAGCTGTGCTGTCTTTGCACAACGAATTCCACCTGTTTCTTGAGATCATGTAGGATCTCGGGCTTTTGTAAACGAGTGTTGTGTACTAATAAAACTCATAATGTAGCCTAATGAGGTTTTAAAGTGAAATATTTTTCTCTCCCACATTCAAGATTCAAAATTAAAAGCTTCGCCTGCCTTCAGCTCAGGTTGTGATCCCAGGGTTCTGGGACCGAGCCCCACGTGGAACGCTGCGCTCAGCGGGGCCCTGCTCCTCCCTCTGCCGCTCTCGCCGCTCGTACGCTCACTCTCTGTTTCTCAAATAAATAAAATCTTTTTTAAAAAAAAGTAAAATCTTAGTTATAAGACTTAATGGCAAAAGCATTATAACTACCATGCTAATTATTAAAAACATGTTACCGATTTCTGCTTCGGTACTCAATACCAGTTTTTTCCCACAATGACAATCTCCAGAGAAGTTTGCCCAGGAGCAGCGCAGCCTGGGTCACTTCATTGCTGCGAGCTGTCCTGCACGTCCCCCAGCAGATCAGTGGAGAGCCTCTGGCTAAAAATATCCTTTTCAGCACTTTCCAAAGAAATGTGTTCCTTGGACCTCTGGGTCTCCAATTCCATCTCAGAGGGCCGTGAGAGCAAAATCCATTTCATAATAATGTCCACGTGTCATGGGCCTCGTCCGTTCTGCTGACATTTGCAGTCCTGTTGCAGATGGCACGGTGGACAAAGCCGCAGTCGCCGTGGCACATGCCCGGGCAGCGGGGCCACGCCGGGCTGGTCGTCACGGCGCTCTGCACCACCGTGCTCACACAGGAGAGAGATGCCCGGGTGCCGAAGAGTGACCTCGGTGAAGCGGCCACAGGTGTAATGTGGGAGGAGCGGCAAGTACCGGGAAGACCTTGTCAGGCAGCCGAGCTGCAGCAGTAGCCACATTTCTCAAGGAAAACCAGTTTTTCTCCAAAGTAGAGTGGGCAGACACTGGTTGTGCAGAGTCGTGCATTTGGTAGATGTTTTCTCCAGAAAGAAGTGAGACTGTGTCATCGGGAACAACTGATGCCTTGTTGCCGGAGATAAAATTTGAGTTTTCAAGCAAAGATTAGAATTCTGAAAAATATCCATCACCATGACCTTGACAGCTTCCCCACTCTGAGACTTTGCTGATGAGCTTGGAGCGAGACCGACAGATGTGACTTTTCCATGCGTCTACTGACATGGGTTGGCGTGGCGAAGGTCTTCGTGCCTCTGCAGCTCGCGTTTTCAGATGGCCACGGCGGGACGTCACGGGGTCACCGCACGTGGAAGGTCCATTCACGGTACAGGACGGAGTGACGGATCTAAACGTCACACATAACGACACGGTTTTCAGATTCCAAACTGCAAGTCACTTTTGAGATACCACCACTTTCTGAGTTGGAGCGTAATGTCAGGAACAGTGCCCACAACTGTGCCCAGAAACTGTTAAGCCACTCCCCACACCCCCACCCCCTCGGCTGCACGGCTGTATGGGGCTGGATTTTCTTTGTGCACCGCAGCGAGACAGCACGGCAGGCCGTGCGGAAGCCGGTGGGAGAGCTGGCGGCCTTCTGCTAGGCCCGACGTTAGAGGAATTTCCATACACACGTGGGACGCGTGCCACTCTGCTCACTGATTGTTTTTTAACGTGTAATTAGTTTGTTATTTTTAAGTGTCTGTTTTCATTTTAATAATGTAAATATTGGTAGATCTGTTCCAGCCAAACAAAAGCCCTTGGAGTCCTCAGTCATTTTTGAAAATACAAAGGGAGTCCTGAAAATAAAGGGTTTCAGAGTGGCTGCCTCAGAAGCGTTTCTCTGCCCTGACAGCACCCGGCACTGCACTTCTGTAAGAAGCGTTTCGTGATGTCCCGCGCTGGCCCTCCAGTGAAATACACAGGAAGTAAGATGACTTCGTAATTTCAAAATGCCAGCTCTGCCCGGAGCTTGCTCGCTGCATGAGAAGCTAAGATGCTGTGCACGCCCATAGGAGGCGCTCAGGTGGGATCGTCGCCCAGGACTGCTGAGGTGGCCGGGTGTGGGGACACAGGACAGATGCCCAGCCCACAGCCACGATGGAGCGTGAGTTTCACGGGCTCGTGCGATGCGATTTTCTAGAACCACAAAAAGTCTTGGTAAAGCTCAAACAAAACAAAGTAACGTTGTCTGTCAGTATACACAGGAGTTGCTCTTCCAGGGGCTTCGGTGAGAAACTATGCCGAGGGGCACCTGGGTGGCTCAGTGGATTAAGCCTCTGCCTTCGGCTCAGGTCATGATCTCAGGGTCCAGGGATCGAGCCCCACATCGGGCTCCCTGCTCAGCGGGGAACCTGCTTCCTCCTCTCTCTGCCTGCCTCTCTGCCTCCTTGTGATCTCTGTCTGTCAAATAAATAAATAAAATCTTAAAAAATATATATATAAATCTGAAGATGGTTCCCTTGGTTTCATGGAACATACTTTGGAAATTGCCACCCTGGAACACAGGGTAAAGCCTATGACATCCCCTTGATGACCCTTGCCTGTTTCCAGGAGTCCCGGGGATCCATGGTCATATTTGGGTGAGTTTGGGGTGAGCCGCATCTGGGCTGCCAAAGTGTTGGCCCAAGGGGTGGGGGTGCGCTCCCAGCCTCGGAGATGGCGCAGGGGTGTGGTAGCGGGGCAAGAGCAGGTGGAGGCAGCCGCGATCCGCGTCGGGGTTGGAGACGCACCCAGAGCAGGGGCCTAGGGCGCTACGTCGGGTGGCAGAAACCACGAGATTTCAGGAAATCGCCACAGAAGACTCAAAGGACGGGCGGCAGGGACAGTGTGAGCAGAGCTGGGCACTGAGACTCCGCTCGGACACGCAGACTTGCTCAGGACTTCACTCCAGCCGAGGGTGTGTTTCTCCAGGACCGTGTGCATCCGTGGGAAGAGACGGGGGCTCCGAGGCGTTTCTTACCTCCCCTGGGCTTGCTGGCCCCTCAGTCCATCTCCTTTTAGCCTGGTCTCCGTTTGGCGAGAGAGTAGTGGGTCTGCGCTCCGCTGAATCCGTCAGGCTGGGAAGATTTTGTGGGCTTCACTTCTATTTCACACTAAACCATTCTTCCAGTATGAACCTTAATTCACGTAGGTCACAAACGGATGAAGGGTTTTAGGCTGGAGGTGACTTCATGGTCCCTGTAGCTCAGCTCCCGGCTGATAGAAGCAGAAACCAGGGGGCTGCCTGGCTTGTCCACAGTCCCGCAGCCAGGAAGCCGCAGAGCCTGATGAGACTCCTGCTCCGAAAGCCCCCCGATCGGCTCTTCCTGGGAGCCCGAGCCGCTGCACGTCGTGTTGGCCATCGATCGGCCCCTCCCGTCTGCTCCAGTCCTTGCCCACTGTCGGTGCAGATTGTGTGTCGTGTTACTGGGGAGCTGCAAGAGGTTCTGTATGTTCTGGTTACGACTCCCACACGTGACGTGCACACACTTTGCTCCATTCTGTGCCCTCTCTCTGTCTTGGTGGTGCCATTTGCAGGACAGAAACTTCTAGTTTGCACCCAAACTAAAGGTACAACGTGCCTTTCTCATTCTCAGTGACTGAGCTTTTGGGGTCCTGTCTATGAAACCATCGCCCACCCAGGCTTGCAGAGACGTGCCCGTTCTCCACGAGTTTTCCGCCTCGCCTCTTCCGCTCAGCTCCCTGCTCCATCTTGAGTTAATCCGTGTATGTGTTGTGGGGAAGGGGTCCAGCGTCGTGTTTTGACATGGGGGTGCCCTGCTGTCCCCGGACGTTTGTGGGAAAGACTGCTTCCCCCACCGGAGTGCCTGGATGCTCTTTATCATTCTTTCCAGCTAAAGTCTTTTCGAGAAAAGTACCTTTTTCTGTTATTTGCAGTAAAACAGAGATGGGACGAAACTTTCAAAGTACTCATTCCTGTGATGCTCTGTTGATGTGTTCACAGCCCAGCAGACCCGGTTACCCCAGTCCAAGGTCCAGCGAAGGATTTTACCCCAGTCCTCAGCACATGGCACAGACCAATCATTACCAGGTACGCCCGTCACCGCGGACTAAGGCCCGGCCTTCTGTTCTTCACGCTTGCAGGTGGGGAGGGACCCTGGAGGTATTTCTGTTCTTTCTTTCTGTACACAGGACTGTGATTTGGCGCGCAGAAAGCTAAGAGAGTAGTGCGCCTTAGTGACCGTCTAAGTGGAGGCTGCGTCATCGGCCCCTCAGCCTTAAAGCAGCGCGGGCAGGTGCCCCCCTGTCCCCATTTCTGTCCTCCGTTTGGGAGACATGTGGGGTGAAGAGCCAGTAATGAACGGGATGGTGTTTCTGGAAGGCAAGAATAACATTCAAATTTACCTGAAAAACCAGACAAGATGCTATATTGGCCAGGTGTGGATGGCGCCAGACTTGCAGGCAGATATCTTGTCAGACTAGACATGACCGTCCTCGAGAAGGGAGGATCAGAAGCAAAGTCAGTAATGTTTTGGCTTTGAGGGGGAGTGTTTGCTTTTTGGAGGTATAATTCACTTAGAGGAAATGCACACGTGTTCTGACAGCCATGTACACACGCGTCCCCCACACCACACCAAGACAGAGCTTGTCTGTGGCCCTGGAGGGTCCCCTCCCCTCCCGTCAGTTGCCTGCTTCCCAGCACAGCCGCACTCCGACTGGTCCCAGCGGTTGGTGTTGCGTGTTCTGGACTCGGAGATAAGTGGATCGTCAGGGTGTCCTCTCGTGTGCTCAGCGGCTGGTACAGGTGTGACATCTGTGGTGACATCCTGACGAGGGTGTCAGCAAGTCACAACTTTGTAATGCTGAGGAGTGGTCCAGTGCATGTGTGTGTATGCCACGGATTGTGTCCCCATAGTTGTGTTATTTGGAGAATGGATCACTTCCAGGAAATAAATCGCTTCTTGTGATTTGTGTCGGCTGTGGCTCTCGTGAAGCCATGCATTTGTGTCCCGGGCTGATGCTCGTCGCTGGCTGACTCGGTTACCATAACCAGCCTTGAGGGGGAAGCACTTAACTGAGTGAGTGAGACACAAAACAAGCAACGGGGAGTCCTTGGGCCCTGGTCCTGAGAGGGAGGAGCTGAACGTTCCTTTAACTGCCGTCTCCTTCTACAGGAGGAGAAAAAAGGAGCAAAAAGAGAAGCACGCTTACCGTGCCTCCTTCACGGGGTCGCTGCGGGTCACATGAAAGCATTTTTATTCCTTTACGTGCTTCCTGCTATGATTTAAATCCAGGCCTCTTAGATCAGTGTGGACAAGCGCCTCGCGGTGTAGGGTCCTGGGGAGAGCGTGCGGGCCATTCCGCTCTAGAGAGGTGGTAGTACCTCCAGACACTGAAATCAGGTCTGTGGCAGGCCCTTCACCTGCTCCGCTGCCTCCAGATCCCACTGTACCCGTTCTGAAGGGGGGCCCAGGGGCGTCCCACTGTGAACAAGCACCCCAAGGTGGCCTGCGTGACTGAGAGCCCTGTTTCGGGAGACACTGCTCTGAGCCCCACTTGCCCGGGGGAGGCGTGAATCACTGGGCCCCCAGACGTGTTTAGAGAAAGCACGACAGCATCCGCTGAGGAGGCAGAAGGCAGGCCTCCACCGGCCCTCGGCTCTGACCCGGGGCTCACTGGCCCTTGCCCCTTCCACCACCTGCGCTCTGATGCGTAACGGTGTGTGGCTGTTGGCCCCGCCTCTCCAGAGCAGAAGCCCGTGAGGACAGTGGCTTGTCACTACTTCAAGTGCCCGGAACAGTGTGTAGAACAGAGTGAGGGTTCAGTGGCTGCATGAAAGCACCCATATGTTCAGCAGGCAGAGGAATGATTCCGCTCTCCCTGGTCCCAAGTTTCCGTATCTGGTAACCGAGAATGACTACAGGACATCGCCTGGTGCTGTTTCGTGCTCCTTCTTAGCCAAAAATGCTCATCGATCCTTTCACAGGGTTGGTGTTCCATAGAAAGCTGCCGCAGGATACTTGAACGGTCTCTGTTGCGCAAGTTCCTAAAAGTTTTCTGGCGGTAGTGTAGCCCTTCTGACCAAAAACAATAGTGATACGACATTTTATGTTCAGTAGAATTTTTATTGAAATACTTTGATTCTAGTAAACTGTGAGAACCATCTATACATCTTATTTGAAAGTTTATTAATTATATATTGTCAGTGTGCAGTTTTGGTATAAACAATGCCTAGAGACCGGATAAGTGCACAAAGTCTTTGTTGAAGAATGTGTTGGTGTTTGGAAATACTGGATCTGGCTGTGCTTTATCTTGTTAAAGAATTAACCAAACACCCTGGCTCCCCAGCACTAGCCCAGTGAGTTACGGAAACTGCTGATTCTGCCCCCGACCCTCGTGATTGAAGGAGGAAGCCACATACGGAACTCCTTTCATTTTCCTTCTGCCTTGGAATTTTTCTTCCTGTGCACCTTGTGAGCGTCTTTTCTCCGCCGCGGTTATCACGGTTGGAGCACGCCGCCTGCGTCTCTCGCCAGCCCGAGTTCATTAGACGGGGGTGCTCTAGAGCAGCTCCCACTGAGCTGCGTTCGTGTCCCCTGGTGCTGTGGCATCCAGGGTGCAGAGTTTCAAAGTAAATGATTTCTGACTTCCTAGTGTATATTTGCACTACTTAATTACACGGCCTCCATGGATTACCTTTCTTTCGTTGAGAATCCATTTCCTTGCCTTTACCACCTTCCAGAGGCCCCCTGCATCCCTTGGCCATGACTCTTCCCCCTTCAAAACCAGCAGTCCCTATCCCTCCAGCCACACTGCAGTAGCCTATCTCCCCTTCTCCCCCTTGCGCGCGTAAGGAAGCCACACATTAGGTCCACACCGATGAGCCAGGGTCATCTCCCCATCTCTAGGCACCTAATTTACAACCGCCCATGGGAAGTCCCTCTGCCGTGTAAGCCTCCATAGCCACAGGCTCCAGGGATCCACATGTGGAGATCTGTGGGCACCACTGTCCTGTTGGTGCGGTGTTCTCTGTCATCTGAGTCACTCCCTTGTGCATGACTGTGCTGCCCAACATTCACAGGTCTCTGGCTATCCTGGTTCCCATGGGGTCACGGCCATGGCTGGCAGCATCTACCCGGGCCAGGCATCTCTCTTGGACCAGACGGATTCCTGGAATCACAGAGCGCAGGAGATATCAATGTGGCAGCCCAGCGTGGAGGTAACCTGCATGTTTTTGGGCTTCTGTTGTTAGCTGATGAAGCTTTGCCTATAGTATTTTTTATTTCTGAATCCTAGGAGTTACTCGTTTTGACGACCGAATTCTAAAATCAAGGCGCTGCATCTCGAATTGTTCCCGGTTCTGTGAATCCTTTTTACTGAAACAGAGACGCCACCATCATTAGCCCACTCGCCTGCAAGGCAGTGTGCGGGGCCGAACATTGTTAGCGTGTGCGTGCAGCAATTCTCGGGAAGGAGAGGGGGACAGCCTCCTGCTCTGGGGGCCATTTTCACCCCTACCAGATTTGCCTGGTACACCGAGAGCCCCTCCCGTAGCCGTTAATGTTGTTTCTTTGACTCCCGGAGCACCTGTAGTCTGCCACCCATGCCCTTGACCTTGGAGTGAGCACATCTGACACTTGCTCCATGGCACGTGTGGGCTGAGCTTAATCTTCCTTCCATTCCGGCCCAGACTGTGTTCAGTTCTTCACGGCAGCCAGCGGTGCCTTCTCCGCACAGACCTTGGATCCTTTCTTTCTTTCTTTCTTTTGAAAGATTTGTATCCATTCTTTTGAGAGAGAGAGAGAACGCATGCATACAAGCGGGGGCCTGATGCAGGTCTGGATCCCAGGACCCCGAGACCACAGCCCAGTCCACAGCCAGCTGCTTAGCCAACCGAGCCACCCAGGGGTCCTGGATTATTTCTCGAGAATAAATCCCGTGAGCGGAGCTGTGAGCCGAGGGACTCGTACTTGTTCGAGGTGCTCGGCCGCGGCTGTCTCGCCGCCTTTGGGCAAATCGCTCCCCTGAGCAGAGTCTGAGAGACCCTGTTTCCACCACCCTTGCTGTTTTGCTTTCAGTTGTTTGTTTGTTTGTTTGTTTTTGGGAAAGCACAGGAAACAGTAAGGGCATCTGAGGTAGCCTGAGAGTGATGCGCTCTTGATCCCCCCACCAGGACTCGGCGGTACCGGACCTGCGCGGGATGGGGCAGGTGCTGCCGGCCCACCTGATGGAGGAGCGGCTGGTCCGGCAGCAGCAGGAGATGGAGGAAGACCAGCGCTGGCTGGAAAAAGAGGAGAGGTTTCTGGTAATGGTGTTTCTAGTAATTGGGGTGTCTTCCGCTTGGGGCGCTCTGCCAGCATCTACATACTACAGATGATGGGCAAAGCTGGTCTTTTTCAGAACAGGAGACAGCCTTTTCCATCCGGTCCCAAACACGTGTGATCCTAGGTTATTGGCTTTTCTGGGATTTTTTTCTGGCCAGATTTCTGAGATTTGAGTAGCCGCATCACAGGCTCGGAGGTGTGACATCTCTGTGGCTGTCGCAGAAGCAGCTCCCCCGGAGGTGTCCGCTCGCATCTCATTCCCACAGCGCGTGTAACCAGGCGTCCGGGCACCAGGCCCTCCTTCACGGCATTCCCCGTCCTGTGGCCCGACAGGCGCCTCCCCGACGCGTATCTGGCGGCCCACGTCCATGCCCGCTCTGAAGTCTCCTGCAGCAGAGGAAGTGGTGAGGCAGAGCGGTCTCTGTGTGTCGCTTGACACGAGGGCCCTTTGGACTCCTGGCCCCCTGCCAAGCACTTCTGCGCCCTCAGCCTCAGAGCGCACGCCCCCGTCAGCCCGCACGGCTAGATCAGTCTTCCTGGAGTGGCCTAAGAAGGATGACGGGACAGAGCCGGGACGCCCACCGTTGCCACAAATTCAGGAATCATTATTCCCTTTCCTTGGGTCGTCCACAGCTGCTCACTTATGCTTCGGTTCAGTAAACTTCCTCGAAGACGCGTCTGTGTCCAGCTGTGTGCTGAGGGACTGGACCGAGGTGGGGGACAGTTCTCAGATTGCTCAGCCTTCCAGGCACGGACACACTGAAAGCAGCAGTGAACGGCGTTAGGCCGCAGTGGTTTCGACCCACACCGTTCATCAACGTGCAACCCTGATTTCATGCTTTGTGTGTGGCTCTCATTTTTTTAAAACTGTGGAGAATTAAACACGCAGGCTTGGGGAAGCCTGTTTTCACTGTCGGGGAGGCCAGTGGCCTCTGCAGAGTGTGCTGGGCTCAGCACACAAGCCTCTGGGCTCCGCACACGGGAGCGTGCAGCATGCCAGGAGGCCCGCAGATGGCACCGGCGCCCCACGCTCGGTGACTGCCAGGCAGGACTAGCGCATGTGTCCTTGGCACACACCTGCTCACATCCGAACGCCTCGGATCCTAGCTGACGTCTGCCATGGTGCCGGTCACCGTCCGACGTATTTTTCATAAGTGAAGTCAGCCTGTCCGCACAGCCACCCCACAAGGAAGAGAGGGGTCGGGAATCCAATACCTGAAATTCTTGAAGGTTTTTTGCTTCAGAATTCAATATTATTTTTACTTTAGAAAACCGGTGTAGTGTGGTGCGCATGCCACAGGCGAGGTCATGTTCCAGAGCGTCCCAGAGGTAAGAGTAGCAGTGTTCATGCAGCAAAGCACGAGCGCTCGTATGCACGGGTGTAAATACAGACTTCCCCTCAGCTCGGCCGGGTTCTGCCATGAGAGTCACTTGCTTCAAATGCAAGATCAAATGAAAATTAAACTAAACTACATTAAATTTTTGATCGTCGGTGCTTTGTAAATTTTGGAGATGAGGATAAAAAGGAATGTGCCCAGTCCGTGTATCACCCGCATTTTATGACAGAGAAGATTCCCGCCGTCGCCCAGCTAGCGTGTGAGAGCCGGGAGCAGCCGACAGAGCCAGGAGACCTGCGCGGGGTCCGTCCTGGCTGCTGCACTGTCCGTGCCCTCGAGGTGTGAGGCAGCATCGTGCGGGGGTACTCCCGCATCCTCCCCACAGCAGGGTATGAAATGTGGACAGCCACTCTGAGGGATTGCCTTTCGAACAGAAGTTTCAAACTCTCGAGAACCTCGGTGATTGAAATCGAAGCTGACGGCAACGCAGGGCAAGCTGCGGACGGGGGTGCTTGTCCCCGCAGGAGTCTGACTGGTCGGCCCGGAGCCGCTCTGGGCCGCCCGAACGCCTGGCCCCTGGCTCCTCTCAGACATCCGTCCAGACGGCCTGTTGCCTGCACTGACGTGGGATTTCAAAAGTCCGTATTTACCGATTCTCTAGACCGGAGCTGAGCTATCTGAATACCGTCGCCTTGTGTACGACCGGCTACGTGTGACCCGAGCGCTGTCTCCAAGCCGCGGCGGGCCGGCCCGCACTGCTCGTCTGCTGGGGTACTGCATGCAGCAAGGGGTCAAGGGCGGTGCCAGCGGCCAGATAGGTGGAGCCAAGGCTGAAGGAGCCACTGGAATGTGCAGGGTAGACAAGTCCAGGGAGGGCCACCAGCAGAGGATGAGCCTGAGTAATGACATGGGTCGGGAGGCTGTTCTCAGAAATCCCCACCCCCACTAACGGACCGTAGCAGTGGGACGCAGCTCATGAACTCAGTGCCAACCCCGTCTTCTGAGTGGTTTCGGGACCCGGATGGCTCGCTGGGGGGCTTTCTCTTATCGTGGACATGGTTTCCGTGCAGTGCACAAACAGGCCTGGATCGGGTACAGTTCGGTGTCCTCGGTAAATGTGTGAGTCCGGGGACCCCATGTCCCATGCACAGGACGTTTCCAGGCCCGCAGATGGTGTTCGAAGTCCGCTCACGAGGCTGCATGGAGGGGCCCCCGGGGCTCTGGTGCGCGTCGCACCTCGCCTGCGGGACGGCCTGGGCACTGTGGCGTCCCCAGTGGGCATGTCTCCGGAGCTCAGGACCTTCCCCAGGGTTTGTCCCGGCCTCCTTTACTGCTCACCGTGTTTTTTAAGCGCGTGTCTCACTTCCCTGCCGGATGCCTGCCCGGGCTCTAGTGCTGTCGCCTTCACTGAGCATGGCGGTCGTGTGCTCTCTGCACATATGCGGGTGATTTCTAGACCCTGCTCTTCTGTTTTCCAGTATCCAGCACATGAACTCAGATTTCCTCGGATTTTCTGGTGCTTTTCGCCCAATTTTGAGGCATAACTGACGCAGACTTTCATACTGAATAGGTCCTCGCCTGCTTTTATTTTTAAAGATGTTGCCTGTAATACTTTTTCTGTTACGTATTTTAGGGGTTTTGGTGGGGGTTTTTTGTTTGTTTTTTAAGAAAAACTCATGAGGACATTGACATGATGAATAATGTGGGACATTTTGCTTGGGTTTGGGCCAGCCCCTCATTCCAGAGTCAGTTCCCTACTTAAGGCATAATTGGTCATTCTTTTAAGGTCGTGGCGTGTGTCACTGTTTCCCATTAGAATTTAGTATTGCTCTCCATAAGTGAGAATGACTTACCTATTGTTGTGGCTTCAAGATCAAATCAGTACCGGGGGTCACAGGGCGGTTGAATAATCCCTACCCTGTCTTTGATTCGGGTGTTCACAAGGTAGGCCTTGTAGGTGGTAGGTCTGAGGGCAAGTGCGTAGTTGAGACGGGGGCCTCCTCCGAGCGGGAGTACCAGGCAGAGCCCCGACTGTGACAGAGAGGACTGGGCACAGGAGGGGAGGCCCAGCACATGCAGCCTTTGGGGAGGGCTGAGTAGCTAGAGGACCCAGCAAGGGTCAGTCCAGGGACATCTGGGGAAGACATTGCAGGAAGCCAGCACGCCTAGCACACAGGCCCAAGGATGCCTGAGCACAGAAAGACCACCGCGGTGCACTGAGAGGGACAGACAACACAGGACGCCTTAGGCCATGGCAGGCTGGGGGGAGCCAGGGGCCAGGGACATGGGAGGTGGCAGGAAAACGGTGAGCACACTATGTGTTGGCACTCAGAGTGATCATTCCTGGCTTGGACTCTCGTTTTCAAGAAAGTGTTACTAAAAAGAATCCAGACTCCAGAGTCAGCAAAATGAGAATTAAAAATCCTAGTTATTAATGACCCTTAAAAATTGTTTAATCTCTCTGCTTTCATTTATTAATCTGTTAATCTATAACATAGTTACAATCTCTGTAAAGCACAGGTAATAGTTTTCTCCCGGGGCTGGGTCGAGGATTAAGATGTGTAGCTCGTATACAGGTGGGCAAGTAGGGAATTCACGGTACTTTCTCTGAGGGCCTTTCTCTGTCTCCCAGCTTGTTCTCCATAGCGCCTGTGCAAGCTGCTCTGCTGAGACTCTGACTCCTAGATCCTATCCCGCATCCTGCAGAGTTCCCACAGGCCGTCCCGGAGTGCCCTCCAGCCACTCCGGACCGAAAACTAATGTAACAGACTCAGTGAGAAAGTGAGCCGCTTTCGGGGGTTCTGCAAGGAAGCATCGCTTCTATTAGATTTGCTGGTTGTTGCAAATAATCCATAATTCCTTTTTGCTGGTGGAAGAGCTCCCATTAGAGGCTTATTTTTAGCAGCTAGGCAACAAGGCCTCAGCTTTGGCTGGACCCACGCGTTCTCCCAGGATGTAGAGTCGGGGCAAGAGGCAGCCTGTCAGTGAGGAAGGGTCAGTTTCTGGGTTTTTTCCTAAACCACTGTAGACGTGATCCCCTTGTAAAACAAAGGGCAATTAGTAGAAAAAAGTTTGTGTTTTTTTTTAAAGAAAAATTTTTTAAACATATGTGAAATATGAGCCACATTGTTTTTATGAACTCCAACAAGCCTAAAAATTACTATTTCAAGTTGCTCTAGAACTTTCTAAAGATGCTTGCCTTCTGTTTGTCTCATTATGACCTGGTGACACACCGTCCCTGACGCTCACTGGTCCTCAGGCCGCGCTGGGCATAGCACCACCGCTCCCTTCCACAGGGTAAGCTTCTGCACCCTGCCAGAGGGCCTGTAGATTTGTTGGGAAAATTATCTTCCAAGTTGCTTTGTCAGAAGTATTGTCCAGATTTTTTCAAGTAGTTGAGACTCAGCTGCTGTCGATCTAACCTTCCGTTGTTAGGACTCAGCACTGAGTGTGGGGACTGCTCTTCGTTCGGGCGGCTACCTTTTCTTGAGTGCTCTGGGGAGTCAGGATGTCCCCACATGTCCCCATGCTGGCGCTTGCCCAAGGCCACGCAGCCCTGACCTACAGCTCTTGTTCCTTGTGCCGGACCCGCTCCCCGACCTGCTCGTGAGCTCTCTGAGACGGCTGTGTGCCGGCGAGACCCCGCCTCACGAGCTGTCCCACGCCGGCTGGCCCCTCAGTCTGTTCAGAGCACGTGCCTTCCCGTTGGGCCCTGCTGCCAGACAGACTCGGGTCCCCGTTTATCTTCCTTCCGGTGCGCACAGTAGTCAAACGTGGCACGGTGCGCAAGACAGGATTTAATGTTAACATGAGGAAGTCCTCTCTATGTAAAGCCTGCGGTGTGGTCTGGAAAAGGAAATGAGTGTTTAAGCTGTTTCTCCTGTCAGACCCAGTCAGTCTGAATGATGTTGAGTGTCAGGACAGGGCACTCGGGGTGGTGGGCGGCAAGAACAGGGTCACAAGACGGCCTCTGGCCCGCTCTCCTGAGCCAGGCCGCATCCCTGCTATGTTCCTTACATCGGCCACATCCAAGGAGAAGGGACTTCGGAAAGCCTCACGTTTGAAGTTTCTAGAGTGATGGCCGTGAGCGGAGAGCCCACACCGTGACTGTGGGCTGCCGTGTCCCCAGAACCTGAAACGGCGCCTTCAGCCCTCACTGGCTGCCCACGGGGACGTGACGCACACGCCACGCAACACAGAGCCCACAGCGCTGCTGCTCTTCCGCACCAGGAGCTGGAAATAACCCACCTACCTGTTCCCACAGACTCGATCGGTGACACAGCAGCTACCGCACGACAGTGGAACTGGGCAAACCCCAACACACATCCGCAGGGAGGGGGTCCCAGAGATCATGTCCGCCAGAGACACCAGGCACAGGGCCGTGCACGTGACGCAGTTCACTCGTGTGAGCTCTTTGGGGTGCGGTCAGATCGGTCCCCTCGTGCGGCAGAGACAGGTCTCGGCTGGAGCCCGATGGGGGTCCGCAGTGTTGGGTGGGCACACGCATCTCCAAGAATGCCCTGAGCTCGTACGCTCAGGATTTGTGCACTCGACTGTGCACGTTATACCTGAACTGAGGGGGGAGGGAGAAGGCCTGCCTGATGGGGGATGCCCCAATAGCCCCAGACGTTCCTGACGTTTGTGCTCTATTTGTGTAAGATTTCAAATATCAGTTTCCTCTTTTCATATGGCTATCTCCAAATCTAGAATATCGTAAGAGGGAACAGGAAGGTTTCGTTTCACCAGGAGCAGCACCAGTAACGGAACTGCTTCTCTCAGACGGGCGGACTCTGGCTCCCTGAGTTCCCCGAGCTGGCACTCCCCTCTCAGGCTGTGCCAACCATGTGAGGAAAAGGCTTAAATATTTCTGTTCATAGCACACAAGTGGACTTTATAGAGACAGGCTTTCTCATTTTAAAATCGAAGTCCTGTCCTGGGGAAAGTTTTAATAACATGAGGGAGTTATTGTGAGTCGGAAAAATAAGTCATCTCATATGGTTTCTATGGAAATAAATAATTCATGTAAATGCACGAAACAGAGCCCTAATTCTGTGACAGTAAATGTCATTTGCTCTTGTTTAAGTAAAAAAGTGAAGTATTTCCTGCAGTTCAGGGTGCCTGGCTGGCTCATTCAGAAGAGCGTACTGGATCTCTGGGTCGTGGGTTTAAGCCCCACATTGAGCATAGAGCTTCCTTAAATAAACAAACAAACTTTAAAAAGTATCTATTGCCGGGGCACCTGGGTGGCTCAGTGGGTTAAGCCTCTGTCTTCTGCTCAGGTCGTGATCTCAGGGTCCTGGGATCGAGCCCCATGTCGGGCTCTCTGCTCAGCGGGGAGCCTCCCTCCCCCCTCTCTGTGCCTGCCTCTCTGCTTGTGACCTATGTCTGTCAAATAAATAAAATATTTAAAATATATATATATCTATTTCCTACAGTTACGAGTACTCACCAACTAGCTGTTGCCTGATCGGCCACAGCTCACGTTGCCTCAGACAGCTAGGGCTGTTCCTCATTTTATCACAGACATTGTGTTCTTTACGTGCTGAGGATTTGTGGCAAACCCTGCGCTGAGCAAGTCTGTTGGTGCCGTTTTCCCCACAGCATTTGCTCACTTCATGCCTCGTGTCATATTGTGGTGGTTCTCATAGAACTTCAGACGTTCTCATTGTCACTAGATTTACTGTGATGATCCCCGATCTGTGGTCTTTGAGTACAAGTGTAGTTGCACCCGTGAGCCGCGCCCACGGGAGCTGGTGAACTTCGTAAACATGGTCTCTGTGCTGGCCGCTCCGGGGACTGGCCATCCCCGCGTCTCTCTCGCCCTCTCCTCTGGTAGGCCTGTTCCTGAGACAACAACATGGAGATTAGGCAGTTAATAACTCCACAGGCACCCCTCTGTTCGGGTGAAAGGAAAAGTCCCACATCCCACTTTAAATCGGAAAGCTGGAAACGATCAAGCGTCGCGAGAAGGCGGGTGGGAACCCAGACAGGCGGCAAGCCAGGCCTCCCGCACCCACAGCCACATCGTGAACGCAAGGAGAAGTTCTGGAAGGAAATCACACGAGCTTCTCCGGGATACGCAGCCGGTAGGAAAGCGAATCGGCCTTCTTGCCGACGCGGAGAGCGTGGTTCTGGTCTGGATAGAAGATCACAGCGGGAACAGCTTTCTCTCGAACCAGAGCCTCACCCAGAGCAAGGCCCGCGCGCTCTTCAGTTCCGGGACGGCTGGGAGAGGTGAGGAAGCCGCGGGAGAGCAGCCGGAAGCCCCCGCCGCGGTCCCTGAGGCTGCAGGGAAGGGGTCGTCTCCAGACCGTGCCCGTGCAGGACCTAACGGCAGTGCTGTCGTCAGAGCTGCCGCGGTTCTCCAGAGGATCGAGCTCAGGTCACTCACGAAGGCGGCTGCACCAAGCAACAGGTGTCCCGTGTAGACGAAACAGCCTTGTACGGGGAGGAGACGCCATCTAGGACGTCGGCAGCTGGAAAGAAGTCGGTGGCTGGCTTTAAAGCCTCAAAGGACAGGCTGACCCCTTGTTAGGGGCTCCCGCAGCTGGTGAGGGTAAGATGAGGCTGGTGCCCACGGGCCGTTCTGGAAGTCCTAGGCCCTGCGGAATCACACGGAATCTTTCTGCCTGAGCTCTATCAACAGAGCGAGAGCCTGCGCGACCGCCGTCTGCTTATGGCCGGACTCACTGAATGTTTTAAGCCCACTCTTGGGACCTCCTGCCCGGAAGAAAAGATCGTTTTGAAGTAGGACCGCTCACCGGCAGTGCACCTGGTCACAGGAGCTCTGATGGGGACGACGCGGAGGTTTAGGCAGATCTGTGGCCAGGAGATCAAGGAGTAGCCTCCACGGTCAAGTCGTCTTATTTAAGAAGGTGATAGCGGCCATGGGTAGGGAGTCCTCCGATGGAGCTGGGCAAAGCCAGCTGAAAACCTTCTGGAAAGGACGCATCGTCCTAGATGTCTTGAAGAACATTTGTGGTTCGTGGGAAGAACCCAAAATGTGAACAGTGACAGGAGTTTGGAGGAAGGGGATCACCCCCCTGGATGGTGGAGGGGCTTAGGGCGTCCGCGGAGGGCATCCCCGCAGATGTGAGGCCAGCAGCAGGAGAACCAGAGCCCCAAGCGGAGCCGGAAGGCGGGACCGCACTGCCGCGAACTCGGGCTTGAGCTCACGGCTGAGGAGGTGCCGCGTAGGGAGGAGCGGAGGACGCACTTCCCAGAGATGGAGGCTGTGAAGACGGGGAAAGACAACAGAGGATCTAGAACCTTCCATGGCCCGAGTCGCACGGCGGCAGCCGGGTTTGAGAGGACGGACGCCGGCTTCGGAGGCAGTTCTGCGGGTGAGATGCCATCAGCTTCACAGGCTGTGGAGAGACCGTTCCGTGAGAGGAAGGGGCAGTGATGTGGTTGGTATTTTTTAGCAACAAAGTATCTTTTAATTCAAGTATGTACATGGTGGGGGTATAGCTCAGTGGTAGAGCATTTGACTGCAAGTATGTACATGGTGTTTCAGACCTAACGCTGCTGCAGGCTTAATCCTCCAGAGCGTGGTGTAGACACAACTTGGATCGCCGCCAGGAGACCACACAGACCATCTACCTGCTTTCCCTTGGCATCGAGAGCCCCGCGCGATAGCCCCGCCTGTAGTTCTGTAGTTCTGCCTGTAGTTCTGCCTTCTGAGCCGGGAGTTCCTCGTCTGTGAAACCTCTTCTCTCCCTTGCATTGTTACTACGGCGTTCCTTGAGCAAGTACTTACTGAATGTCCAGTACACACGTGACTGTCCCAAGCACGTACTTAATCTTTATAGTCCCTGTACGAGGTGGCTACCCCTTTTCCAGCTAAGAAATGATGGGTTTGGAGATGTTGCATGCCTTGTCCAAGGGGCATGGCCACTGTTCACAGTCAGTCGTGCAGGGGCTGCATTTCCTCCCACCTGCGTGTCCTGTTCCTACCCAGTCACAGAGAGAGTAGGGGAAGCCGACAGCCCAAGGCCTCCGTCCTCCCGGGGCCTGGCATTCGGTGGGAAGAAGCAGAGGTGTTCCAATGTGTAGGAACGGAGCGCGGATCTATACAGTATTTTGTTTCTCGAACTGGCTACGTTTTCAGTGGCAGTGCCGCGGTGCAGGCCCGGAGGGAGCCTCCGGACCGCAGTAACCCCGGACAGCGCGCACGCTGGGCAGCTCGAGCCGGGAGTTGTCAGATGCTCGAACCCTCGGACTCAGAAATCCCATCCTTAGAAACCTGTGCGACGGAAATAGGGATGTCGTGAAACACTGCCGCACAGAGGTCTACATCCACAGCCTATTTACACAGTCGAAATTTTGAAAAGGGCCGCGGCATTCAGCAGACAGAAGTGTTTCCTTCACGCGACCCTCTGTGCGGTGCCGGCTTGGTGTGCAGTGTTCATTTGTCTACTCCTCCCATGAGGCCCGGGCAGCGGCTACCAGGACGGCGCTGTTTCAAAGCGGGAGAAACTAAGGTCCAGGTCCCTCAGCTTTGAAAGGGCCGGAGCCTGAGCCGACCCCAGGCTGCCTGACGCCAGAGCCCGTTCACCTCACTGTCCGTTTCCGTGTGTGACGGCCCTCACGCCGGGGGGGGGGGGTACTGCAGCTTATTAACCTGGTTATGACCAATTTCCATTATATAATGTTACATAAAGGATAGAAAATTCTATGGCATGTCTTCATTTTTGTAAACAGACGTTTATAAGAAGCCAGATAAACTTCATTGCTTTCTCACCTCTTCTCCCCACCCCACTACACCGCCACCCACTAGCGCTTATGGGTTCTGTCCTCCGTGCTCAGTGCCGGGCCCTCGCAGGTGTAGGGTGGGCAGGACAAATCAGACATTCTCTGTCGAATGAGGGAAGTGATTACTGCGGGATTCCTGCCACAGAGAGGATCTCTGTAAGATTGAGCAGACTGGCAGAGACCGAGAAAGGAGCCATCCTGTCTGGAGAGGCCTTGGGAAGTGCCCCCTGAGAAGGGGTCTGGGGCCGGAGCACACCGGCAAAGGGGAGGCGGGAGTCCGCGTGGCCGTGGAGCGGGTGTCGGGCAGGCGGGAGGCCACCACACATCCTGGGCTTCAGGAGGAACAGACCTTCTAACACCTGCTGTACTGTGACCGCATGTCACCTCGTCGGTCTGTTGCGGGGTTCACGAAATTCACATTCTCTTATTCGTGGTAGACCCAGCTTTATCCGCGGGGCTCTGAATCGTGGATGCGGTGGGCGGGGAAAGGGAGTGGTGCGTGACTGGACCCCGCTGCTTCGGCTATACAGCCAAGGGCAGACCCGCCCCACTCTGCCAGGAAGCAGCACCCGGGGTAGAGGCCTCTCTGTCAAGGAGAAACCCTGTGCGGTGCTAGGAGGAGCGGAGAAGACAGGCTTTTCTGGGCTGCGTGCGGCCGCAGGGCCCTCCTCTTTGCTCTGCACATGTGGCTTTGCCGCGACGACTGACCTGGGTTTGTCCTCGTGGGGTTTGAGGATTTTTCTGAACTGGGGAACTTTCAGCCGTGCTTATTCAGGGGATGATGATGTTGTTTGAGGAAGGAACCAAATGCAGAATATGTCCGTGATTCTCCAACCAGGAGTGAAACTGTCTGGTTTTGTTTTCTCTGCTTTAGAAACCCGACGTCCGGCTCTCTCGAGGCAGTATTGACAGGGAGGACGGAAGCCTCCAGGGCCCGGTAAGCAGCGGTCAAGTTCTTGCCAGGATGGACGGGGCCATCGCTTTGTGCATAAGATACCCACACTCAGTCACCTTCGTAACCTGGAACACATGAATCCGTTCTTTAAGTAAAGCGAACATTTTGGCCCAGATCGTTGGCAGCCGTCGTGCACAGCCCGGTGCGACGCTCCCGGGGCTCTGTGCTCCCCAGAAACCCGCGTGCGTGCTGCTAGCATGTGTAAGCTGTCCTTCACTGCATGTTTGCACTCTTAGGGTGTGCTAATATGTTTCCATGTCACAGGACACTTATGTAGAATTTTTTTTTCCTCCGTGTGTTGTAGGGGGAAGTGCCTGAAATTCTCTTTAAAGAGCTGGCTTACGGTTATTTGAAATATGTTTAAAGCCTGCTAGAAATATTCCCTAATCTTTTAGGGAGAGTAGTTTAAATCATTTCATTAAGATTTCCATCAGCAGAAGTTTGAGTAAAATACAAGCAGATTTCTCTAAACGTGTAAAGAAGTTTCCAGGACAGGAGAGAGGCTGGAGCCGCCGAGTGGCGGAGCTGTGGAGATAAAGCATCCGCCTCCCCACGCTTCCGGGTTTACTTCCAAACACTCATACGTGTGTGCCCAAGGCTGGGTCCTCACCCAACCCCGAGATGCACCACGTGGAGTGACCTACCGGCAGTTTCTCGAACCCGTGCTGTGCAATCCAGCTGCCCCTGAGATCTGGCCCCAGAGGATGTGCTCGGTCACCAGCACGGGAAGATCTGACCCCTCCCGTCAGAGTGTGCTGGCACAGTGGGCTCTGGTTCACGAGCACGAAGTCCCATTACCTGCCATTGAACGTTCCACACACTCCGCTCCTTCCTTAGATCGAGAAGGGGAACCGGTAGTCGTCCTCACTTGGTAGGACTGAGCCTCCGCGTGAAGGTAAACCCTGTTCAAGGGACTGGGTGGTTCTGTTAGAAAAGGGAGGTGCTGTGTGTTCCTGTGCGTGGCACAGAGCAGGCCCCCAGAAAGCCCATGGACTGGGAGAATCAGGGAGTGAATCAGACGTGGCTAGAAGGTTCTAGAGAAATGCTCTGTGGAGCGGACGACATGGGACAGGTCTGCTTGCGGCCTTGTCGCCCAGGCCTAGGCAGCAGCGGGAGTGCTTAGTGTGACGAGAAAGTGCCTGGTGCTGCAAGGTGCCGTGCTGAGTGCTGTCCTCACGCCTCCTCCCTGAGGCTCAGGCCTGTTGCCATCCACACCCTACAAAGGGGTAAACTGAGGCTTGTGGAAAACTTGCTCAAGGTGACCTGTCTCCGTGCCAGACCCCAGCCTGTGCACTGGCGAACTCGACGGCTCCCTGCGAGGGCTGTGGTTCAGGTTGTGGTCGCTTTGCGCCGGGAGGCCGGTGACACACTGACGGTCCTGCTCTTCCTGTCCCGGCCTGTGCTAAACTGCGGTAACAGTGTGACCTGGCCCGCTTCTTGAAATGTTCCAACTTAACACTTGGAAAATGTGCCTTGGCTTCAGGGAGAAGTTGTTCAACTGTTCGGGGCTCTGGTTTTCTGACGCGTTAGCTGAGGCCAATAAAATGGCTCATACACGTGCCTGGACGGGGGCGGGGGTCGTCACAAGGGGAACCTGCTGTCAACGTGCATGTTATTTTGAAAATCCAAATGGTTTTCGCTTTTCATGCAAGTTGATGGGGTCAAGTTGCAGTAGCCAGTGATTATGGCTTGTTCACTAGCTCTTGCCTACTTCAAATCTAGTCTTCTCCGAGGTGCAGGGCCAGTAGCTAAATGGGCCGCAGGACAGAAGGCGCCCGACTGCACACTCGCCGATCAGACTTCTGGGGTAGGGACTCGCCCGTGCCTTCCCTCCCAGAGTGACCTATGGAATGCCCTAACAGTGCATCGTGCATACGCTTGCTGAATCAACCCAGAATGTCCTTACGATAGAATTTTCTAGTTAGTTGAATTTTCTTGTAATCTGGCTATCAGCCAGAAAATTCTTTGTGTTTGAAGTCTTTTTAAATGTGTGCGTTTTACTGCCTGGATCAGTGAGCACAACACAGCTCACAGACTGCTCCACTTCTGGAGGTTGGCCGTGTTTCCTGGGGTTCTCCGGCCCCACTCACCCTCCACCTCCCCTGGCCCCAGTTCCTCCCATGCTGCTTGCTCCTCCTGGGGGACCCCCGTCTCTGGGCCTCTCTCCTCCCAGATTTCTTCACGGCGTCCCCCACCCAGGGTGTGCCAAGGTCACGTTCTCAGAAGGCCTGATCTTCCCACCGAGACCTGCCGTGTCCTCCCCTCCCACCCCGACCCGTGGCCCTTTGCCACCCGGCTTGGCGACGTGCTGTCGTGTGCACCTGCTGTCACTGTGTCACTGCCTGTGTTACACTGGCCACTCCGTGGGCAGGGGTGGGGGGGCGCTTGTTCTGTGTCCGGAGCAAAGCAGGTGTTTGGTAACTGTCGGGTTGGCTAGGCTGACTGGGGATTGCTGCGCAAAGTCAGCGGCAAGGACCCCTCATCCTTCACGCTAGCCGGCTCTGAGC